>NC_143052.1:187244696-187547727 GCF_052426305.1 Pelodiscus sinensis
AAATTAGTTTCAGACACATAACACATGGAAGGGAGGTTATGCAAAATAGAAGGGTGTAAATAGACTGGAGGAAGCACTGAGGTAACAAGAAGATTATTCGTTACTAATCAAGGATTAGTCTGTACATGGTGGAACAAAAATTTGACTTTTAAAGTGTAAATAAAGAGAAACACCTTTGAATTCTTTGTTGTGGGTGTCATGGTACAGGTATGTTTTAGGGAGGAATTTAAATGAGAAGTG
Organism: Pelodiscus sinensis; assembly: GCF_052426305.1. Lineage (NCBI taxonomy): Eukaryota > Metazoa > Chordata > Testudines > Trionychidae > Pelodiscus > Pelodiscus sinensis. Next base: position 187,244,937 of record NC_143052.1, read on the forward strand.
GTCCAGTAGTCTTCTGGGCTAGCTCAAGGAAGTGTTTTTATGTATAGGAATTCAGTACCTGAGTGAAGATACTGACTAGTGTCCTCAACTCCCAGGATGTCAGTATAAGGTGGGGGGTGCTTCACTTTAGGATCAGGACATTAGTATATTCATGAACAAATACATCAATCTCTAGATTCTATGGTTCTCTCTTCTGTATGTCCCTGAATGTCTCTGTAAATACCTGTACATACTTTGTACAAAAAAGGTTGGAAGGACAATGTAAGAGTCTGATTTTTTCTCTCTTTGCCCTAGATGAGGAAGATCTGTGCAGAAAGGATCACCCTTGCTCCATCACAGGAGGGAAAGGAGCAATCAAAATCTATGTCTCCCTTTCTGTCTCCCCTCTTTGTACATAAAGCTGCAGGTGTATTATGAAGAAATTAACATCTTTACATCTGTAAAACATCTTAGGATACAGCTAATACAAAGAAAGCTATATCAAATAAAGTTACGCTGAAAAATGCTTCTTGGAATTACTTGTAAAAACAAAATCAGGGTAGAAAACTTAAAAATGTGGAATGCTCCTGTAAATAAAATAATGTGAACTGAAGCAAAAAAGCTGTACATCGAAAAGCTGCATAGGAACTGCATTGGCACTCTGTGAATGTATTAAAAACGTGAGGGGCGGGGGGGAGTATTCATGCACTCGCTGGCAGAGCTGTCACGATCTCAGTTCTGGAGCACATTTTGCTAACAAGAGAATGAAAGAAAAACCTCAAGCAGAGGTTCACAAGCAGAAAGATGGGGGAAAGCAGTGAAGTATAAAAATATTCTCAAGCAAGAATAAAAAAAAGAGAGACAATAAAACCCCACACATACATGTCCAGAAAAAGAACCACGCAAAATGTCTGTACCCTGCTGGGATCTAGGACTTTTAGCCTAAAATTACAGAGCACTGTCATGAATTTGAGGTGGCTTTTCTCGCTGGGTGAGGGGTGGGATGGGGGGTCTGTTTTGAGAGCTGTGCACTCGCAGTAGAGGGGGAAGGGAGGGGCCACCAGGGTTTGAAAATGTTCACGCTGCTGTGCTGAGTTTAGATCACATCTGTTCCCGCCGCGTGTGACCGGATTAAATTACCGCACATTTCAACCGGAATGAGGCTTTTTGGCTCCCTCCCCCTCTGAAAAAGGGAGCCTCCAGCCCAGAGAGAGCACCTCTCGGCTGCACACTCCAGGGGAGCGAGGGGAGGGGTAAAGCGAGGCCGATCCAATGGGGAACCCGGATTGCACGGGGACTGGAGACAATTGATCTGCGGGAGCTGCCTCTCGCTTGCTCCTCAACGTGATGCGCCTTGTGTGCCAGCGCTGCTCGCTCGCCTCCAGTAGTCGCTAGGCTCGGCTCGCTGCACGCCGCCCGGCTGCCGAAGAGACTCGCGCTGGAGCGGCCACCCGCTCTCCCCTGCTCTAGCCCGCGGCTGCTCCGAGCAACTTTTCTCCCTGTCTCCAGACGGCGCCGGAGCACACGTGCGCCCTGCTGCCGCCTCTCGGCGGGGCGGGGAGCCGCGGGGGGCTGCAGAGGCGGGGCTTGTCCCGATGCCGAGTGAAGGTCCCCGGCGGCAGCAGCAGCAGCGGCAGTAGCGGCGGGAGGCCGGGGAGCGGCGCCGGCCAGCAGGGGCAGGCGGGAGGATGCCGGCGGCGGCTGGCGACGGGCTGCTGAGCGAGCCGCCCTCGGCGGGGTTCGGCGATGGCGGGGAGCCGCGGAAAGCGCCGCTGGGCTCGGAGGGAAGTTTCCTGCCCGCCTGGCTCAGCGCGGCGGGGGCGCGGGAGCGGCTGCGGGATTTCCAGCACACCAAGCGCGTCGGCAGCTACCTGATCGGCAGGAAGCTGGGGGAAGGGTCCTTCGCCAAAGTGCGCGAGGGGCTGCACGTGCTGACCGGAGAGAAGGTACCCAGACCCCCCTCCCCACGTCCCGCACTCCCCGCCAGCTTCCCTCCCCAGCCCCGCACCCCGACCCGGTTCCCCCCGCCGGGCACCCCGAATAGCCCTGCTCCTCCCGACCCCGCACTCACTTCCCTCCGCTAACTTCCCTCCCCGCCAGCAGCTCCTGCCCCGCTAGCTCCCGCGCCGCACTCCCCACCAGCTTCCCTCTGCTAGCCTCCTGCTCCCCCTCTTCATGCACCTCCCGACCCCGCTCCCGGCGGCAGCGCCTCTCTATCCATCCCCCCCAGCAACACCCACCCTCGGGGGCAGCTCTCTCCTCTGCTCCCACAGCACCCAGCCGACAACCGAGGCAGCTACCCCCCTTCCCCTCCCCGCAGACTTATTAGAAGGGGCAGCTCCCCCAGTTTATTCATTTCTCTCCAGGAGCAAGATCCCTTTTAATCCAGCCCCCCTTCTGGCAAGGAGCGTTGCGGCCGTCCCCCTAGTTATGCCTCCAAAGGCTCCTATTTACAATTGTTATAGCGCCGTGTTTCAATTCTCCTCTCCCGCCTTCTCCCCCGCCCCCCACGTTAACCCGTGGGAGCTTCCCTCTCCACCTTGGGGCCAGCTGTCCTGCTAGCCCTTGGCAAAGAGAATGCACTTTTTCATTTGAGTTTGGGGGCAACTCCAGTAGTTTAAGTGGGGGAAAGGCGAACTGAGACAACTTCCCCCTCTCTTTTTTGCTGGCATATGGTGGATATGAGATTGTACTTTTTCCTGAGTGGGTTCCTGGGATTTGGTTGCCTGTGAAATGAGTTTGGTGTACCCAGTCCAGCTGGGAGCAGATAAAGGTCTCTGCCACACTAATCTCCCCACCAATCCAGTTGGCATAAATTATTGGCAATCTGAGCACAAAGATGCTCCCACTAGGACTGAAAGTTGTCAGTGATTGAAAGGACAATTAACTAGGGACTGTCCTTTCTGCCAGAGGTAGTTCCCCTAACTGGATTGAGACTCATTGGCTGGGCATTATACCTGCACTCTATCATTTAGAGATAAATGGGTACTTGTGTCTGCAGCACTTTTCATGAATATCAAAGGTGCAAAATGAAAACTCATGGGCTGTGTCTAGACTGGCCAGTTTTTCCAGACAATCAACCGCTTTTCCGGAAAAACTTGCCAGCTGTCTACACTGGCCGCTTGAATTTCCGCAAAAGCACTGACTTCCTATTGTAAGAAATCAGTAATTCTTGCGGAAATACTATGCTGCTCCCATTCAGGCAAAAGTCCTTTTGTGCAAAACTTTTGCGCAAAAGGGCCAATGTAGACAGCTCAGATTTGTTTTCCGCAAAAAAGCCCTGATCGTGAAAATGGCGATCGGGGCTTTTTTGCGGAAAAGCGTGTCTAGATTGGCAAGTGCTTTTGCGGAAAAGTGTCCGTGCCAATCTAGACACTCTGTTCCGAAAATGCTTTTAACGGAAAACTTTTCCGTTAAAAGCATTTCCGGAAAATCATACCAGTCTAGACGTAGCCATGGTGTCTTGGAGAGCCACAGTATTTTATGCCCAAGGAAAAATTAACATGGTTCTAAATAGACAGTATAAAGAAAATATCTGAATTCATAGTACACTGAACTTTGTGAACAGTTTGGCTACATTCAAACACAAAAATAGTATTTTCATTTTATCAATAAACTAAGATTTTTGGTAACCATGGATTTGTTTTGTTTTGTTCTTAAAATGTCTTATTCACTGTAATACAATATAGAATTGAATTATTTATCTTCCCCTTTTGCCTTTAGTTATAAATATTCCTTAAACATTGTGGCAAAGAACATAACCCCTTAAACTGGCATATTGGTCACTGTGTAATTTGGTATATCTGCAAGCAAGACAAACAGATACTATTTGCTATTAAAAAGAGCGGTAGTGGGTTTTTTGGGAGGTTGACTGTTTGTGATTAGACGTTGTCATACACTTGAAGATGTAGCACATATTTTAGTTTTTAGAGGATGTTAGTGAGTGATGAAATCATCTTATGGAGACTCACTATTGTTTGTTTATTACTACTGTATACAGAATCTTTTAGTGAATGCCTAAAGGAGTGGTTCTTAAGTGTAGTCCTCAGATTGTACCATCTTGCAGGTTGTCCTTGGACTCAGGGCTCACTCCCCGCTGCAGTGTGGAGCCTGTACTGGTGCTCCAGTCCTGCTGTGAGAATGGAGTGCCAATGCTGGCTCTCTGCTGCGTGGGGGGAGGGGGAGGAGTCGAGACTTGTGGGCCAGATCTGGCTTGTCAGGGAAGGCAGCATAGGATCCCATAATCTTTTCACCCTCACACGTCCCTCTCCAGCTGAGACTCTAATTCACAACCGCCACCCTCATTCTCAGCCCTCTCTTGCACCTTACTTCCTGGCCAGATCCTGCAGCCTACCTCCTCCTGTACCCACCTCGTCATTGGTGGTTGGCTGGTCATCTGTGTAAAGGTCTGCATTGAGCTGGGTGGGCCATAGGCCAAAACGTTTCAGAAGCACTGGTTTAGAACATATGAACGGCCACACTGTGTCTAACGGTCCATGTAGTTCAGTATTCTGTCCTCTGATAATGGGTGATGAACAGGGCGATTACTGAGAGATCCATTCCCTGTCATCCAATTCCAGCTTCTGGCATTATGAGGCTTGGAAACACCTAAAGCAGGGGAGTTTCCTGGCTATTTTAACTAATAGCCATTGATGTACTATACTCTAGGAACTTACCTAATTCTTTTTTGACCCAGATTTACTTTTGGCTTTGCAACATTCTGTGGCAGGGAGTTCCACAAGTTGACTGGGTGTTGTGAAGAAGTACATCCTCTTGTCTGTTTGAAACCTGTTGCCAACTAATTTCATTGGGTGAGCCCTGGTTCTTGTGTTATTTGAAGGGGTAAATAACACTTCCTTATTTACTTTCTCCAAGCCAGTCATGATTTTAGACACCTTCATCATAACCTTTCTTAGTTTTCTCTTTTCCAAGCTGAACAGTCACTGGGGTGGCTGTTTGGCACCGGAGTTAATTAGCCATGGCCAGTTAACTGGTTAGCCAGTCTCAGGCTTACTGTTATGCTTACTGGTTAAACAGTTAACATCCCTAGTTTGAGCACATACCTTTGTGCCCAGTTTCTAACCAGTTTGTCAGTGGAGAACACCCAGACTTGTGTAGTGCAGAACACTTTATGATTATTAAAACCTCATTGCACCTATTGAGCTAAATTCATCCTTAGTGTAACCCATGACACCAAAGGAATTACACGCCATGGGGGTATTGGGCCTTTGCAGGAAACGAGTCCTGATAAAATGAATATGGCTGTAGAAACAATAGTCTGAGAGCACATTTCAGCTAATGAGAAAAGTATTAATTTTGAGATAATCTGGCCTTCCTAGTTATGTACAAGTGATGTATTAATGACTAGGTTGTCCCACACTGACCTGAAACTTCTCTCCAAGGAAGGTTTAAACAAACTTTTAAAATCTTTCTAATTTTTACAAAAAGTCTAGTTAACAAAAATGGAGACACAGTATGCCTTAATCTGTCTAACATACTACATGGGGAGTAAGGACACTAAGGCTACGTCTACACTGCAGAGCTATTTCGGGATACTGGAAGTATCCCAAAATAGCTATTCTGTGTCTATTGAAATAGATTCAAAATAGATTTCAAAATAACGGGCGGTTTATTCCAACATCCCTGTAGCCCTCGTTTCACGAGGGTTAAGGGACATTTCGGAATAGCATTTAAATTCAAAATTTGGTGCCGTGTAGACAGCACCAAATTTCTAAATAAACTGTTTTGAAATTAACATGAAATAAGCTACGCAATTTGTGTAAGACAAATTACGTGGCTTATTTCGAGGTAAGGGTGCTCTGTAGGCACATCCCTAGATTCTAGTCTGGACATTGCTGCTGAGTGGCTGTAGGCAAGTCGCTTCAGCTAAGTAAGCCTCTGTTTCACTTCCTATCCTTTGGCTCTCTACTGAGACTGTACACTCTTTGGAAGCAAAAACTGTTTTACTATGTTTCTATGGTGCCTAATGCAATGGGGCCCCGATCTCTGTTGGTGCCTCTTAGGGCTACATGCAAACAAATACAAACAATAATAAAAGGGGTTAAAAATCCTAAAAAGAGTTTTCTCTACAGTTGTTCAGAGTGGGTTTGACAGCTTATTTTAACCAGTCAGATCACGGTAAGCAAGTGACAAGAGTATAATGTACTCTAATTATAGTGGTACTGTAAATGCAGCTATCGTTAAGATTGTCATAATTTCCATTATAATTTCCTGTACTCAAGTTTTTAACTCCAGTTGTAGAAGAAATTTATTATGGGCTGAAATTTAACATGTAATGTGCCCTGAAACTTGCAATGGGAACAGTAATAGGATTAGTGATTATTATGTTGTAGAAGCACAAAAAAAAATCCATCCTTGTTCTGTTGCCAAGCTCATCCTTGGGCTTCAGTTAGAGATGTCTGAGTGTAAATGACTAAGGGTATGTCTACACTACAGAGTTTTGTCAGAAAAACGGCCGTTTTTCCAACAAAACTTGAGGAACGTCCATACTGCAATTGAGTTCTTCCACAAGAAAATCGAAAGAACAGAGGGGTTTTTCCGACATTGGTAATCCTCATTCTACGAAGAAGAAGCCTTTTTGAGAAAGAGCTCTTTTGGAAAAAGGCGTGTGTGGACAGGGAAGAGGGAGTTCTTTTGGAAAGAGGAAAAAGCACAGGTGCCCTGGTGGCCACGCCTTTCATAGCAATCACAGCTTACATGAAAGAGAGCGTCCATTCAGTCTGGAGGCTCTCTTTCGAAAAAGCAGGTGGTTTTTTCAATGCACTTTTGCAGTGTGGACACGCTCTTTCGGAAGGAGTTTTTTCAGAAGATCTCTTCCAAAAAAAGATTCTTCCGAAAGAAGCCTGCAGTCTAAATGTAGCCTCACTGTTTAACCAATATAACGGTTAACGGTGGCGGTTACACTCAGTGAAGCCTCCTCCCTGGGAGCTGTGTGGGAAAGGGCTGCCAGCTCTGCTCCCGTGGAGCAGGTTTTGCTGCCACAGTGAAGCCTTCTCCCCAGGAGCCAGTGGGGCTGGCAGGAGCTGGAGGCCCCACTCCTGTGGAGTCTTTGCTGAGGACTTTACAGTATAATGCTAAGCTTTACACGGCTGAACCCGCAGCACAAGTAACCATGTAACTGCTGAGATTTTCAGCAGTTACACAGTTACCCCACTAACATGATTTTTAACATCCATAGTTTCAGTAACTAATACCTCTAATATTCTGATTGATAAAAGACACCTATGCAGGCATGCCCTTTCCACCTCCCCTTTTCTGGATTGCTACATTTACTTCAGTCTATTAAACAAAAAAACTCCCTCCCCTCCAAAAAAAAAAAAAAAAAGAGACCCACCACTGGCCTCTCTGTGTCTGCTTCTAGACTCATAGTTTCTTTTATTTCTTGAATAACAACAATTATAACAAAAGGAACAAATTGTGAACACGTAGGAGAAACAATCTTCTCAATTACATGGGCTCGTGTCCTTATTTTTGTGGACAGGCATGTTGCTTTCTGAGCTCCCCTTGCCAGGTCAGCAAGTTGTAGATGGGCTGATCCTTCACCATGGAAGTCATTGGGGGGGGGGGGGGGGGGGCTGTGACAGACTTCAGCTGGCACAGAGTCAGACCTGTCACTTCTAATTGCTGGTTAAAAGGCCCATTTTCCCAGCAAGCCCACTTCTTTAACTTCTCCAGCTTCTGGATAAACCACGACATAGGGAGTAAGGATGTAAAATCCGGTTTCATTAGACAACGAGTGAAACGTTACATTTAACCAGTTAACAAATTGAACGGAGGCAGAGAGTGGCTGGAGTGGCTCCCCTGCGCTGTGGGTAGGTGCTGCTCGAGCTCGGCTGCCTCTGGCCCTATGATGGGCTGCTGGCTCCCAGTCCTATGAGCTGGGGGTTGGCAGCCTCATGCAGGGCTGGAAGCAGCAGTTAGAGTATGTGTGCTCCCAGCCCGCATAGGGGCTGCTGGTTCCATCCTATGCGGGCTGGGAGCTGGCAGCCCCACAGGGCTGGAGCAGCCCTCCACACACACAGAGCCCAACACAGGCAACTGTGCCCTGACTGCAAGTGGGAAAGACAAACGTCTGCTTTCCTGGCTTCTTTGCTCTGTATGTGGGGTTTTAGGGAGGAGATTAGAGCAGGCACCTTCTTCAAGACGTCATCATTCTGCATTATCATCTGCCAGAATTCTCAATGACTGCAGTGGGACAAGTTGAGGAGTAGAATACTACTCGAAATAAAGCACAACAAACTTGTTCTAAACAAGTATAGGTTCAATATCATACTCCTTACACAGATCAGGCCGCCAAAACCACATTTAAGTTAATAGGAGCTCTATGTTAAGCCACACAGGGCAGCCTTTGTGACAATTATTTTATTGATTTTCCTTTGCCCCTTCAAATTGCTTTTCAGATTGCTTAGCAAGAAATATTCAGTAGGCGTGACACCATACTTGTCTCATAGTACAGTGAAGAAGAGGGACTGTTCCTCTGTGTCTGGAGTCTGGACTAAAATCCAGTTCCTCTGGTGGCACAGTGTACTTTCACTAGGTCAGAAGACCTTTATGTCAAACTTTTTAGCTCCTGTAGATTAGAAAAAAAATCACGTAGAGCTCAACTCTATAATCTTATCCATCCCAGACACGTGTCCTTGCAGGTGGACTCCCATTGACTTCAGAGTGGCTCCATGCTGGATTAAAGGTCTTCTCATGTGGACTAGTTTGTAGAATCATGGTATTTGCTGCATTTTTCTAAACTGACATTTTTCAGCCCTATTACTCACTATACTGATTAGTGCTTCATGTGTATTGGAAAAAGAAAAAATAAATTGACAAGTTGATTTTGTTTTGTTAAGCAGTTATTGAGCAAGGGCACTGATTTAATGTCAATAAAAATGCCATAAAATGTGAAGCTTAATGCTAATATTTAGTGGCTGCACAGACACAATCTGAGCCCATTACAGTCATTCAAAATTTCAAGTAAATTAAGGTGCCCCAAAAGGCATGATGCAGCAGACCTTAACCGCTGTGGAGGAGTTAATACATATTATTGCTTCATAAATGTATATACTTAGATATTACATTTTTGGATTAATGTGTCCTCAACTAGGCTCAGATGCATTATAATGCATTGTGTGATAGCACAAGATCAAGGCAATACAAAGTGAATGCCAGAACTGTGCTGTTACCTCACCCTATCATCACTGGGTGTTTCTGGGATGTTCAGATAGCTTATGATATAATATCTACTTTGCACCAAATCCTGGTTCCTCTACTCCCTTGACTAGTCTTGCTGAACCTGCTGGGACCACTCCTGCAAGTGAAATAACCTGGATTTTTTCCTGTACCTCTTTTAAATAGGCACAACAGGGTGAATTAAGGTTAGATGTTACAGCCTTAGCTATGAATGTCTTTACTTTTTAAGGGTTTTAGGTCAAATCTTTTACTGTACTTTTTGTGGTTTAAGATTTCCATAATAACAGGAATGTGATTACTTTCTGCTTTTGAAAAAAGACTGGTTATGCTTGATGCAATTGAATACATTTCTGAAAATTTGGGGGGAAAAGGTTTGATTTGTAAGATTCCTCATTTCAGATAATCTTTCTTGATACTTCTTAGAAAGCAGTTTCTGTTTTACTAGCACACTAAGGGTACTTCTAGACTACATACCTCTGTCGCCAGAGGCATGTAGATTAGGCTACCAGACATAGGAAAATGAAGCGGCAATTTAAATAATCGCCGCTTCATTTAAATTTACATGGCTGCCGCGCTGAGACGACAAACAGCTGATCAGCTGTTTGTCGGCTCAGCGCGATAGTCTGGACGCGCGGGTGTCGACATCAAAGGTATTTGTCGACCACCCGGTAAACCTCATCCCAGGAGGCATACCTGGGTGGTCGACAAATACCTTTGATGTCGACACCCGCGCGTCCAGACTATCGCGCTGAGCCTACAAACAGCTGATCAGCTGTTTGTCGTCTCAGCGCGGCAGCCATGTATATTTAAATGAAGCAGCGATTATTTAAATTGCCGCTTCATTTTCCTATGTCTGGTAGCCTAATCTACATGCCTCTGGCGACAGAGGCATGTAGTCTAGACGTACCCTAATTTAGATTTATTGTTAAAAATTATCATGATCAAATCGTTTAGTTAGCTATATTGTACAGGCAGTCCCCGACTTACGCGGATCCGACTTATGTCGGATCCGCACTTACGAACGGGGCTTTCTCGCCCCAGAGTTCGCAGGCAGCGGGACCGCCCAGAGCGCAGCGGTCCTGCCACCTCAACCTCTGGGGCGAGAAAAGCTGCTCCGGGTGCTCCTGGTCTGCTGGGGACCGTCTCCAGCAGACCAGGGACACCTGGAGCAAAGCCGGGGAGGCGGAGGGGTCCCGCGCCTCTGAGGCTTTGCTCTGGCAAAGCCGGGGAGGCGCGGCACCCCGCCGTTGCTGCGGCTTTGCTCCCCGTGTCCCTGGTCTGCTGGGGGGGGGGGGCGCAGCTAGTGCGCCCCCCTCCCCAGCAGACCAGGCTTTTGTTGTGGACCCTGGGGTAGAGCAGCTGGGGCGCTGCCGGGTTGGTCCTGCAGGGACGTACCTGGCAGCCCAGCTGTTCTGTCCCAGGCTCGAGATTCAGCCGCTGATCAGTGGCTGATTCCAGGAAGCTGGGGGCAGAGCAATTCTGCCTCCAGCTTCCTGTAGTCAGCCCCTGGTCAGTTTCAGCAGCAGCGGCTGAATCTGGAGCCAGTTCCGACGAACATACAAATTCAACTTAAGAACAAACCTATAGTCCCTATCTTGTACGTAACCCGGGGACTGCCTGTAATTGAATGAATGACAGGAAACTCAGATGTTTTCTCAGATAATCTCAGACTCAGTGTCTTTAGACTCAGAATGACCAGCCATAAAGCAGTAAAAATTCACCAAAAATAGGTTTCACAAGATACTATTGCCCATGGCATTAATGCAGACAGAAGAGGCTATGTCCCTTTGAATGTAACTGAGTGAGACTGCTTGTACTTTCAGTAGATTGAGGAGGTTGGATGATTTATTATGCATTCTGATCAAATATATGAAAGCCTCTGTATTGTATCATAAAATGACAATATATTAGAGCTAAGTAATGTTTTAGAGCTGAAGGTTATATAAAGGAACTTGAACTGAAATTACATTTAGTTTAATTTCTGGCATAGGTCTTGGCACTAGTAGTTGCAAATATTGAATAGTTTGATTCCTAACCCACTGAAAAACATATTTATCGCTTTATTTAGAGTTATTGTTGATCTTAAAAAGGTGCATTTTTAGGTCCTGGTAATCAACAGTTTTGCATGACAATGCCAGCTATGTAGTGGAAAGTAGCTACTAAAAATATAATTTTCTAGGTTCCGCCATAAAGGTAAAATGACTAATATTAGAGATGGCCTTTGCACAGAAAGTTCTCTTTTTAGAATATATTTTTGTAGCAAACAGGTGCTAAACTGTGTATTTTAGAAACCTGGAAATGCAGAAGTGATATATGTGGGAAGAACAAGCACTCGGTAGAGAGCTGGAAATTCCTATTAACCCTCAGCAGGTACTCCTTGAATGAAGCAAGTATTTGCAAAAAGCACCTGCATAGCAGGTCCCGGGGAATCTGTCATCTGTCAATGACAGATTGCACTGCATACAGTTAACAAAATTACATGCTACAGTAGCAGTCACATTCTGAGCTTCATGGCCTGCTTTACCTTTTGAAGTGCTTATGAATGATTGAAATAAGCGTATAGGGAATAGTACAGCTTCAAGTGTTCTCGGCAGGTGTTGAGTCAGAGAAGCCTTATTTGGCTTCCATAGAGCCTAAATGAGATTCACTGCAGGTTGTGTCGCTGTTCTAGGCCAGCCAAGGCATTTGTGCTAAGAATTTACTGTGACTGAAAAGACATAGGCTGTTACATTAACATCCATTTATGTTTCAATGTCTGGGAGTATTTAGAATGTAGGGAGATTTAGTATATATGAGAGAGAGGTTGTCTCTCATACCACCTACCTTCCCCAGTACCACACTACTATTCCCTCCACAAACAGTTGAAGAGGCGGTAGCTTGCAGCCAGTCTTTTTCTGGATGAGACAAACAGAAGAACGTAAGAATGACCATTGTGGGTCTGACCAATGATCCAGCTAATCCAGTATCCTGTCTTCCAACAACCACCAGTGTCAGGTGCTTTAGAGGGAATGAACAGGACAGGGCAAGTATTGAGTGGTCCAGCTGCTGTTGTCCACTTCCAGCTACTGGCAGTCAGAAGTTTAGGGACAGCCAAAGTATAGAGTTTTATTCCTAACCACGCTGGCTGAAGGAACTTATCTAAATCTTTATTGAACCTGCTTATAGTTTTGGCCTTCATAGTATCTCCTGGCAGTTATTCCCTCAGGCTGATTATGTATTTTGTGAAGAATTACTCCCTTATATTTGTTTTAAACCTGTTGCTTGTTAATTCCATTGAGCGACCTCTTGTTCTTGTGTTGTGAAGGGGTGAATAATACTTCCATATTCACTTTTCCCACACCAGTCATGATTTTATAAACCTTTATTATATCCTCTCCTTCCCCCTGTAATCATCCTTTTGCTAAGCTTAACAGTCTCTTTATACGGAAGATGTTCCATACTGCTAATAGTTTCTGTTGTCATTCTCTGTACGTTTTTCAATTCTAATATATATATTTTTAAGAATGGAGCAACCATAACTGCCCACAGTATTCAAGATGTGAGAGTACCATAGATTTATCTAGTGCATTATGATATTTTTCTGTCTTATTATTGATCCCTTTACTAATGGTTCCTAGTTTTCTGTTCACTTTTTTGACTGCTGTTGCATATTGAGCAGGTGTTTTCAGAGAACTATCCATGATGACTAAAAGATCTCTTTCTTGAGTGGCAACAGTTAATTTAGATTTAATGAGGGGGTAGGCATGACATAGGCGAGCAGGCTTTAAAAGCCAGAAGCAGAGCGACCAGGGGAGCGAAGCAGATAGGGGAGTTTAAGAGGGAGAGCAAGTGATCCCGCCACTCAACAGGCTATCAGGTGAGTGTACTAGCTTTTGGTGTGAGTGAGTTTGCTCAACTGTTTGAATTTTGATTCTGATTTCAGATGATTTCGGTTTCAGTTACGGTGGCAGTTGGGATTGTGTGTCTGGGAGTTCCTTTGTTCCCTTGATTGCCTTTGATTAGCTTTCCCCTGTGTGACTAATGAGGGGATAGGCCTGACCTAGGCAAGCAGGCTTTAAAACCCAGAGGCAGAGTGACCAGGGGTGTGAAGCAGACAGGGGGCTGCAGACAGGGGAGTTTAAAGGGAGTTTGACAGAGGAAGGCCCACTATAGTCAGGAAGACCTGCAACACCTGTGTCAGGACTGCTTCTGTCTCCTCCACCTGTGCCTGTAGCCAGACAGACCACCTGATCATGGATGCCTCTACTCAGATCCTGGTGTGGTTTTGCAGGGACTGTGGTTTGCAATTCCCACTTACTGATATCCAGGCTGGGAAGACCATCCAATGTGAAAGGTGCCTGCTAGTGGAATCTCTCAGGAAGCAGGTGGGAGAGCTACAGGAGGAGGTGGCTAGGCTAAGGAGCATCCAAACCTACAAGCAATTCCTGGATAGTATTAATGTGGAGACAGCTGAGGTAGATGTCCCACTACACAAGACTGCTGACACACCACTGATGGAAGAGGAGATGGTTCGGGGGGACACTAGCAGCTGGTCACTTCTGGCAGCAGGCAGTGCTCCACTCCTGCTCCCAACCCTCTCACCATGGTCCTGAAACCGTTACATTGTTCTGGATATGGGAGATAAGGTTCAAAGAGGGCAGGTGACCAAAGCCCCCAGGTAAGTGAAGAACATGGAGACCTGGGAGATGGGTTGGAAATGTGATGAAGTGTGGGCTATAATAGCTGAGAGGGCAAGGCAGAACTGGGAGGCAAGATCAACTCAGTATCTTAGATGCTTACATACAAATGCAAGAAGTATGGGTAATAAGCAGGAAGAGCTTGAAGTGCTAATAAACAAAACAATGACATCGTTGGTATCACAGGGTATGTCTACATTGCCACCCTGGGGTGGCTAATGTAGGTATTCAAAGTTGCAAATGAAGCCCGGGATTTAAATACACCTAGTAACGGTAGTTCGAATTAGAGAGCCTAATTCAAACTACCTACTCCGTGCCGCGTGTAGCCGCAGGCACAGAGTCCGCACTAACGGGGATTTAAAAATGGTGGCGCCCGGCAAGATGCAAATGAGGCTCGGGATATTTAAATCCCGGGCTTCATTTGCAACTTCGAATGCCTACATTAGTCACCCTAGTTTGAACTAGGGTGGCAGTGTAGACATACCCACAGAGACTTGGTGGGATAATACACACAATTGAAATATTGGTATAGAAGGGGACAGCTTACTCGGGCAGGATAGGCGGGGGAAAAAGGGAGGAGGTGTTGCCTTATATATTAAAAATGTACACACTTGGACTGAGGTGGAGATGGACGTAGGAGGCAGATGTATTGAGAGTCTCTGGGTTAGGCTAAAAGGAGTAAAAAACAAGGGTGATATCATGCTAGGAGTCTACTACAGGCTACCTACCCAGGTGGAAGAGGTGGATGAGGCTTTTTTTAAACAAGTAACAAAATCATCCAAAGTGCAGGATTTGGTGGTGATGGGGGACTTCAACTATTCAGACATCTGTTGGGAAACTAACACAGTGGGGAACAGACTATCCAATAAGTTCTTGGATTGCATTGGAGACAACTTTTTATTTCAGAAGGTTGAAAAAGCTACGAGGGGGGGAAGCTATTCTAGATTTGATTTTAACCAATAGGTAGGAGCTGGTTCAGAATTCGAAAGTGAAAGGCAGCTTGAGTGAAAGTGATCATGAAATCATAGAGTTCATGATTCTAAGGAATGGTAGAAGGAAGGACAGCAAAACAGAGACTATGGATTTCAGGAAGACAGATTATAGTATTCTTAGAGAGCTAGTAGGTAAAGTCCCATGGGAAGCAAGACTAACGGGAAAAACAACTGAAGAGAGTTGGCAGTTTTTCAAAGGGATATTATTAAGGGCCCAAAAGCAAGCTATTCTGCTGCATAGGAAAGATAGAGAGTATGGCAGAAGGCTGCCTTGGCTTAACCAGGAGATCTTGCATGATCTAAAAATAAAAACTGAGTCATATAAAAAGTGGAAACTAGGACAAATTACAAAGGATGAATATAAGCAAACAATACAGGTAAGCAGGGGCAAGATTAGAAAAGCAAAGGCACAAAAAGAACTGAAACTAGCTACAGACATAAAGGGAAACAAGAAGACATTCTATAAATATATTAGAAGCAAGAGGAAGACCAAGGACAGGGTAGGCCCACTGCTTAGTGAGGAGGGAGAAACAATAACAGGAAACTTGGAAATGGCAGAGGTGCTTAATGACTTCTTTGTTTCGGTCTTCACAAAGAAGTCTGATGATGAAGGAACGCCTCACATAGTGAATGCTAACGGGAAGTGAGTAGGGTTAGAAGACAAAATTAAAAAAGAACAAGTTAAAAATCACTTAGAAAAGTTAGATGTCTGAAAGTCACCAGGGCCTGGTTAAATGCATCCTAGAATACTCAAGGAACTGATAGAGGAGGAGGTATCTGAGCCTCTTTGAAAAATCATGGAAGACTAGAGAGATTCCAGGAGACTGGAAAAGGGCAAATATAGTGCCCATCTATAAAAAGGGAAATAAGAACAACCCAGGAAACTACAGACCAGTCAGTTTAACTTCTGTGCCAGGAAAGATAACCGAGCAAGTAATTAAGGAATCCATCTGCAAACACCTGGAAGATAATAAGGTGATAGGTAACAGCCAGCATGGATTTGTAAAGAACAAATCATAACAAACCAATCTGACAGCTTTCTTTGATAGGATAATGAGCCTTATGGATAAGGGAAAAGCAGTGGACGTGGTGTACCTAGACTTTAGTAAGGCATTTGATACGGTCTTGCATGATATTATCAATAAACTAGGCAAATACAACTTCGATAGGGCTACTATAAGGTGGGTGCATAACTGGCTGGACACCGTTCTCAGAGAGTAGTTATTAATGGTTCACAATCCCATTGGAAGGACATAACAAGTGGGGTTTCACAGGGGTCTGTTTTGAGACTGGTTCTATTCAATATCTTCATCAGTGATTTAGATATTGGCATAGAGAGTACGCTTATTAAGTTTGCAGATTATACCAGGCTGGGAGGGGTTGCAACTGCTTTGGAGGATAGGCTCATAATTCAAAATGATCTGGACAAACTAGAGAAATGGTCTGAAGTAAATAGGATGAAGTTTAATAAGGACAAATGCAAAGTACTCCACTCAGGAAGGAACAATCAATCTCAAACCTACAGAATGGGAAGCAACTGTCTAGGAAGGACTACTGCAGAAAGGGATCTAAGGGTCATAGCGGACCACAAGCTAAATATGAATCAACAGTGTGATGCTGTTGCAAAAAAAGCAAACGTAATTCTGGTATGCATTAACAGGAGTGCTGTAAACGAGACATGAGAAGTCATTCTTGCGCTCTACTCTGCACTGATTAGGCCTCAATTGGAGTATTATATCCAGTTCTGGGCACCACATTTTAAGAAGGATATGGAGAAATTGGAGAAGTTCCAGAGAAGAGCAACAAGAATGATTAAGGTCTAGAGAACATGACCTATGAAGGAAGACTGAAAGAATTGGGCTTGTTTAGTTTGGAAAGGAGAAGACTGAGAGGGGATCTAATAGAGGTTTTCAGGTATCTAAAAGGGTATCACAAGGAGGAGAGAGAAAAATTGTTCTCAGCCTCTTAGGATAGGACAAGAAGCAATGGGCTTAAACTGCAGCAAGGGAGGTTTGGTTGGACATTAGGAAAAACTTCCTAACTGTCAGGGTGGTTAAACACAGGAATAAGTTGCCTATGGAGGTTGTGGAATCTCCATCTCTGGAGATATTTAAGAGCAGGTTAGATAGACATCTGTCAGGGATGGTCTAGATGGTACTGGGTACTGCCATGAGGGCAGGGGACTGGACTCGATGAGCTCTCAAGATTCCTTCCAGTTCTAGTGTCCTATGATTCTATGACCCAAACATTTTGTATCTGTATTTTAGATTATGTTTTCCAGTGTGCATTACAGTAATTACTCGTTTAACACGTGCCCGCTTAACACGTTTTCGCAAAAGCAAGATTTTATTTTGAGGGAACGTTTTTTGAATAACAAGACCATCCCCGAAATAACATGAAAGTGGTGGACTACTTCGCACGGTGGTATAAGTTGGTGAAAACAGTGGTAATACGCATGAACGGATGAATACACGTGGTCACAGCGTTCCTCTGCTCACTCACGTGTTTATCTTTGTGTTTTAACAATCCGCAGCAACGTGTTGCTAGATATCTTGTTTTGCTAGATATCTAATGCTGACATTGACAACGCATCACCGACAAAAAATTGATCACCTATCACAGGTGATTCAAGACTCTTTAAGGGTATTGGCAGCAGAAGCGATGCTGAGTTAGTGCATCCTGTATTTATAATGTCTCCCTAGCCATTGCTGCCGTTTTTTAGAAATCTAGGGCTTGGTCCTGACTGGTGTTGAGTACTTCAAGCAAAGCAACTGCTTGCTAAGGTCACGCAGGTACTCAACCCTGGCTCTGCTCCAGGCCTTGCCCCCTCTCCACCTCTACCCCCAACGTCCCTTTGCCTTGCCTCGTTCCTCCCCCACTTCATTCTGCCTCTTTGCGCTTCCTCTTTCAGTGTCTCTTGCCCTACCCTGTTCCCTTGCTGCTAGCACCTCCTGTACACCATGGAACAGCTGATTGCAGTGGGTGACAGGCACAGGAAAGGAGGGGGAGGCACTTAGTAGCAGTTCAGCCAGTTGGTGTGGGAGGAACTGTTGGGGGGGGGGGTGCTTAGCACCCATCATTTTTTTTCTCTGTGGGTGCTCCAACCCTGGAGCACCCACAGAGTCAGCATCTATGGCTTCATTCAAGTGCAGTGCACCCACGTGTGTCATTGCCCACCCAAAGCATTCAAAATTAATGAGTCAGACACTCCCCTCCAAATCATGAGATTGGCTCAAAAATCATGAGCTTTTTAAAAATACAGTTTGGGTTCTTTTCCTTTGCCTTCTGGTTTCTGAATATTTAGGAGGCACTCACCTCGCATTTTCAAGCTTTTCTCCTTAAACATCTGGACTAGTAATTTACTTTTTTTAAATGGAACTGAGGGACACACATAATCACATGGCTTGAGGAGGCAGCGCTTTAAGAAAAACCTCATGTATTCTTGTGATTGAAAGTTATCAGAGTTGGCAAAACTCATTGTTTTCAATGACGCATGGAATTAGGGCACAGGTACTTGGCTAGAAATTGGGCCTGTTCTTTTGCCTTTTTCCCCTCAGTGCTGTGTATATTATGTCAGTTTTCTGGGTGCATTCTGTTTCTCACCATGAACATTCAATTATTGGCTTTATTTGTCATTTCATTCTCAACATACTTTTTACATTTTATAGATGTGGAAGAGATTGTTTTGAAAAATACTTATTATAAAATCAGTACTTTCTCTGAGGAACACCTTTTGTCTATTAAAACCTACCACTTGTGAGAAATTTTTCATTTTTGTCTGTAGAAGCCTAAGTTAAAGCTTCGAAACTTAATTCCCAGGTCTTACAAATGGGACTATACAGTATTCAGTGTATGTAGCACATAGCTGTACATGCTGTTTTGCATTGTAATAAAACATTCTTTATCCTGGGGACTTTCCCATTTAATTAAAGCCTTGATTCTATAAGAATTTATGTACTCAACTTCATGTACCTTGTGGTCCCAGTAATGTATCACATGAGTAAAACTTAGCAATTGTGTGTTTGCAGGATCAGAGCCTAAGTGGAGTCTGACGAAGACAGGTCATCTGAGGAAATTTGGTCATGGAAGAAGTACATTTAATAAAATGTGGGGCTGTTAATGTGGAACAGTTCATAACTGGGTAACTCTTTATTGTAGGCAGAGCTGGTAGTGCTACCTAATTTTAAGGTTGTCTAACACTTTCCATTATAATATGCTGTTTTTAGTTGTGTAGAACATTTCCATGCTCCAACGAAGAGGTCCCCAAAATATGGGGTGGTCTCCCCCAGACATGGAGGAACATCCAAGGGGGCAGAGCCGGGATATTCCTTCTGGCCTTGCTCCCAGATGTTAAATTTCAATTAATTAACTAATCAAATAGTTAATGGTATTTCCATCGACTATTCGATTAGTTGATAAGGACTAGCACGGCGTTCTGCCTTTGAAATGTACAAGAGCCCTGCAGGGGCTCTTGTGCAGTTCAAAGATTGAAATGCCGTGTGAAGCCTGGAGTCAGGCTTGATGCGGTGCTTCTTCTCTGTAATGTACCGTATATTCCGGCGTACAAGACGACCTCTGAAGTTAAAAAACATCCCCCAAAAATCGGGGGTCGTCTTGTACGCCGGATGCCCCGCCGCCGGAGCCCCTCCGCGGCTTTGAAAGCCTCGGGGGAAGCCGGCGGGGGGGCATCCCAGGCGCGCATGGGCTGCCCCCCCGCCGGAGCCCCTCCGCGGCTTTGAAAGCCTCGGGGGAAGCCGGCGGGGGGGCATCCCAGGCGCGCATGGGCTGCCCGCCCGCCGGAGCCCCTCCGCGGCTGTGAAAGCCTCGGGGGAAGCCGGCGGGGGGGCATCCCAGGCGCGCATGGGCTGCCCCCCCGCCGGAGCCCCTCCGCGGCTTTGAAAGCCTCGGGGGAAGCCGGCGGGGGGGGCATCCCAGGCGCGCATGGGCTGCCCGCCCGCCGGAGCCCCTCCGCGGCTTTGAAAGCCTCGGGGGAAGCTGGCGGCGGGGCATCCCAGGCGCGCATGGACTGCCCCCCCTCCGGAGCCCCTCCGCGGCGGCGCGGAGGGGCTCCGGCGGGCGGGCAGCCCATGCGCGCCTGGGATGCCCCGCCGCCGGCTTCCCCCGAGGCTTTCAAAGCCGCGGAGGGGCTCCGGCGGGGGGGGGGAAGCCCAGGCGCTCCTGGCGGCTTTGCTCCCGGTGCCTCTGGTCTGCTGGGGACCATCTCCAGCAGACCAGGGACACCGGGAGCAAAGGAGGCGGAGGGGCGCTGGGGTATAAGATGAAACCCTATCTTTTAATTAAAAAGATAGGGGGTCGTCTTATACGCCCAGTCGCCCTATACGCCGGAAAATACGGTACAAGAGCCCCAGCAGGGACTCTCGAACATTTCAAAGTTGGAACGCTGTCACTGTGCCCTGTCCCCTCCCATGGAGCTGGAGCTGGAGCTGGAGCTGGGGGGGAACTGGCTTTTAAGCTGGCTTCCCTTCCCGCCCCCCCGCCCCCCCCCGCTGCCTCTTTCTGATAGAGGCAGCAAGTGAGGGGAAGATTTTGCTTATCGGATAGTTGACTAGTCGATTAGTCGCTTACATCCCTATCCCAGACTGGGCCCCTGGATGTGGCCCAGCTCCAGCCTTGGCCCCCTTACCCTCTCTCCCTTGCCTTGTCTGCATTCCCTCCCCCTACTCACACAGGCCCCCCCATGCGTACTTCTCTGGAGCAATGGCCCTGGCTCTGGGAGGTGGGAGGAGGCTGCGGACAGAAGTAAGGGAGAGCACAACACTCAAAAGTTTTGGACCTCTGCTTTAACCATTTGAGATACAATTTTTCATGCCAGGTGTCTTCCTGAGGCTGATGTTTTGAGAGGAAGTTTCAACAACCAAAATGATTCATATGTTTCTGGGGACAAAGCAAGGGAAAAATATGTTGGTTTCCCCACTGTGATCCTAAGAACATTCCTATGTCAAGAGGCAACTGCCTCCCTGGTCTCTGGCAGTGACTATCAGCTGGCCTGACTGCTTAGTGTACCCCACAGAACACAGCATGGAGTTTACACAGACAACATGGCATCCACACCCATACAGGGGAAGGAACTTTGTCTGGGGAGACATGTCAGAGAATGTATTTCAAAAGTTTATTGGACAAAATGGGAGGTGACTCTCTAAATTATCCTGCACCTGAGAATACATGGAAAACTAGCTCCTTGGGAATCCCTGGGGAGCTCTTGAATAAAAGCTTTTAATAAAAGTCACCATTGCTGGAAAAGGAAGATTGGTGAGAAAACCAGCTTGAACAAAAATTGTAGTTTAAGTTTGGTCTTACCCATTAGAAAGTGTGGGTTTTTAGTAACCCTTTCTGTCTTTATCGTGTATATTTGAAATCTTTTAAAACCAGGGGGTTTCATACTTGGGTCACAGGTTCACCTGGGGTAAGCTGGCAGCAAGCTATGAGTTTTGTTTATCTAAGAATCCATAGGCATGGAGCCTTGCAGTTCCCATTGGCTGTAGTTTGCTGTTTCCAGCTGCAGGAAGTGGCGGCCTAGCAAACTGCAGCTAATGAGAGCTGCGACACTGCATGTTATGGACACTTAAGGCCAAAGCATCATGCGGCCTGCCAGCAGCTTATTCGGGCAGGTCCGTGATCCAATTTGGAAAACCCCTTCCTTAAAACCAATCTCTTTTTAAATAAACTTGTTTTACTTTTTATCTAGGCCAACCCAGTGCTTTGCTAGAATTGAAGTGATTGTTAATTCTAGCCAGGGCAACTCATTTCTGTCTCTTTAAAGGAGCAGCAAACGTAATCTCTTCTGTTATTGCACAGTGGTAAGGGCTGTGCATTGCAGAGAAACATCTCTAAGGGGCTTAGTGGCTGGGGCTCACTAATGGTTATCTGCTAGGCAAGGCAGGGAAACTGGTGTGTCAGGCAATTATCACACAATAGGGGCAGCAAAGACAGAGGCTGACAGGGGTAGCACAGTGTCTCACAGATCTGTGTATTCCCAGCAGCCTACCCCACCCATGTTAGTAAATTATGGTGACCTGTTCTTTGGAATGTGCCCCCATTCTTTGGAGCAGGAATTTGAAATTCAGCATGGGGCTGGCAAAAAGCACATACCTGTCATAAATGTTTGTGAAGCGCTCAGATACTACAGTGATGAGTGCAATAGAAAAGCCCTCAACAAAATAAATAATTCTGTTTTCAGAGGAAGATTTGTGGTGTTAGGCCACATATGCATTAAACTTTGAGGCTAAGACAAAATGTTGAACAGCTGCTCTCTTAGTGAGGATGAGCCATTCTGCACATGGAATGAGGCAGAGGCCTTTTGGAACACATTCTGTGTGATTGTATAATTTAAGACCGTATAGTAATGCAGATGCAGAAGGGGGCCAATTTAAGGTTCACTGACAATCTTAATTCTGCTTAGCTTTTCAGTGCTTGACTTTGCAGTTGTAATAATGTTCTTTTAATAGAGTTTTCTTGTATGTAATTTTAACAAAAATGCCAATGTAAATGTGAAATACTTGATCAAATAATTTTATTTAGAATGTAATTGGAAGGATTTTATGTCAAGGTTGTAGTAACTTCAGTAGGAGTTTTGCTTGAATGAGGACTAGGATTTGGCATTTCATCAGCACAGCATGGTATAACGCATGTTATGGAGCATTTAAGGGTTTTAACATAAGGCAGGATAAACACCATGCTGCTGATGTGCAATCACCTGTTCATTATTTCTTATGTAATCACCTGCTTGCAGTGGATTCATCTGGAAAATAACTAGTTTCAACAGGAGCATGTTACAAAACTGAACTCTTCCCTCTCACCCCGTTGTTTTAGGTTTCATGTCTGGAGTAAGTAAAATGGCCTTAAATAGTCAGAGGCTGCTCGCTATTCCAATCTGTCTTCCAGAAAGCTTATTTTAATATTTTTCAGCTGTAGCTCTCACATGTTCTGCAAGGATCTGAATTGATGCACATGTGGCAGTTGCTTATCCTCTTGAGATAAGCTGCTTTCAAGTTTACATTCAGCAGTTTTAAAGGCATTGCAAACAGTGCATGTCAGTAGTGCTTACTTTTAATATATACCATTGTAATTTTAGTTATTGGTGGCAAATGGGGAGGAAATAGTCAGTGTTAAATTGACACCAGGTGTAAGTTTTTGTGTGATTCTCACATCTAGGGCCTTGTATTTGCTCTTGAAAGCTTTGTATTTTTAACATTTTTAATGAAGTGTAAAGCTGTGTGCCTGCTTTTGGAGTCATGCATTACATATAAATGTCTTGTTAATTAAAACGTGTCCCACTTTCTTTGTCTCGGAATGGGTCTTATTCATCCCTGTCTGGTACATGCTCTTGAAGTTAGACCAGGGTTGTTTTTGCCCTGGTGAGTAGTGGGGTGATACTATTTATCGTCATAAATTTCAAAAGACACAACTCACTTGTTATTTCCCCTTGCCTTTGTCATTTGCGAGTTATGTGGTTATCCCAAACACAAGAAAATGGAAGGTAATAGTGTTTAGCATTTATCTTTATTATTTAGGGGTAGGATGTAAATTCCTAAATAAAGCAGCTATTTAACTATTCGGACAAACCATCTTATAATAAGTGAATTGTGATAGTCTGTCTAAAGTTGAGTAGTTATGTGTTGCATAAACAGCAATACCAACCAACCAACCAAACAAAAAAACCAAAACCCAAAACTTTTAGGCTAAATCTAGACTACATCCCTTTTTCGTAAAAGGGATGTAAATTAGACGTATCACAATTGCTAATGAAGCGGGGATTTAAATCTCGCCCGCTTCATTAGCATAAAAATGGCTGCTGCTTTTTTTCCGCACGGAGCTTTGCCGGAAAAAAGCGCCAGTCTAGATGCTGATCTTGCGGAAAATAAAGCCTTTTCCAAAAGATCCCTTATCCCTCTATGAAATACGGGATAAGGGATCTTTTGGAAAAGGCTTTATTTTCCGCAAGATCAGCGTCTAGACTGGCGCTTTTTTCCGGCAAAGCTCCGTGCAGAAAAAAAGCAGCAGCCATTTTTATGCTAATGAAACGGGCGAGATTCAAATCCCCGCTTCATTAGCAATTGCGATACGTCTAATTTACATCCCTTTTACGAAAAAGGGATGTAGTCTAGACGTAGCCTTATAGTGTTGATTACAACTTTCTCCAAAATTTTCAAGGAAATATCTACAATTATCTGAAGAGTGTTCAGTGCCAAGATAGAAGAGGATTTATTCATGGTGTTATGAGAATGTTTCAGTAGGAATAAAAGGATACAACAGAGTAAAGGAAAACTTGCACTGGCCTTCAGCAAATACTTCTTAACAGTGCGATGCCCAACTCTTTCCCACAGAATGTGGTGGAAGATTCACTACTGGGGTTATTTAAAACTGAATTGGACAATCTTTCTCTGCCTCCTTTGAACACTTGTTTTTGATGCTGAAATCTAATGTGTGGGGGATCAACATTTCAAATATACAGTGTTTAAAATAAATAATTTGCTTTCTTATTCCTTCCATCAGTAATGTAAGGAACAGGCTGAGGGGTTGTATGGTCATACAGGTTAAGACTTGGAACCATCTCTGAACTACTACAGTGTATCTCAAACACTTTCCCTGATACTTTCTTACACAATATTTTGTCTGCTGGTGGGCAGTGGTCCCCTCTTGGGTTATAGCTTATGACTCTTCGGCTATGTCTACACTGCCTCTTTTGCCGGCAGAGAGTATGCTAATTAAGTGCTCATTAGCAACTTCTCATGCTTCATTTGCATAATCTCTGCCCAAGGCTTTTTGCGCAAAAACAAACAGTGTAGATGGGTCCGTTTTGCGTAAAACAAAACCCTTTTGCACAAGATCTGTATACCTCCTTTTTTGAGGCATAAGGATATTGTGCACAAGGGGTTTTGGCACAAAACAGACCTGTCTACACTGATTGTTTTTGCGCAAAAACCTCTTGTGCAAAAAGCATGGGAAGAGATTATGCAAATGAAGCACGAGAAGTTGCTAATGAGCACTTCGTTAGCATACTCTGCTGGCAGCGTAGACATAGCCTTCTAGCTCGCTGATTCAGGAAGTGGCAATAAAGAGAATATAAATATTTGTTTTGGTATATTTCTTGGCATCACTGATCTCAGTGTAAGCACCTTTCCATCAGTAAAAATGTGTCGCCACACTAGAAGTTTGTATAGCTTTAAATGTACCTGTTCTAAACACATAAAGATAAAGCAATACAAAAACTGTGTGTGGACCAGCTCTTAAATTGAGGGAACTGAGTCTAGCCCTTCCTTCAGTAGAGGGGAGGTTAATGCAGTAAAGATGTTATAGGAGGGTAGAGGGACTGTGAATAAGACCATTTGTGAAAAATAAACAGAAAGCTGAAATTGCACTTACTAAAGATTTTTTTCTATGAATGCTTCACTCCCTTACTCTGCCCTTAGAAATGATTTTTAGTTTTCAGTCATGTCATGCTGTTCTCTGTTTTAGTGCAGAATCAGAAGTGTTACTGCTATGGAAAAGGTCTCCAAATGAAGAGACTAGAAAAGAGTAAGATATAGTGTCATGACTATCTACCTATTGTATTCTTTTTTATATAAATTTTACACAGTCAGTTTTCTACATGTGGTATCTGTGGAGCTATGAGAGACAAAACATGTAATCATTGTGATGCCCTGAAACACCTCTTCTCTTGGTTCTCAACATCTGTAAAGTCACTCAATAACTCAAACCTCTTGTGCATTAAAAGCAGAAGCATTTGTTTTTCTGGTAAGTGCAAGTTTTCCTCTAGCAAAACTATAAAGATACATCAGTATAAACCAATTTATACCAGGGACACTGACTTTTCTGCATGCCTAGTTGTACATTTCATCACTGAAATGTGAAACTAGGACAGTTTAATGTGTAACATATTACATGTTCATGAATATGGATGTTAGAAGATTCATAAGCCAGGGCTTTCATGTAAGGGTTGCTGTTAATGCAGCATTATTATATGGTATCAGTTCTCCGTTTTTGTTCCCCACATGTAACCTGAGAGCCTCATCCATCTCAGTATGACAGACAAAATTGTCAGTATTAAAAAGGCAAGTTATACTTTATCAGAAACAGCTGCGTAGGATATGGTTCATTTGTGACCCAGGCATAAATGACGCTTTGCTGTATTTTAGACATAGCTGTTTTATGTTGTTCTTACAACTTAAAAGGGCCGTGTTTAGCTCAAGAGGACCTCTGTTTTGTAACAGTTGTCACACTGGCTTCCCCCATGACCAGTCATGTGTAGCAATCTGTTTGGTCAACACCGACTAGGGACCACACTTGCCTTAACAAGTTTTCCATCTGTCACAGTGATCACATATCACTCCTCATTCATTTGTGTAACAGCCCCTGAAAATTCCTTTCCTCTGACTTGATTATACTTTGTGGTCCAACTAGTTTTCTTGCTGAGTGACAGAGCGTATTCTAGCAATGTGAGCTTTACCTTATACAGTATATGGGGGAAAATCCTTCTTTGAAAAATATTCAATATTTGGAGAGTGATATTTGATGAACACTTTAAATTGCCAGGCAGATCATGTTGTTTCAGACATTCAAGTGTGTATTTTCTCCTTGCTCTGCCTGAAACAGACTTTAAGGCTGGTTTTGACAGGCTTGAAAGGATTTCCTGTACAGTCTACACCGTCATTATGGGGCCATCATTTATCTTTGTCTTTGACCTTCCGCCTTCTCTACCTACATCCATTTCTGCCTAATCCTAGTTTACTTGTATACAGTCTTAGGTACCTGACAGGAGAAAATTTGCTGCTATCACCAGAGAAACCCTTACTGACACCCCATTCGTTGGTTGACCAGAAGAGACTAAGAGGTCAATGGAAGCGGTTTATTTCTGTCTAAGACTGAGTGGCTCTCTTTCATGACTCTTGGAGTTCTACTTGTCCATGGAGAGTCACATCATTTTTCTCATATCCAGGTTTACAATATAGCAATGCAAAATACTGCTTTCCAGTTACCTGGGCCATGCTCTAGCTACATGACACCAAAATGTTGCAACTCACTGCTCCTGCATTGGATTCTCATACTCCTGTATATTTGTCAGTCCACCAGAGTGGAGGTGAAACATACTTGTGACCATGTCTGCTTTTGCAGATTGCTGTTGGCCTGGCTTATCTCTGATTTTCTTTGAACTGAACAGCTAAGCTGTAGATAGGGAGAATAAAGAGTTGGCTAACTTGCTGTTGATACTTTTAAAGAATGTCTGCAATTTCTTCAGAAATCTTAAGTTGAAAGATGCATAAAAACAAAAAGCACTAAGATTAATTAAGGACACCTTGTTGCTAGGGAAACTATGATGCTATGCAGAATGGCTGAAAAAATCCCCTAAAAATGCTAGTAAAGGGATTTACAAAATATACCACTTTAAAGCTTACAGACACAAATAGTTAATAATACTTTATGAACTGGGTGCTATGAAACCCAGAGTATTTAAGCACATGTCTGACTTCATGCACGAGTATTCTTATTGATTTCAGTGGGCCTACTTACCTTCTTAAAGTTAGGTGTATGTCTAAATACCTTACTGAATTGGGATCCTAGGGCAAGAAGTCTTACCTTGATACAGCAAAAGTCTGAATTCCATCTCTTGAGAGCAGAGCAGTCACAGCTGGATATATGCTGTACAGATCTTGGCACGAAAGGGTTTTCTGTTTTGTTCAAACAATGGCAATGTTGGTCAATTTTAATAATGGATTTTCTTGAAAAATCCTTGAATCTGTAAATCTCTCTCTTAAGGCCTCGGAACCTGTCATCTGAAAGATGAAATTTAGCACTAAGTAACTAAAGACGCTACAGAGCCTGAACATTCTGCTAGAACAAATAACAGGCAGTAGAGCAGGAGTGGGCAAAACAGCCTCCGCAGGCTGGCTCAGCACACGGCAGTCCTGCTGCTCCCCTGCCCCCAGGACAGTCGAGACCTGCGGATGGGGGAGTGCGCGAAGTCTCCTCCCCAGCCAGGGGCACAAGGCACCAGAGGGAACAGATGGCTGTTTTAAAACAGCCGGTGATTCTCCCTAGGTGCCAGGGACGGAGGGCAAGACTTCATACCCACTCACGCTGATCCCCCACCCAGGCCGATCTAAGTCTGTGGGTGGCAAGCACGAGAAGTCTCCTGGCCCTGGGCCTTCTGCCCAAGGCCCTTCCCCTTCCAGGGAATTTGAGAAATTTGAAGTTGGCCCCCATTTAAAAATTATTGCCCATCCTTGCAATAGAGGTCTAAGGTCTAGATCAGGGTTTCTGAAAGTGTTCGGCGAAGTCACTTTCAGAAACACATTAACTGGCCACCCCAGTTTGTTTATTTACTGGCACGAGGCACCAGAGGGACCCAGTGTGGGCTGGGACACCACTTCCCGCGGCTCCCTTTGGCTGTATGGCAAGGTCCAAAGGGTGGGGGTGGGGGAGCACCCAGCGACTCCACTCGTCCGAGCCTCTATCGCCCCTTTTGTCTCTGCCCTGCTGTCTCTGCCCTTGGGCCAGCGCCGCAACACCCTGGCTTGCCCTCAGCCAGGAGTTTGGAGGGCTCGCTGCCCGTGGCCCCACTCACGTGCCGTTGCCGGAATCGGGTCCTCTGGCGAGCTCGCCCTTCTTTGCTCCTTGGGCTGGGAAGGCAGGGTCGTCCGCCGGCTGCCTCCGTCCTCCGGTTCCCGGGGTAGGTCGCCCCGGGGTCGGTCTGGGCTGCGGGGGTCTGGCGCTCCTTCCCCGGTCTGCCAACGTCACCCCCGGCGTTGCCTGCAGGTGCAGAGGGAATGCCGCCAGCCCCCTTTCCTTGCCGCCCGCCCCCTTTATGCGCCGGCATGTCCGAGACGTGCTGGTTCGCCCTTTGCCCCCCGGCCTCCTCCTCCCGGGTCCTAGCACCCACCATGGGCGGCGCGCCTGCCGCCACGCGCGGCCCGGCCCCTGCCTCCCGGTTCGGCGGCGTCCCATCCCGCCGAGCGCTTACCCCCGCGTCCCCCTCGGCTGTGCCGCCCGGCGCCTCGTTGAGGGCGCGGGCGTCAGTGCGGGGAGTGTCTTCGCCATCACAGGCTGCAAAGGATGAAACAGAGCCAATGAGAGCCGCAAGGCGCTGCGGTGCCAGTAAATAAACCGGGGCGGCCAGTTAATGTGTTTCTGAAAGTGATTTCGCAGAGCACTTTCAGAAACACTGGTCTAGAGGACCTACATTCAATCTCTGGTCCTGATAACTCATCTGGAGGTACCATGCTACATTTGTATCAGCCCATAACTGCAGTCAATGAAGTTTCTTCTCTCATTTTATATTAATTACTTAGGGCCAAATCCTAGAGTTGTTATTTGGCCCTTATTAAGGCATACTTCCTCTTAATTCAGTGGGATTCCTGCTTCAATAAAGGACAGCAGGATATGACTTTTATTTGTACTTTGTGTGGAATAAAGGGGAGGTTCTTTCAAAATTATCTTTAAATTGTTAGGTCTGTGTGCACTTTTACTCAAGTGTTGAGGGAGATTCCCAACCATATCATCTCAGACCCTCTCCGCTACACCCTGACCTCAGCCTCATGGCCAATCCCTCCAAAGATAATGGTGTTTTACAGCCAGTAGGGTTTGCTTCCACTGTTGTGCATTACACCTTCCTGTATGACAACCAAATCTGGTTTTCCCATTGTGTAGTGGCACATTTTACTGATCAGCCATTGGAATATTTTCATAGAATACTAGACCTGGGAAGGGACTAGGGATGTAATAGTGCAGTCGAATAACCAATTATCCTATAAGCAAAAGCTTATCGGTTAATTCTATAGACTACAAGCATTCTCCCTGCCCCTCCCCCCCTGAAAAAGGGCTGCTGCCACCCTGCACTGCTGCCTCTGTATCAGAGGCAGCAGCACAGGACAACAGGCAGCCAGTCCATGCGGGGAGCTGGTTTTTAAACTGGCTCTTCTCGCAGACCAGCTCACGCCTGGCACCTCACATGGAGTGGCAGGGGACTCCTTGGGAGTGAGGATGGAGTGCACTGGCTGCTGTCCCCGGGTACTATAGAATAGTTGAATAACCAATAAGAATTCATAAGGTTACTTGACTATTCAGTTAACCGATCTTTAACATCTCTAGAAGGGACCCCTCAAGAGATCAGTGAGACTAGTTCCCTGCCCTTACAGCAGGACCAAGCTCCATCTAGCTTGTCTATCCAACCCATTCTTAAATATCTCCAGTGATGGAGAAGCCACAACCTTCCTAGGCAATTTATTCCAATGTTCAACCACTCTGATAGTCAGGAAGTTTTTCCCCTAATGTCCAACCAAAACTTTCCTTGCTGCAATTTAAGCCCATTGTATCTTCTCCTAATGCCAACTGCTGGGCTTGAGCTAGGGACCTTTAGATCTTCAGTTGGGAACACTGCTAACTGAGCTACTTAGGCTTCTGCCAAACTTTATGAGGTTCTACTTGTCTAGGTAGAATAAAAGTGTCTCTTAAGTGGAGCGATTCTTTGAGGTTTGTCATGGAAGGTTATATGGAGGAATTAGCATTTTAAATGTAAAAACATCTCAGGTAAAGCTGTTACTGCTAAAAATAGTACTGCCTTCCAGCAATTTTGTATGTATTTGAAGATCAACTCTGCAGTGCGCTTGTCTTTCTTTTTTTAATATTTTTTTTGTTAGCATCCTACTTTGTGATGGGATCCAACATTTGGTTTCCCAGCAGCAGGAAATTTCAAAGATACCATGACTTGAATTACTTATTGAAACAGGGCTGAGGTTTAGTCATAGAGAATACAGATTTACTAATAGCAAGTTTCTAGCATTATGGGTTGTTTATGTAAGAACTGGCCTAAAGAAAAATCTGTCTGTCTAAGACTGAGCCCCTTGCCTATCAAAGCTATATTGATTTCATGTTAGAATAGAACAGTAAGGAAAATACCTAATTAGCTCTGTATGTTAGTAGTGGCCCAGAAAATACTTGTCTTTAGTAACAGAAGCACCACTTTTTGACTCACACATTTCTCCATTCACTCTTTGATTCAAAAGGAAAGGAGCAAACAATAGCCAGATATGACAGCAGCGGGTGCACCCAGAAAAAAAGGGAGAGGGAGTGGTTTCCTGGCATTCATCCGGTGAGCACATAGAAGTTCCTCCTCTCAAAGCTATGTCATAGCTCAGCTGCTGGGTTTTGGGTTAGTATCAAAGGACAGCACCTGCTTTGGGCAGCATGTTTCCCTCACAACCTGGTAAATTCTGTCGGGATTTCACTTAGGAATCAGCAGGACTGACCTAGGATAAGCCTCTTTTGTTCAGCTCTATACTGGCCCACGATAAGATGCTCTGATATAGGGCCAAAGCATTTTTAGCAGTGGAGCACTGGAATACAAGCGTAGAGGAGATTAGAGGAAGGCTGATTGCATTTAGATCTGAAAGCAAGACCTGTGTATAATAGGGACGTAATAGTGTAGCCGGTAAAACGATTAACTGATAATAATGCGACGAGTACGTGCATCTCTCTTCTCCCTTCTTCTGAATTTAAAGTATTTTTGGAGCGGGCGGGCAGGCACTCTGGCTCGGTCCCAGCTTGCTCCCAGTCTGGCAGCTACCTCTGTTGTAGCTCTGCATACAAAAGATTCTCACTTTAAAGGATTTAAATGCAGAGTTGCAGTGAGGGTAGCTGCCAGGACTTGGCATGAGCTGGGACTGAGCCAGTGTGCCTGCCTGCTGGCTCTCAAAGTGCTTCTAGTGCAGAGCCGCAGTGGGGGTAGTTGCCAGGACCCAGCACAAGCCAGGACTGAATGCTTGCAATGCTAACCCTGATCGATTAATCGTGTTACCGACAAAATATTTGTTGACTACATGATTAATGAATTACACGCTTCTTAACATCCCTAGCCTGTAGGATAAGGCGTTCCGCAGGAATTGCATTTTTCTCAGGAGCATCTCACACTTGGGGAGACTTAGTCAGGAGGAAGGAGAAGGCAGAAAAAAAAGGAAAGCTGCTTCTTCTCCCCAGACACATACACTGGACACAAAAGAAGCAGTGAGAGCACTTCCATTTCAGACATATTCAGTGCTATCTTTGCTGCAACCGTTGTATGGTGTTTAGATATGGCCAAAGAGGAGCATTTCTGACAAGGAACTTTTTGGCCACCTTTGTCCCTAACATAACTTCCTTGACTTTAAATAGGACCAGTTAGGCTAGGGATTAATTTGGCCCCTTCCTCTCCCACTACACAGAACTCTCTATACAGTCACCACAATGCTCTAATGCAACAATCCAGACAAGCAGAATTTGCTCTCGTGATGTGTCACAGCACAGCACAAACTTCAGGAAAGCAATTGACTCAATGTAATTCTGCGAAATTGAAACCCAAATATGGCCTGTTACTCATCTGTGTATCTCAAAACACACACATAATCTAAATCATTTGTTTATTTACCTGGCAGAGATTTAACCATAAGTGAAACGTGGGATGTCAAGAACTACTGTTTATACCAATTCACTTCAAACTCTTGCTTTGTTATTTGTTATGATTTCTACTGTAGTACAGGCTAAGGACTCTGAGCAGGCTCCATTGTGCCTGGCACCATGCAAACAACTCATAGACAGTTCTGTCTCAGAGAGCTCCCAGTCTAAGGTTTGGAAGAGAAAATAAAATAAAATTAAAAGACTTGCCATGAGTAAAGTTTAAAACCTCAGATTTGTTTTGATATTTAGCTAATATCTGTGGGAAATGCCTTTTTGTTTATAGGTAAACGAGGTTTGCAGCCCAGTGGGAAGTGATGTATGGTGACTATGCAGGGCTACATTCGACTTACTTATACTCTAGTAAAAACAGAGTAACCCCATTGTAGGGAATGGAATTATTCCAAATTCTCCCCAGTTTAACTGAGCTCATGGTTTGGTCCTTACATTTTATTTTTAAAGGTGCAACATAAGGATGTGTATGTTGGGGGGAGAGGAACGTTTATACTCACTCTATAAAGATCAAAATCAAACTTCATAGGATGGGATCCTTGGACAGTCCCTGCCCAGATGGGGCATCTTTCAGGAAAGAAAGGAAAGACACAGGAAGGAGAGCAACACAGGAAAAAGTAATAGAATGAAAAGGAGCAATAAAAACATGGACTGGGCTAGATTGAATGAGAGACAGAAGAGCTAGGAAAAACTTGTATAGGAAAATACCCAGATGATGCCAGGGTAGGTGTATATTTTGGACTGTTGTTTGTTTCTTTTTTAAGTGTGTGGAAGCTTATTTAAACAGAAAGATTTCTGAATAACCCATAGGGTCATTTCTTTTCTTGCTTTTTTCTTCCCTCAATTGCTGGCTTCGTTTCTGCTGATCACTGTTTGCAGTATCTGTTCAGTGCCTCCTCATTTCTTTCCATCTCTCTCTTTTCTGGTGGTGGTGTTTGAGAAGTGTCACTTCAGTGAATGCTGATTAGACTTTGTTGCCCTTTGGCCAGGCCTGCCCCGTCATGGAAATAGGTGAGAGCGGGAGGCAGTGTGTAATCATTGCTGCTGATGCAAGATCTTGTTTCCAGGATGACGACTGCATACAGTGTCAGATTTTCTTTTGGACAACTTCCCCAGACTGATGGTAAAGGTTTGCCTTCTCTGCCCCCTTTTAGATGGCACTAGCCTGCACTGGATTCCAGATCTTAAATGTGTATCCTCCAAATGACTGTTTGAGCAGCACCACTCTTGCCCCAAAATATCATATTGCTGCTTAATAAATTTGTTCTATGCCCACATTTTGTACACCGTGTCCAGATTAGGAATGTTAAAAAGCAGTTCATGAGGTAACCATGTAATCACTGAAAATCACAGCAGTTACACGGCAACACAAATAATTAGGGGTATAAAACTGCGGCCATGTGAGGAGAGGCTAATAAGCCTGGGATTTTCAGCTTGGAAAAGAGATGACTAAAGGGGGATATGATAGAGGTGTATGAAATCATGACTGTTGTGAAGAAAGTAAATAAGGAAATGTTATTTACTCCTTCCCATAATACAAAGGAGTAAGGGAAGTCAGAGAAAGAGTGCTCTACCTCGGACTTCCTGTTGTGTAGACAGCATCAAAAGCTGAAATAAGCTGTTTCGACTTAGGCTATGCTATTGACATAGCTGAAGTGCGTAGCTTATTTCAGCTTTAGCCCTGCTATGTAGATGTGCCCTAACAGAGCCCACAGCACAGGGGGCAGTAGCCAGCTTCCTGGGAACAGGGTGGCAGACGGGATTCGGTACACGCCAACTCCTGGCACAGCCAGCTCCCTGGGAGCAGAGGCAACAGCCAGGGCGTGCTGGGAGTCAGCTCCCAGCTGCCAGCCCCACTCCTGGGGAGCTGGCTGCTCTGCAGGCGCTGAAGTATAAGCTCTTTATATAAGAACCTGCAGTGCAGGGTGACAGCCGTCTCCTTGAAGCTGGTGTGTGCCAGGAGTTGGCATGTACCAGCTCCCGTCTGCCACCCTGCTCCCAGGAATCTAGCTACTGCCCCACCAATCTCCCCCGGTCAGCCCCATTCCCCCGATGACCCCTCCGACCAGCCCCGCTGCCCCCTCCAGCCCTGCTTCCAGCAGCTGGTTCTCCCGTCCTCCTCCTCCTGATCTCCCCCGGCCAGCCCCTCCGCCCCCTGGCCAGCCCTGGTTCCGCTGCCTGCCCTCCCCGATCTCCGCGGGACAGCCCCGCTACCTCCAACCCAGCTTCCGCCGGCTGCCCGCCCAGATCTCCGCGGGACAGCCCCCCTACCTCTAACCCTGCTTCCGCTGGCCAGCCGCCCAGATCTCCGCGGGACAGCCCCGCTGCCCCCAACCCTGCTTCCGCCGGCCGCCTGCCTCCCCCCATCTCTGCAGGACAACCCTCCTGCCCCCAACTCTGCTTCCTGGAGGCCGGTCCCCTCCCCCCACCTCCTCCCAGCCCGCCCCGCTCTGCTCCCCTCCCGGCAGCCACGCTGAGGCCCAGTATTTTTTTCCCGTGGCCCAGTAGCGGGCCACAGCCCATAGTTTGGGAAACACTGCTTTATAGTGAGCTTGCATGGAGGCCTTATGCTGGGCCCAACCAAACCAAGGGGGGGAGAGAGCAAGAAAAATGGAAGCATCTAATACCCAAAGCGTCCTACATGTGGGGTTTGTAGGCATTTCTCTAGTGCCCTTTGGAATAGCTTGGAACTAGGAAAGAGTACGCGCTCAGTCCTCAGCCAAGAGAGAAAACAGTATCCTCTGGGCTGGGTGGTTAAGTTCTTCCTTGTTACTTAAACAAACCTGCCAGTCCCTTCCTTGTCTGCTTTACATCAGCCATGGCTGTTAGACTCTTACATCAGAGGCCAAAATGCAAGGGGGACAGTTAGTGTAGTTGGGATGGCATGGAGCTGATAGGACTTAAGTGTGAAGAAAGGTGGAACGAGGTGTACCGGTAGTTCGGAATAGGAAGCCTAATCCGAACTATCTACTCCATGCCGCATGTAGCCGCGGGCACGGAGTCCAAACTAGCGGGGCTTTAAAAATGGAGGCGCCCGGCAAGATGCAAATGAAGCCCGGGAAATTCAAATCCCGGGCTTCATTTGCAACTTCGGTTGCCTATATTAACCACCTTAGTTCAAACTAGGGTGGTAGTGTAGACATACCCTATTTGACTAAGTGGTGTGCAGTCATACCAAAGGTGTGATCCAGCACCTGCTGAAGTCAGAAGCAAAGTTTTTCCTATTGACTTGAATGGTGCAGGAGGATCAGGCCCCAAATTCTTAGATGAAAGTGAAAGGATACAGCCAAGTTGCTATCTGGGAGTCCCATGTTCTCATGGCTTTCCCTGCTTCCCCATAATAACTATAGTGAATGTAGGCGATATACATGTGCTCAGCAATGTGCCTTTATATTCAATGAATTAGGGATGACTTATTGGCATGGGTGAGAGA
This sequence comes from Pelodiscus sinensis, assembly GCF_052426305.1. Taxonomy (NCBI): domain Eukaryota; kingdom Metazoa; phylum Chordata; order Testudines; family Trionychidae; genus Pelodiscus; species Pelodiscus sinensis. The sequence continues at coordinate 187,280,672 of NC_143052.1, forward strand.
TGATTCACAACACACCTGAGACAACAGATTTATGTTCCATGTGGTTAATACTTTACATCTCTCACTTATGAAAAATACAGCACCTTTTTTTTTTTTCTTCTGCAGATGTTGTGCCCTGCTGGTATGATACAAACCAGCAAATAATCTTTCAGTATCCATGAATTTGTTTGTGCTTAACTGAATAACTCTAGTAGTTTATTGTTTGAATAGTTTACACTAGCCTCTGTGTTAATGCTTTTATATCATTAGGTAAGGAACATGCTGATTTCTTGGTGAATCACCACTGGCTTTTAAAAGTAGTTAAGATCTGATTTCCCTGTTATCTTTCCTTACAATAAAATGATTTTTTTTAACGTGACTTAGTCAGGAATGTAGCTTCCAGACATTTTTCTACAATTCAAAGCATTTATGTATCACAGCACAGAATAGTGTTTCTCAAAGTGATCCGGGGACCTACTCTGGGAAAGCTGCTACTGGGCTGCTCCAATTTGTTTACTTACCGGCTCCGCAGCCACAGAGGTCGCGGCTCCCATAGGCTGTGGTTTGCTGTTGGCAGCCAAGGGGAACCGCGGGAAGCATCATGACCTGGGCCGCTTCAAGAAATGAGCTTAGAGCTCTTCCTGAATAAGGCAGAATGTAACAAATTCCTATTTCTATTTTTTCTTCAAGATTAAAATACGCATTTATGTTATATCTATCATTATTATATGATGTGAAGGCCCCCATGGTTCTCACCACATATGTATTTTGGAGGAGGGGGCAGGAGAGAACATGTAGCTATAAAGCATTCCCATTACAATCATTACAAACACCTCCCCATATACCTTACCACCACCCAGTCCTAATATGGAAGTAATGTGTGCTAAGTATTATTTTCTGGAGCTCCAGGAAGATACCATCTGCACAAGCAAATGAGAGAGCAATAGAAGGCATGTGCTGAATTGTTTGTAACACATTGTGACACTTTTTGGGGGTACCCAGAGTTGTGTGAGGCGCCTTCCTTTCACCTTGACCTTCACTTGATGAGGAAGCCTTGTCTGGACCTGCTGTGGATCATTTCCTCAGCTTCACTGGCCATGGTCAACACAAGCACTGAGAGTATGTCTACGCTTGCACCCTAGTTCGAACTAGAAATGCAAATGTAGGCATTTGAAATAGTCAATGAAGAGGGGATTTAAATATCCCACGCTTCATTAGCATGATCTCGCTGGCACGTTACTCCGATCAACAGCTCTTTTGAAAGTGAAAGTGCGTGCCGGGACACATTCATTCGAACCAAACCCTTTGGTTTGAACAAACGTTACTCCTCTATTTTTGAGGAGTAACATTAGTTCGAACCAAGGGGTTTGGTTTGCACTAATACCTCCCGGCGCACACTTTCACTTTCGAAACAGCTGTTGATCGGAGTAGCGCGCTGGCGAGATCATGCTAATAAAGGGCGCGATAGTTAAATCCTCACTTCATTGACTATTTCAAATGCCTACATTTGTATCCCTAGTTCGAACTAGGGTGCAAGTGTAGACATACCCTGATTTCCAGGTCTCTGCAGGCCCTGCTGTCTTTTTGTAGCCCTGAGTTTTCTGAGCATCTCTCTGGAGTGTCCAGTCTCTGATTCCCCAGACATTCACAAGTGTTCATTTAAGTACAAATATGTAGCAAAGTTGTTTCTATGCAAGCAGAACACATAGCAGTTGACAAAGGGACCAATAGAACCCCAGACTGAAATTATAAGCCATATACTCACCCAAAGAAAGCTTTAATATATCTTAGGTATTTCTGGGCCATCTATCATCATAGTACCTGAAAGCCAAATACAGTAATTACGTTTGCATAGTTGCCCCTAGTGGACTTTAGTTTTCATCTTTTTCAGGTACAGCAAATATTTCTAGTTTTTGTTATTTCTAGCCATCTTATTGTTGTCATTTCTTGTCTTTCGTTAGTACAGACATGCCTTTGCATGTCTTTAAACTTTCTCTAACAATGATTAGACTTTGGCTTATCCATATCTCTTCCAGCAGTAGGCTTCATAAATGAATACTCTTGACTAAGCGTATGTTATTTTCAGCTCTTGAGAGCCCCACTTTGAGCATGGCAAGCTTGTTAGCTGCATCGTCTCAGAGGAATGCAGCCGTCTTGGTAGTTTGTGTACAGAGAGAGATTTCTGTGGAGGGCCCTAGCCTGTTGAGAGTATTTGTTCCAGGGCTTTAATTTGAAGCTGAGAACCATTGGAAGATATGTTCTTGGCACTGTTTCCAGGCAGCAAAGTGATTGTATGTGATCTATATAAATTATAGTTTACTTGTTGCCTTAATCATCAGTCCCAACTACTAGGAGTTATATAATAGTTTACTTGCCAGACAGCAGAAAGTATGAATTACTGTGGCTAAAAATCATCCAGGAGGGAGGATGGAGATAGTTGCCTGCTAAGCTGAGGGTAGAAGGAAGGTTATTTTCACTATCATCACTCTCTGGATTAATTCTGGTTCAGTAAAACTCAAATACTTATCCTGCATTGATTATTTCTGCTCTTAATAGGGATAGATAAGGCAAGGGTAATGCACATAGAGTTGCTTGCAGTTCAGATACAGGCACATAATAATGCTGTTTGTGGAGAGCAGCTGCGTAAGTAGGCCACATTCCACACGCTTGCCTGAATTTGGACCTGTGTAGACAGGAACTTTTCAAATAAAACTACATAAAAAATGAGTTGTCATGGAATGACAGCAAGCTTTCTTTTTCCTGTTTCTGAAAAATGAACAAGTGTCGCCTCAGTAATGGTTAGTGAGCTACTTAATTTCAGGGCATGAGTTAAAAGGGCTCCTGCTATTGCAGAGGAAGTGTAGCACACAAGGGAAGGACTGAGCATAGCCATTTGTTGTTCAGCTGACATATCTTGTTTAATCATTGGCTGCTGTGCTGATGACCTGGAAATCTACAGCACCATGCCTAAATGTGAAAACTTCAGAATTAAATAAATATCTAAACACGAGGCAACTATAGGCAACTGTGTTTTTACTACAAGCTGTTTAATGAACCTGACAACAAAATCAATACAACCAGTGCCTATCAATGTATAAAACAATGGCATCATAGACTGAGTCTAGTGCTTTTGTTCACAGAAGACACATGTAGTTATTTGTTGTGGAAGTAATTGAAGGAGTGTTTTAGGTGTATATTTTTAAAGAGAACGTTAAGGTTAATCAGAAGCTGGAAGCGGTGCTCATTTTCATTTTTTAAAATTTTTTGTGTAGTATCTAGCTAGCCACTTTTCTCTCTTTTGGTTAACTTTTAAGAAACTTGTGCTGGGATTTTGACATCTCAAAACATAAGCTCAATGCCGTAAGCATGTCAAGGTCACGTATAAAGGTCACATTCATGGTTGCAAGTAAATATCATCAAAAACTTAGTAAATACACAAAAAGAAGACTGAGTACAGCATATTCAGACTAAGCATTCAGGTTTGCTTAACGTAAGTGTTTTCTCCCCTTTGATATTCACATCTTTGCAACAACTTTTGTCTGTCGTTCTATAAAAGGTGCTGGGAAATCAATTAGGTTTCAGTGGAAAACACCAACAGCTATTTATTTCTCTGGGGGGCTGTTGTATCCCAAACAGTTTAACAGTTAGTACTTATATCCCTTGATTTATTTTGAGGTTATTTGTGCAAGGTCAGAGCTAATAAATCATTGGTGTGTATGATGTCAACCATGCCTCCTTTGTTTCTTATCAGGTGGCAGTGAAAGTAATTGACAAGAAGAGAGCCAAGAAGGATACCTATGTCACCAAGAATCTGAGACGGGAGGGGCAAATCCAGCAAATGATCCGACATCCCAACATAGCTCAGCTGCTGGATATATTGGAAACTGAAAACAGCTACTATCTTGTCATGGAGCTGTGCCCTGGGGGCAATCTGATGCACAAGATCTATGAGAAAAAAAGACTAGAAGAGTATGAAGCACGTAAATATATCAGGCAGCTGATTCTAGCAGTGGAGCATCTTCATCGGGCTGGGGTGGTCCACAGGTAAAGTACAAAGAGCGGCCTCTGAGAATTTGCCTCCGAACCATTAAATTATGCTTATATTTTAATTTTTTTTTTAAATCCTCAGTTCATATTTTGTGCCTAATCTTGATGCTCTTCTTACCTTAGACAATAATGAACATGTTCTCACTTGAGCCCCAGCAAAGTTCTTAAGTATGAGTGTGTAACTTAAGTTACATTGATTTCACACACTGAAAGTTATGCATGTGCATTGCTGAAGCAGGGCCCTACTTCTGCTCTTTATATTTAGAGTTTTGCATCTTCAAAACCCTGTACAAACATAACTTGTCTTTCAGCCATTCCTGGAGGTAAGTAGGGACAGTCTCACTTCAAAGGGAAAAACTGCAACACAGAGAGGTCAACTGACTTCCCAAAAGTCTCACATTGAGCCGATTGTCGGAACTAACTTAGAACATGGTAGTTCCTGGTTCCTACTTCTCTGCTCTCTCCGTTAGATTTTGTTGCTCCCCAAAACTTCTACATGATTTCAAAAAACAGAACTTTGCACATCTCAGTTCATGTTATAATGTCTTCTCAGGATAGATCCAGAATTGGCCTGGTAGGAACATCACAAGAATTGAGGTGTGCTAACAGAGTGCTGTTAGTGAGGAAGGATGATCTTGTTAAATATACACACATATGGGTTCAGTTCCTGGCTCTGCCTCAGATTTCCTGCATGACTATGGGCAAGTCACTTAGGCCCAAGTCCTCCAAGGTGCGGAGGCTCTTAAGATCTGAGCCATAGTTTCTCTGGGTCTCAGTTATCTATCTGTCAAATGAAGGTTCCATATAATTTCTGTCTCCCACTTGTCTGTCCTGTCTCCTTGGGGCAGGAAGTGCCTTCTACTGTGTGTATATATGATATTTGGCACAATGGGGGCTGACTTCAGCTGGAGCTTCTAGCACTACTGTAATATAAATAAGTATGGGGAAAATTTCTTCTTCAACTGGGGTTCCATTGCAACAACTAGCTACATAGAATGTATTCACTCAAGTTGAAATAGAACCATGATATGGAGTATTGTTCTTGTCCATGTGAAAAATGCCACAAGTGTTCTGGGCCTTGATTTTTCTCTCTTTTTTTTTCTTCCTAAAAGCAAAGATAGGAATTCAGGCAACACAGTGTCCCTTAACACATTGAGGCCCATATTGTGCCCTTGAAGGGTAAAAATCTCATATGGGGGTGGGGGGTTGGGTAAGGAAAACTAAAAGGATTTCCCCAGTGTGGCTCCTGTGCCATCTTTTTCTGGGGGGGGGGGGGAGAGAGAGGAAGTGGTGTGTCTCTCCTGTCCTCATGTGCCCCTTTATTTCCCTCTCCTGCTCCAAAACCTGGCTGATATCAAGGATTCAAGGAAGGCCAAGATTATCCATGCAGAGGTCCCGTGGTGGCTGTGGTCTCATCTGCGCCCTCTCAGCTCCTCACTAGCACATCTTTAAGGGAGTCAAGCTGCTATGCACCATCGGGATGCAGTGCCCCAAGATATGATCTGGGGCATATTAATTTTTCCAGACATGTTTCATGGGGCTGGAAGGAGGCAGACTCTTCTGCACTGAGAATTCTTCAGTGAGGCTTGGGGAAGTGGGAGAGCTGAAAGGAACCACCCAAATTCCTATCTACATGGAGAAGCTGAGCTCCAGGCATGGATGCACAGATATGAAAGGGCCCAATCTGTGCCATGACATGAGTCTAGTATTTACCTAGAAGAAAAGGTGCCACTCACTGCATTAGTACAGGTTGAACCTCTCTAGTCCAGCACCCTCAGGACTTGACCAGTTCCGACCGAGAGAATTTTCCGGACTACAGGAAGACACTATTATCTAGCAGCATTACCAACACTTCCACTGCTTACTGGGCTGTTAGAGGATATTTAGGGGTAAATTAGCATTAAATAACAGCACAGAACAGAACACTGAGAGCTAGGAATGGTGACTGTGAACAAACTTTATGGGACTGTGGAAAACTTAGCCACAACTATGAGAAGTGGACATCCGGCTAACTGAAACCATTCCGGACGACAGATATTTCCAGACCAGAGCGTTCTGGACTGGAGAGGTTCAATCTGTAGTACCACTTTAATGCCCATAGCTGTTACTTGGAATTTTCCTGTCCAAGTAGTGACTAAGTCCAAACCTACTTACAGTTTGACACGATCGTAGTCAATATAGTTGTAAGTATTTTCTATTGAGTCTTAACCATTCAATATCTTATCTTTCGTTATGAATGTGGTATATGGAGTATCATAAAGAGACAAAAAATTCCCACTGGAAAGATAATTAGAATTTTTTGCATTAGATCTCTGTGTGCATAAGAGAGAAATGCTAATAGCTGCCTCAGGGGTTGTCCTTGAGCCTATTGAGTTTTGGGCTATAGAAGTGCTGAAAATAGACTGCTCAATCAGTAGCATTAAAAAGAAAGAAAGGAAGAAAGAGTCAGTGCAGAAGTCTGATTCATTCTCACCCTGAATGCAATGACAATATTCTCTTGTTGTTATTTTTAAAACTGTTTCAAAACTAGCAGCACTCACATCTCTTCTGTGATCTGTGGGTGTTCACATTCCCTGTTTGATAAAGAAAATACAGCCGCTTGGCTCTAATGTGGGCTGACATTGTCGGTGCTCCTTTCAGAACTGGTTCTTTTGATCATTCATCCTCTTGAATAGAGATGGGTATTTAAAAGAAAATGAGTAAATTATTGAATATGTTGTTTCAAAAAAATGCACCAAATTTATCAGCTAAACTATTGACTGAATGTGCTCACAAACAGTTTTCCCAGTTCTGTAAGCTAGGTGAAAAAAGTAGTTAAGTAGCATATTTGAAATATTATAATGAAACCAAGCTAAGCTATTTGATGGATATTATTTTCCCAGCTCCACTTATTATGGGTAAAGGCTCAGTATGGTGAGAAATCACTCTGATTTCAGAATGAGATATGTGGTCCTGAAATCAAAGGAAATGTATCTTTTAAGAGTATAGCGACTTGCCAACACTTTATTTTGCCTTGAGGGCGGGGGGCTGGACTCGATGACCTCTCGAGGTCCCTTCCAGTCCTATTATTCTATGATTCTATGATTCTATGATTTATAATTCAGAAACTCAAAGCAGCCTCGTTTATTTTAGAGGTCACTAAGTGGCGCTTGTATATGTATTGAAAGTGATGCACATTGCGCCAGACATATGCCTTGCTAGACCTTTCTGAGGTTACTACTCAACTATGAAGGATGTAATGGTAAACTTCTGAGTGCAGGGTCTATCTTTTCTCCTGTAGATGTGGCCAGCACTGAGAGTGCTGTAGCCACTGCTAGAATACAAGGTAAGATATATCCTAAATATAACTGTGTTGTAAAAAAATAAAAATAAAAATAGTGGATCGTCGTTGTGCTGAGACGAACTGGTTGGTTGTTAAAACTATGCAAGTAGCAAGCTCATAAATGACTCAGAGAGGAATCTTTTTCTTTCCCTCTGACAGAAGAAAACAAACCCAAATGGCAGTATATGGTGAACCTTTCTCTTTTCAGAGGGTGTTTACACAGGCCTTCATGCTGTCAAAAACCAGGATGAACATTAAGTCCTTTGGGAGCCTAAGGACAACAAAGAAAATGAAGTGAAAGCCTGGGTGCTTGCAACAGCATCCCACAGGAAATTCTCAACAACCCTTTTAAAGTAATTTTAACAAAATTCAATCCTATTCAGTGCAATTACTGTCAGAATGTCAAAGAAAGGAATTTAATAATGTATTGGAAGCAAAGATAGCATTCTGTAGCCCTGTTTTTCTGTCTTTTTACCTTCTGTTAGGGGTATGCAATTAAAAAAGATCAGAATTGTTGAAGGCGAGAAAAAATATATGGAGGGGAGTGGAGTTTCTATATTTTTCCATCTACTGCCCTCACCTTCCTTCCACCCCCACCCCCCAAAAAGCACTTTGAGAAAAGTGAAGGTAGTGTGGTAGGATTCAGACATTTTGGACATGGTAAGATTCATGCCTTGCTTGATATGTTAGCTTTGACAATTTTCATCCTATTAATTTTCAGTGCAAGTAGTCTGGTAGCTGGTGCAATATTTATGACAGATCTTTGCACTGGAGAAGAATGTCTCCTTTTGAAATGCAAAGCTGGTTTGTCTTTCTATTTCATAATCCATTTCAAAGTTGCCATTAGTCATTCTCTGTTGGAGCCCAATGTCATTAACAAACTAAGCATTGCTTTAAGGATATCCATCCAAATTCCCCTTTCACTTACACTGATACTTCCAGGTTGACTCCAGTGTTGTTGGGTGAATATATATTATTTAATAACAAAAATGGGCTCTTTGGAATGTACTTTGTGCATTATAACTGACACAGAGCTATGCAATCTGCTGCTTATTTCACTGCTAGCTCTTCTTGTGCCTAGAAAGTGGCTGAGGTTTTGTGGATTAACGTTGGGTTGGCTCTTTTCTTATTTTGTGGTGGAGAATGTAAGGCAGGCTGCATTCACAATCACTACTCTTTTTGCAGCTGCTTGCTGATAACAAAACATTGACTTCCACCAAATACATTGACTCCCTCCTCCATCATAAAAAATAAAATACAAGATGGAAAGGAAGCCTGAGTTTTGGTATGTGACACCTGCAACGGTAGTGAATATTTATAAGCTTATTTTAAAATCTCCATAACAAAAGTATAGGGTTGTAGCTCCCAGTAGTGAAGGTTCTATGGAATAAGTTTTTCAAAAGTGGCCCCTAAAGTAATTCATCAAACAAAAAACGAGGGAAACATATTTTCAAAAACAGAGAATAACAACAGCATGGTCATAGTTTCACAGCTCAGGAAAATATAAATATGCTCTGTTTCTCTGTAGTACAGTAATAGAGATCTGTGCTGAAAGTCTTACCATTCCTAGACCTTAGTAACTAGAAATACTGCCGGCACCAAACATGACTCATCCCATTCATAATCAGGAGATTTAAAGAGAGAATGTTGTGGTATTGTTGTTGTTGTTTTTAAACTTATAGTCTCCTGGTTTCTGAACCTTTAAGATGAACCCCATTCATGTTTTCAAGCTTTTCACTCATGAAGTGTAAAAACAAACAAACCAAACAAACTGATATTTTCCTGTAATCTTATGTCACCACTTCAGGAACCTGGACTTTTAAGGAACACACCAAAAGTGTGACAATCATGCCAGAATCTCAAGAGTCACAAAAATTGCAACACTGACCTAAGGCCTTAATCTTGCAAAAATTTATGCATGTGTTTAACATTACACTCACTGGGTAATTTCATTGATTTTAATCAGGGCCAGATTGGTTTCTGTGTCTGTACATAAGTTGTGTATGTACTATGTGGCTTGGCCATTCTACTTGGGCCAAGTAGATTAGATGTGTATTTCCATTTTTTTACGTTCTATAAAATGGGACAATGTGTTTTCTTACCATCTCTCTTACAAGCACAGCTACGCAATGTTCTCTGTTCTCTGAAATGAATTACCATGAACTTTCTCTGCTGAAGATACGATTTGGACACACACATTCACTCAAAATAAGTTCAGAACAGCCCAAGCAGAATTGACAGAGCAGAGCAACAGGAAAACAATACAGAAGCTTCAATGCAATAAAAGTATAATCCTGTTCCTGCAGGATGAGCCCAAGCCAGGCCTAAAACCAGCTGTGATCAAAATGAGATAAATAGCGTGACTTGGAGTGTGTCAACTCCTCCCCTCCCAAGGCACTGACCTATTCATTCACTAATATTCTATTCTGTAAGTGCTCTGTCTACTAGGAAAGGGCCCCACGCTGACTGTGTGGCTCTTTTCCTGAAAAATTTCCCATCATTACTAACACCACTGCAGCTCCTGCAGCATCAGAGGTCAAATGTCAGAGACTGCTTGGAGCCTTAAGCACCATGTTATCTAAGCTTGCTCAGAGCAGATCTGTGTGGCATAAAGGCTGGCTGGTGCCTTGTCTCTATTACTGCTAACACTGATGTAGCATAAAGCAATGGTGGGACATTTTTCAGCAAAATGATGGGCCGAAGACAAGGCCCCTCTGTGTCCTTCTGCTTCCTTTTGCAGTTTCTCAGAGACAGTTTATTTGATGGGAAATACATGCCCGACTAATTGGAGCCAAAGTTCATTTGTTGGTAGATAATAAGCTGGATGGTTGTAAAAGAGTCGTTTTGCTGTTGGTTTTGGATTCATCCCGAGGTTAAAAAAAGAAACATGCACTCACAGGGCCTGACCAGCATGTCCTTAGGTAAAATCTCACTCACTTCCAGCCAGCATGCAACTGTCGAGTTCCTCCAGTTTCCTGGAGGTAGTTCTTACCATGAGGAGGGGGCAAGTCCTGCCATTACTTACATGGCTCTCGCCCCAATGAAGGCAATACGGCAGTATCTCTGAGGGGAGCAGTAGCCAGCTTCTTATTTTGTCTCTTAGTATAATTGTAGTAGAGATTTTCAGTGCCTAGATATACGTTAATTGGTGCCAGTGGTGAAGGTTCTATCTTTTTAAGGGCATGTCTCCATTGGGGAGTTATTTCAAAATAACTCCCCTTATTTCAAAATAACAATGTGTGGTCCACACTACCAAGCCTGTTATTTTGAAATAACTCCTGCTTGTTTTGAAGAGGAATAAGCTTATTTTGAAATAACCTTGGGCTACGTCTACACTGCAGGCTTCTTGTGCAAGAACAGCTGTTCTTACGCAAAAACTTGCGGAGCGTCTACACTGCACGTGTGTTCTTGCGCAAGTAAATTTACATTAAAGCATTGGAACAGAGGACTTCTTGTGCAAGCGTTATTCCTCTCCCTAAAAGGAATAAGCCCTCTCATGCAAGAGCTCTTGTGCAAGAAGGCAGCGTGGACGGGCAACAGGGGTTTCTTGCGCAAGAAGCCCCTATGGCTAAAATGGCCATCAGAGCTTTCTTGTGCAAGAGAGCATCCACACTGCCATGGACACTCTTGCGCAAAAGCACATGGCAGTGTAGCTGCACTTTTGCTCAAGAACTCTTGCGCAAAATGGTTCTTGCACAAAAAGCCTGCAGTGTAGACGTAGCCTTGTAGTGTAGACATAGCCTCAATCCTAATGTGGCTGTGAAGCAAGCAGTGGAAATTATACAGCCTCAAATTTGGTTTCTGTTGTATAATATTTACCACATTCACATACCGAGCAAAAGGAACAGAGCAGAAATATTTGATTCAAGGCAGTCAGACTAGGAGATCTAATGGTCCCTCCACTCCTAAAATCTATGACTAAAGGATCTGCTTAAGTGCAAGGTGCTATATACCCAGAAGTATAAGATGGTCCTGTCCCCAAAAACACACTACAGTAAAACTCCATTAGTCCGGCATCCAATGCTCCGGCACCATCAGGAACCCGGAAGTGCTGGGGCAGCCAGACAGGCTTCCCCCATTCAGCTGCTGCTGAAACTGACCAGCAGCTGAATCGGGGAAGCCGGGAGCATAGCAGCTGGGGTGCTGCCGGGTTGGTCTCGTAGCGCTGTCCCTCGGGGCTGCGGGACCAACCCGGCAGCACCCCAGCTGCTCTGCCCCAGGGGTCCCCAAGTCAGCCGCTGCTGAAACAGATCAGCGGCTGATTCCAGGAAGCCCGGGGCAGAGCAGATCTGCCCCGGGCTTCCTGGAATCAGCCGCTGATCTGTTTCAGCAGCGGCTGAATCGGGGACCCCTGGGGCAGAGCAGCTGGGTTCCTGCCGGGTTGGTCCCGCAGCGCCGTCCTTTGGCGCTGCGGGACCAACCCGGCAGCACTCCAACTGCTCTGTCCCAGGCGTCCCCAAGAGCAGCTGGAGTCCTGCTGGGTTGGTGCCGTAGCACCGCCCCACAATGCTGCGGGACCAACCCGGCAGCACCCCAGCTGCTCTATTGCAAGCATCCCCGATTCAGCTGCTGATGAAACTGACCAGCAGCGGCTGAATCAGGGACGCCTGGGGCAGAGCCGGACTATCGTAAGGGGGGCTATGAGGGGTATGGGGTAGTGATATGCTTGTAATAATCTAAAATGGAATATTAAATTGAAAAAAATCCTTCTTGGGAACTACCCCTTTGAAATGTAATCTATAAGGACAAGAATGCGGACCTTACCCCCATTACTATCGCACCCTCTATTGACAGTATTTCTTTAAAGATTTGCTATATTGTTGTCATAAGACAGATGCCAGTGTGTGCATGCACCTACTCTATGCATATTGAACAGAATCAGTGTACACAGAGTGGGTTTACCCATTCACCCACTCACAGTTCCCTTCCATGAGATTAACAATGATTCTGAGGGTGTGGCTTGGTTTCTGCTTTTTTTATTTGTTACTGTTTTGATTCTTTATTTCAAAGAATGACTAAAAAGAACACTAGGCGGCTGCTCACTATCCCACTGCTCACTATGCTCGTCAACCCCCCCCCCCCCCCCGGGCTGTTTTTGTGACCAGAGAGTCTGTTGACATCATTATGTCACGCAGCAGGAAAAACTTTTGTATACAGAGAGAGAGAGAACACAGCTCACAGTTATAAAAGAAGCGCTAATCATTTCCACTATCAAAATGCTGAGTTGTTCTTCAGGTAAGGGCCGGTGTACACTAGAAAATTAGTTTGACCCAGCTTTGTCACTCAGGGATATGAAAAATCCATTCCCCTGAGCAATGTAGTTAAGCCGACCTAAATCCCTGTGCAGACAGTGGTAGATCAATGGAAGAATTCTTCAATTGACCTAGCTAGCTACTGCCTCTTGGAGAAGTGGATTACCTACACTGATGGCAGAACCCCTACGGTCGGTGTAGGCAGTGTCTACACTAGGGATGTAATTGTATTAGGCAGCTGGTTTTTAAACTGGCTCTACTCGTGGACCAGCTCCCTCATGGCACCCCACGCTGTTGCCTCTGATGCAGAGGCAGCAGCGTGAAGTGGCAGGGAGCTCATTGGGTGTGGGGCTGGACAGTCCTGGGTGTTGGCCCCACCCCTGGGGGCTATAGAATAGTCAAGTAATTGTTAAGAATTCATGAGGTTAATTGGCTATTCAATTAACCGATATTTAACATCTCTAGTCTACCCTTGAAATACTAGCATAGAACCATAGAGCTGGAAAAACATAGACCTCAGAAGGTCATTAAGTCCAGCCCCCTGCTCTAGGCAGGACCAATCCCAACTAAATCAACCGAGCCAGGGCTTTGTCAAGCTGAGACTTAAACACCGCTAGGGATGGACACTCCTAGCATTTCAGGTGAAGTCAAGCTCTAAGTATTCTGATCTAGTTTGCAGTGCTGCATTTTTAAAAACTTTCAGATTAAAAAATCAGTGGTATATAAAGACTACTAGATCAGTAACCACTTACTGGTAAATCTGTTGAGAAAGCAGACATGTGTAAACAGTATGGATTAACCAGGTCTGACTGCACTCTATGGTACAGCCTATTTTTAGTTACTTTATTTTTCTTTCTGTCTGACACTTTTATTCTATCTGTTTTTATTTTTCTTAACTTTTACATGTCTTTAGTTATATTTATTTTTAGTCTTTCTATTCTTTCACTCATTTATCTCATTATTCTAATTTATTTTGTGACTTTTTTATTCCTTCTGTGGGCGTTTTGCCTGCTTTTCACTGATTTTCAGCTTTCATCTAATCTTATCAATTCTCTTTTTTAAAAATCTTTGTCGCTAATACTTTGTCTTAATCTTAAACATCCTCTTAACTTCAACTTTTTTTCCTGGTGTTTTGCTCCTGTTAATTCCTATTGGTCACCATCTACCTGGCTATTGCGTATACGACAGCCTTTCTGAATGTCCATTTATATAGGTAATCAGACAATGAGGAAATGAGATGTAGCTATCTAAGGCCTAATGGGTAAGGGCAGTAATTTTGGAGAGGAGACACTGTTTTTTTATATGTAACAAAATGCTTTAAGTGTAAAACCATGTCCACTGCTTCCATAATTCATTATATCTGTTACTATTTCTTAATCTTTTAAAGAAATGGTTGAGAATGATAAAGTTTCATCTGTTCAGATGCTCACTCAGAATTTTTTTTTTTTCAGAGACTTGAAGATAGAAAATCTGTTGCTAGATGAAGACAACAATATCAAACTTATTGGTATGAAACCCTTTTAGCAATTCCAATAGTTGAAACCTGTGCAGTTGTATAAAGGGAATGTTTGAGTCTTCATCACCATTTTCCATGTGACAACACATAATGGTGTTACAGAGAGATGCTAAGAGAGTGCAAATAGCATCCAAGCTGTTGCTGAAAGCACACTGTGAAAAATGTTCCAGTGAATTCAAGATTTATTTATTAAATGCCCAATCCTGCAGCCTTGGCATAGGCAAAGCTCCTATTGAAATCAATGGGAGCATTGCCAGAGTAAGGGTTGCAGAAGTGACCCCACAAAAAAATAACTTGTTTTACACCATTAATTCCATATTTATTAAGTGCTTGATTCTGCCCCCAATCCACATACTTCTGCTGAAGTTGGCAGGAGCTGTGCACACACACAACAGCTGGCAACATTTGGTCATCTGTTTATATACAGTAAACTCATTTCCAACATCAGATGAGAAATTGATTTAGAAGTGTGTTTAAAAAAATAAAATCAACAATGGACTCCTGATTGTATTAAGGTACCCATTGTATGCAGTGCTCAATTCATTCAAGTTCTACAGACATTGTAAATTAATCATCTCTGAATATATTTGTCTCTCACTGCCTGTGTATAATTCCCATTAATGTTAATGTGGGCATTGAAAGGAAAATATGCCCCTTATTAAAGAACATCTGTTTTATATTTATTTCCATGCCTACACATTTGCCATCCGCAGTGTCTTGGTTGCCTACTTAGAGACTAGAATGCTTTCTTTTTACTCTTTCTTTGATGGAGAGATTTCATCATCTCCTACCTGACTACACTTAAGTCAAAAGGCGAGCCAGTTCATCTGCATGAACAATACACAGCTCTGTGCAAACAAGAAGGGATTGCTAATGTATTTTAAAATATCCAAAATCCACTTAGGAATTTGGTGTTTTGAAAAATGCCCATGACTTTTTAGTCATTACATTGTAGTGAATCAAGTAACTCTGGAAAGATAATAGCAAAACAAAATGTTGCATTGCCTGAATTGCAGGTTAAGAGGATATTGATATTTTACCATGATTCATTCATCAGTAATGATGGATAGCACCCATTATCTCAATTTAGCAGTGAAGTGAGACCAGATGGTTTGTAGCACTGTAATGAGAACATTTGATGGATTTAAAGAATTTCTATAACTTTCTTGTTATTCGGCGTTTGATTATCCAACAGTACATATATTTGACATCCAAATACAGACAGTCAGATGATTCATATACAATACAAAACTGGTATGCCAAAACAAAAGAAAAAGTTTCCAAACTGTTTCCACAGTCTTGGTTGCTTCAGTAAGGTCTCTTCAAAGTGGGTGGTGTGGGAAGGATAAGGAAGGAGATGTTTAGATCTTTCTTAGACTTGCTAGCATTAAAATAAATTGTCCTCTAGTCCTCCCAAATGACAGCATTTTAACAGTAGCAGATTGTTCTCAGTATGTGTTTTTTAAAACAAGTCAATTAAACCTTATTGTCCAACTCTATGTTATAGAACATAAACTTTTTATTAGACTAATAGTTTATTAGACTAATAGTTTTAGACTAAAAGTACAAGCAAATTTGCCGTCAATCCAAACAGCTACATTATATCAGAAATCAGCTGAAACCCATTGTTGCAGAGTCTCCCATTCTTTAAGGAAACCCTCAGATTTAATTAACTTGAGGTCACAGTTTGATGAAGCAATCCAAAACAGATATCCACCAACTTATTGGCCAGCGCATCTCACATGAACAGTTTTTTATGTGACACCTGTAGTGACTGATCCTGATATCTTGGCAATCACTTGTATCCCCTCTCCCCTCCCCCCCGAATAGTCCAGCAAGGGCATCCACAGTCAGGCTGTTGAATCTCTTAGGTGGAGACATATGTCTCTTGCTCTTGATGAGGGTATTTCCAGGCCACAGGGCCACCTGCCCATAAAAGCTCATCACCTAATAAACCATCTTGTTAGTCTTTAAAGTGCCACATATTTCTGTCTTTTGTTCCAGCAAAGTCAGGCACCCAATCCAGCCTGCTTAACTTTACTCTTCAGAGACAAGACACAGTGCAATTGCCACATGTAGTTACTACACAGCTCTTTCTAATTGAGCACATTTACTCTCAAGGTAAAAGCACTGCAGAAACAGGGGTTAAAAACAGTAAAAGAACCCATACACATACTAATAAGCTTACTAGAGATCATTTCCTCCCTCCAACAAGGGCTTTGGTTGGTGAACAGAACAGTCCTTCAGACCTTACTCGGGGGTTTTCCTGTGGTTATCCGTTCATAACGTCTTTTAACCAGAACAAGCCCTTCCATGATTGTGTGTCCTTTCTGTCCTTTGGGTCTTTAGATCCTGAGAATAGGTGATTTGTAGACAAAGGTCCCATCCCGATGGCGAAACCCAAAAGATCAAGTCAGGAGGTGGGCATTTCCATTTCCCTCTTCCCAAGTATTTTCCCCGAAACCTACTCAACTAACAGCCCATTCTTGACTTAACCCTCTGAAGGTTAGGATTAGCCCTGTGTCCTAGACAAATTACGTGCAATCCCCACTAAAACAAAAATATTCTTAATACAATGAGTTCCTAATACGTGAACTTAATTCCGTAAGGTTTGGTGAGGATTTTGCAGGAAATTGGCATATTGTCTCAGCACATAGACTAGTGTTTCTGAAAATTGCGTTCTGAAACCCTTATGGCAGTGGTCCACAGACCCACTATGACTAAGACTTCTAGAAGGATCCACATCTGCATTTAAAATGTTTTAGGGGTCCACAAATGGAAAAAAAGGTTGAGACCCACTGCCTTATAGTTTTGATTTATCATTCTACTGGAGCTACATTTGGGCAGAACAGAAAAGGGGATCACAGGAACCCCAACCCTGGAGCAGCTTAGGGTCCAGTGGTAGCTCTAACTTATACCAAGTTGAGCATTGAATGAAGTGGAGATCTGTGCTATGTGTCCTCCTGCCCCTGCATTTCCTTTAAAGGGGACAACTGGCAGCAGAGCTTTTTCTGTCAGCCTTCTGCGAGCAGAGAACTATTCAAGAGAAACTCTCCACCGGGTATCTTTGGCTGGTTTAAGGCTGACTTATGCTGCTTGTGCAGCACAGAATGGCCTCAGGGGACCAGAGACTCTGTCCCTCCCTGTCTCTCTGCACACTTTCTTGTTTATATGATATATGATAATGGAATATGTTGTATCTTCATACCCCTGAAAGGTCTTTCAGCAGAGGCTGTCATTGTACGGATGCCCCCTGCAAGGCTTCTGAGTGGCAAAAAGTGTGATTTCGAGAATGAAGGGCTCCTTTCTATGCATGAGTATGCATTGATCTCCTGCTGCTAAGATAACCTGTGGGTTAAGATAAGATCTGTGGGTTATGGACTGCAGTCTGATGTGGAATAGGGCTGGGGGAATTCAGTTCCCATTGGAATGAATGAGTAAACAGGAACTTTCGTTGCTCTCCAGTTAACCACAACATTTTTTTTTTTTTTACTTTGACCAGCATAAGAGTTGCATTACGTACTAGGTGCCCAGTGTGTTTGGCTTTATACGAAACACAGACAAAGACAGTCCCTGCCCCAAGGGACTTAATACAGTTTATCTCTGTAACAGAACACCTCTGCTTATCCATGCATACAAATGGGAGCTTAATTCCTGGAGTCCTGTTCTCCGTCTTGACTGCCAAAATGATGGTTTCCCACTGTGTTGGTTCTTTTTTGCGACATATTAAGATGATTTAAAAGAAGTGTTTAGTGCTTTGTGTTAGATACATTGGTTACATTGTTATATGTATTCCTTTTATTGCATTAAGTGTCTCCCCATTCCGCTGCCTGCTAAGACTCGGATCTGAGAGCACATCAGGATTTTTGAGGTCTTTGTGAAACAATGTGCTTCTCTGTATCCAGCAGCCCTTGATCACAGGTATCTGATAAAGACACAATCATACTGCTAGTCCTGGGTCTTTGGGCATTTTTGAGAGCACAGCTTGGAATTTGGTTCAAGAAATAATGGGCCAAAAGCAGCTCTGGTGTAAGTGGATACAACTCCCTTGAAGTTACTGCAGCTCTGCCTGCTTGCACAAGGGCTGAATTTAACCCATAATTTCTTATATTCAATGTCTGAGAATACTAGCAGCCCTGTTATTCAGTAACATTCCCATTACTGTAACACTCCTAGTTTAATCAGTAGCCTATATGCTTAGCTCAAGATTGTGTTCCTGAAGGTGTTACAACATAGAAGTGCGGTGTGATGGTTCCCTGGATGAGCATTAACAAGAAGAGTGAGGGAGTTTCCATGTCATAATATTTACTTTAAGGAACCAATCATGGTCTTTGATCTTAATTTTGCAATCAGCAAAAAAGTTACAAAGGATACTGAATAAAGGTAATATCAGCATTATGATTATCAGTGTGAGTGCCGATAACATTCTCTTATTAAGTTCAAAAGTAAATATTTGTTTAAAAGCACATTGTAGGTACTACCAGTATTTTAACAAAGAGCTTCTTCAGAAACGTTCCCCTTTAGTCTGTGATAAAATCCCTGTCCAACACAGTCCTCTGGGTAGTGCAAAGAAAGGAGAAGTGAAAAACCAGGGAATCTATTCCTTTGTTTTCTGCAAAGAAAGTGCTTTTGTTTCAGTAAGCCCAGCAAAGGAAGGAGACCAAGTCACTGTGCAAACCGATTTTATGTTTAATAAACTCCCTGGACATGTTTATGGTTTAAACAAATGTAGTGGTTCAAATCTGAAGGCGGTGTATCTTGTCACAGCTCTTGTGACTGTAGTGGAGTGTTGCTGATTTACGCCTGCTGAGAATCTGACTTAAGTACTTTGTCAGTAAAGCACAATGTGAAAGTTGTGAAATCTGAAAGGACAGGTTAGTGGTAGGGTGAAGACCTTTTAGGGGCTAAGGCAGAATGCTTCCTAGAAATTTGTTAACTATCTTACATTTGATGTAATCTGGTCCAGTCCATGCACAAAACAGTAACAACAAGAAGAACATGCAGAAGTATTTGTATAAACTCCAGAGATAAGTGATCTCTGGCAGGGATGATTAATCAGTAGCCAGACAGAGTAGGATTCCATCAGACACAAGCAAATAGTCCTAACTCTTCCTTCAGTTTTAACAATGTGCTCCTGCAGACTCCCTCCAGCACATTTTGTATGCTCAACTGTAGCACAGTGTACATGCATTTTCTGCTTTCCTTGCTCTCAAATAGTCAGGCAAGTGGAAAGTATTCATATGCATGCACTTAGACACTTCAGCTCAAATAGTAACCTTTATAACTTTTATTTTTCCTAGACATCATTTAGCTTTTCTGTCTAAAATTGATTTCATTTAATCACTCTGACATCCATATGTGTTATATGTATTCTGGGAATTTATAAGAAGCTTGAATCAAATGAAAACACCTTAATGTAAATGGAAACTTTACATGGATACATCAGGCATTGCTGAAAGCTTCAAATATGTTACTTCAACCAAAGGAAAAAAATCTAAACAAAAAACACTGAAATTTGTTTTCCTCCTTTATTTTCCACATTTGCCATTTTGGAGTAAGAGTGCTGACTCTGCAGCCTTGTGTTTTTATATTACCATGACAGTTCTAAAAAGCAAAACCTCTTGTTCAGGTTGTTGATTCATTTACATGATTTAGTAGCTGTAACATGTAGACTTTGCTTTTTAGGGACATTTTGCAATAATATAAAATATTTGGCAATTTTAAGATCATCCTCTGCCCTATACACAGTCACACTCAAGCCAAATTCTGCTCTTTGCTGTATTCATGCAACACTCATTGAAATCAAGTGATCGTAAGTGTGCATCTGACAACAGAAGTATCCTAAGTTTTGTTTGTCCAGTGAATTAAAAACATACTTGACAAAAGCTTCTATTTTTTCAATCTATAACAGTAGCAAACTCTTGGAATTTTTTTTCATGTTGATTTATTATGGCAGTAGATTGCATGTGTCTTTAAGAAAACTATAGCTGTTTAATGTTTCAGTGCATTTGTGTATGTATTTATTATTTATTTTATTTTCACAGACTTTGGCTTGAGCAACTGTGCAGGTATCATGGGTTACTCTGATCCATTCAGCACACAATGTGGCAGCCCCGCCTATGCAGCACCAGAACTTCTTGCAAGGAAAAAATATGGTCCCAAAATAGACGTTTGGTCCATGTGAGTTATTTAGCTTGTAACAGCTAATTTCTTATTTTTATTTTTTTTACCATAGCTCATAGACACTAAAGTGTTTGGTTACTGTGATCAATCAAACTTTCTAGGAGTGGCATGGCCCACTGCATTATGGCACGGGGGGAAGCCTGGATTAGAAAATGGGACTTGCATTATTTAGATTTGGAGGAGCTGAAAATGTGCTAAGAATTTTACAAATACAGAGGAAGGTATGGTTTCTACACGGAAGGGCATAGAATCTACTGTATGTAGATTCCTTTTATACCTAAGGCTCTCCAAACTCTTCCACTAAATTTCTATACTATATATAGTCAGCTCTGGCATGAAGGCTGGAAGCTACCCAGTCCACTGTATAAAGTAAAAAGAGAATTTTGATCCAGTCATATCTTTTGACAACTAACCACTTTTTAGAGCTTTACGTATTGGAGCCTAACTTATAGTCTCTGGTCTGAGGAGATCCAGAGCTAAACTATCATGCAGCCACTTAATATCTCACTCCTGCTGAGGTACATCCGTCCACATCAGGGATGTCGTTACCAGCATTGTGGAATGCAGGCGCTCTTACTGTGACTGGAATGCAGACACTTAGAAAGCTTCCATTCTCTTAAACCATAACCCTTACCAGCAAAAATATTCTATGCTAATTTTTTTTTATTTAAGAAAAAATATAATTAGCTCCTAGGCTTTCCTGTATCTGACCACATTATTGCTATGGAGTATAACACCTTTATAATACACTGACTTCATTTCTATGCTTTGCACATAAGTTATTTAGACTTTGCAGTGCTGTAACTTTCTGGCTCAGGGTGTGAAACTCCTTCCTTCCCCTCAGAACAGCAAGTTACAGAGATGTAAAGCACCAGTGCAGCTATAGTATTGGGAGTGTGACTTCCAGTGCTATTAACTATTCCTCTCATGAAGGTGGTTTACAAGGAGCATTGGGAGATCTCTCTTCCAGAGGTCATGGTGTGACCACACTTTCAGTTTACAGTGCTGCTGCTTTAAACTGTTGAGTGTAGACAAAGCTTAAGAGAGCCAGCAAAATGTAAATTCTCAAAGATAATTCAGTTTAAAGGATCTTTTAGGAGTAAGGAGAAATAGAAGAAACATAACCGAGTTTTCATCAGTAAACCAAGTTTTGGGGAATGAATACCAAGAATTGTTCAGCTCTTGTTATATAGCTGCTTTTATGGGCTTGATCCAAAGTCTACCGGAGTCAATGGGAGTCTTTCCACTGGCAGCATTCTGGATCGGGACCTTTATGTGAACCTCCCACTGACATCAGTGGGCATGCCACATGCAGAGCAGCGGTAGTGCAAAAGTTCTACAGACCCCAGAGAAATGAAAGTTGCACATTATTTTTACATACTAAGTCTATGCTTTTCTGCATGCCTTGCCACACTCCTTATGTAAACCTTTAGTTCCTTAATTGTTTCTTCTCTGCTTTTCTTTTCAGTGGAGTGAATATGTATGCAATGTTGACTGGGACTTTACCTTTCACTGTGGAGCCATTCAGTCTGAGAGCTTTGTACCAGAAAATGGTGGACAAAGAAATGAATCCCTTCCCTGCCCAACTCTCCACAGGTAAGTAACACAGCATCCCCAACTCTTATCACGTTCATTCAGGAAGAACCATTACATTTAACGGTGGACTTCAAGATTTTGCAATAGCATAACGTGTTAACTGTGGAAGAATGTAGGTCTTTTTTTCATTATAGTTTAAGAAAGACCTGCATATGTCACAATACCATAAAGCTTTGTTTTTTGAACACAAGATAGGGAGGGACAATGTAGTAATGAATCTGAAGTATGAGCATGCTCCAGTATTCTGAAGGGGAATGTATGGTGTTCTTGTTTTGCCTCGTGTGTTTCCTTGTCTATTTTTCATTTGGAAATGATTCAGCTGAATTATCTTACAAGATTATTATTAATTATAGGATGATGATTATTAATAATAATTGTTCCCATAATACACCCTGACATTTGCAACGGAATCATTGCTGAACTTCAATACAAATTGTGTCAGCATGTGTCAAAAACCCTGGGGTTTTTTCATTTAGGTTTTATTTGCCTGGTCAGAGTTTGGTCTTTCTTCTAATTCTCAAAACACAAATGTATTTTAAAACAAATTAAATATTTTCAATCTTCTGTGACAGAGAGTTCCACAATCTAAATATGCCATGAAAAAATATTTCATTTTTATCAGTTCTGCGTTAATAGCCTTCAAATTTCATTGAATGTTCCCCTTGTTCTTGAGATATCAGAGAGGAGGAGCAGGTGCTCCTGACCTGCCTTCTCTGTATCAGTTATCATTTTATATATTTTTATCAGGAACTGTCCATATTTGCTAGTCAAGGGACAAAGTGGAGGACGGAGGGAGTTGCTCGATGTGGGAATGTTATGGTGGGGGTTGGGAATGTTGCGTTGTAAATTGTGGGATCAGCACTCTGTTTGTGGGAGTTAGGATAGTTAAGGCTCAGTAGGGAGAAACATGACAGTACTGAGGGGAGGAGGTAGTACTGGATTGTTACTGGGTAGCAGGTGGAGTGTAGGGATGTGCAGTTGGGGAATCCTGAGTGGGGATCAGTTGTTGATCAGGCATTGGTGTCTGATGCTGCAGCCTGGAAAGAGGGACTATGGAATGTGTGCAGTTATTGGAGGGACTCAGAAGATGGAAAATGGTGACTGGGACAGGAAAATGGTGAACAGTGCCTCCTACAGGTGTTTACATGAATTTCACTTAGGCTTGGTCTGCACTAGGAAATTAGGTCAGTATCACTGCATTGTTCAGGCATGTGAAAAATCTACACTTCTCAGGGAGGTAAACTACCTACCTCCATGGGAGAATTCCTCCCATCAGGACAGATAGTGTCTTCATGGAAGCACTACGTCAGTGCAGCTGTATCATTTCAGTTGTAGACAAATCCTTACTTCCCATTCATAATAGAAATCTCTGTCTATATTCAAAAAAACAGTGACATCATGACATCACTGCCTCCTGCCTGCCTCCTCCCTCCCTGCTTCCTTCTCCCCAGTGCTCAGGAGAGAGAGCTGGGTCTGGTGCACCATGGCCTCAGGCCCCCTCCTCCCCCACCAGCAGCCAGGAGGAGAGAGCCAGGGCTGATACAGCCTCGGGCCAGCCCCCCTCACCCTGGCAGCCAGGGGAAGAGCTGGGGCTGCCTACCCCCAGAGAGAGGGGGGTTGACGAGCATAGCGAGCAGAGGGAGTGCAGCCCCCTAATTTATTGTAAAATTGTTTTTCTCCCATGGAGATTCCTGTGCACCTAAAAGAGCCCGAAGAATCCCTCTAGTTATTGTACGTTTGCAGAAGTGGTAAACATTATTGCTGGTATTTACTATTAAATCCCTTCCATCCAGGCTTTCCTGGCCCTGAATCCCAGCCTCTGTCTTCTGACTTAGGGAAACTAAAGAAGGCTCCCTTTAGAGTATGTCAGCATTGCTCCTTGGTCATCTGGTACCTGCATGAGGCAATCCTTTTCTACTGGAGATTTATGTGCTAGTGTTTTATGAGTGACCTGGGATGCTCCAAGGCTCAGTAGATATCTGGTACAATCAGAGCCTTTGCTATTTCCATTCCAGAGTCTTCCTGGTAGTATTGTGTTGCAACAAATTGCTATTTTTATATCCTAGTCCACTTTCTAAAGCTCCAATGGATAAGTTGTGTTGTAAGTAAGATTATAATTACTGCTTCATATTGTACTCAATGAGGTCCCAAATCTTGATCCTCTTGAAGACAAAGGCAAACTCTTAGGCTATGTCTACACTTGCGGCTTCTTGTGCGAGTAATATGCAAATGAGGCTAAGTAATAGGTGTAACAGCATTGCGCAAGAAGGGGCAGTGTAGACACTCCTTGTGCAAGAGCCTCTTCTGAAAAAAATGATGGCTCATTAGGTATGCAAATGAGGCTCAGCAATATTCCACGCTTAGCCTCATTTGCATATTACTCGCGCAAGAAGCCGCGAGTGTAGACATAGCTTTAGGGTGTGTCTACACAGCAGCGTTATTCCTAAATAACAATGCGAGCATCTACACAGCAATTCTGTTATTTCTAAATAAATTCAAAATAATGGATAGCTTATTCCGATTTCTGTAAATCTCATTCCACGAAGAATAACACCTATTCTGAAATAGCTATTTTGAAATAGCTGTAGTATGGACACTCCACTGCTGCTACTTTGAAATAGCTCCTCCCCAAAGCCATTCAAAGTAATTACTCCTTAATACTTCATGGGGCTCTAAATCAAGGAAGCACGTCCACATTAGGGTAGCCTGGCATGGACTAATTTTGAGGTTTCCCTGCAGTGTAGACACACTATTTTGAAATAAGCTATTTTGGAGTATTTCTTCCAGAATAGCTTATTCTGAAATAAGTGTAGAGTGTAGACGTACCCTTATTGACCTCAGGATTTGGTAGTAATGTAACGCCAACAGGCAGAACCGATTGTGTGACCTCTGCAGCTTAGTGCATGAGCCTCTATCTACTGCTTGAGCTAAAAGGCCACTCTGCTCTCAGCTAGAGCAACATCAGTCTTTCTCTCTGTACGTAGTCTAAGTGCCACTACATGGGACATGAACTACACCCAGTAAGGTATGTGGTTTACACAAATACTGTACACACCTAGTATTCAGAGAGGTTTCCGCCATTGCAGGTCTATTTCTTACCGGGTAGTTTCTAGTGTTCTCGGACTAGGGGGCTTTGTCTATTACTCATTTTTATTGTAAAGATTAGAATTCTTCCAAAAATGCATCTTTGTGTAATTTGTAGCTATCTGATATTATGCACTACAGCAAAAGTAACATTTTATGTATCCAGTGGGAGTTACAGTAGTTACTGTGAGCTTTCAGAGAAAGAAGATTAATGGAACAGACTTAAAGCTGTTAGCCTTTACCCTACTGAACATAAAAGTATGCCTCAGTTCTTGATTTAAGGCAGTGGACTTGCACATTCACTGGTTTGGCAAACTGTGATTTAAGATGACATTTGTTCTTGTCACTTTTAGGCCTTGGGTCAATAGGCAACAGCTATTCTTTTCCTCTGCTTGGCAAATTTTTGCATTTGTTAACTCTTTAGGTAGACCACCCTTTTCTTTTAGCCGTGTAACTGTTTACTGTATTTTTCTGATACATATAGAAGTTTGAGGAGAAATTATTTGCAGAAAATTCTTTAACTGTGCAGCATATGCTGTGTCAATATATAATTTCACAAAGTCAGTTACCTCAAACAAGTAGCCACTCAAAGGAATAACAAATCTTCTACCCAAAGGTGAAAATTTTCAGTGACCCTGAGCACTCAAACCAACTATATGGAAACCATGGGCCAGAATTTGAAGTTGATGTTCAATGTTCCTTCTAAAAGTAACAGAGAAATAGCCTTGTTAGTCTGATCTTGGTAAAACAAAAAAAAAGTCATGTAGCACTTTAAAGGCTAACAAGATGGTTTATTAGGTGATGAGCTTTTGTGGGGCAGACCCACTTCTTCAGATAAAAAATGGCTTGAATAGATTATGCAAATGAAGTGTGACAAAATGCTAATCAGCGCTTCATTTGCATACTCTCTGCTGGCAAAAGCTGGCAGTGTAGACGTAGTCTTGGGGAGCCAGAAAGTGTTCAGGAGGAGCCCATAAGTGTTTGGGACAAAAACTGAATTGCTATGCCCATTTTTGGTTTTTTAGTTAAGAGACTATTAAACTTACCTTAAAAAATCGCCTGTGTTTTAGCTAAGGGGTTCTGCTTCTTATGCTATTGCTGCTCCCAGTGCTAGGAATCTCTCTCTTCGTACATTTACAATACAGTTGGGACTGAGCATTGCAGTCTGGGTAGACAGGCTCAGGCAAACTCAAGCTGGCACACTAACGGTATGTCTGGCAACAGAGGCATGTAGATTAGGCTACCCGGCATAGACAAAGAAGCAGGGATTTAAATAATCCCCTCTTCATTAAAATAAACATGGCCGCCGCGCTGTGCCGACGATCAGCTGATCTGGATCAGTCGGCTGGGGAAGCCTTTGCTGACCAATCCCTTATGCCTCGTGAAATGTGCTACATGACTTGTCGCCAGAGGCATGTAGTCTAGACATACCATAAAAATGACAGTGTGGACATTGTGGCCTGGGTGGCATCTCGGGCTAGCACTTTACACTCAGGTCTACGGGATCAGGGGGCTTGGAATTGGGTGGCTAACCTGAGCGACTGTCCATGCTGCAACATCCATCCATGTTGCTATTTTTAGCATGCTCGCTCGAGTGGCATTAGCACAAGTCTGCCTGCCGGGGCTGGGAGGTACAATCCCAGCTGCAGTATAGACATACCCTCTGTGCCCTTCTGTACTGCAGCAGGACTTCTTCAGAGAGACTTCCCATTGGAAGACTCCCATCAGCTGGAAGTCTTGCAGATGAAAGCCCACAACTGGAGCAGAGGGCAAAGAGAGGCCAAGAGCATCAGCACTAGTGCATAGGGATTGGGGGCTCAGGTAGAGACAAGTGCATCTCGTCTTTACAGTGGAATGATTTTTGCCACAAGCGAAGCCTGTCCATCATAGTCATTGGGCTGAAGAGGAAGCTGAATGGATTTGTTGTTCTCGATAACAGAGAATTCTTTACCTAAGAAACGTGACGTGTGGCTTGTAGGGTGCCCATGGAACTGCCATAATATCAAGTTCCAAAAGATTTAAGGACTTGTTTAAAGTTCTTCCCTACTATTCCTGGAACATTATTATATGAAAATATGGAAAAGTCAGGAGAGATCTGAGCTAAAACAGCACATTAGCTAATGATTTATGAAGATAGAAATAACAAAAATGCAGTTCACGTATAGGTGACCTGGTAACTGCATAATCATATTTTTCTCTGTTCTACCAAATGTAAACTTCATGGCTGTAGGCCTGTCTTAAACTGGATAGTCTCTCAGGGCCCTGTCCAGCAGATTACTTGGATTCTGTAGGATGTTGAACGCAAAGGTTCCTCAAGTCGGTAGGGCTCATCACGTATAGAATTTAGTCCTGATTTATATCAGACCACTCTCCCTTCCTTGTGCCACGAATCCACAGGGTTTGTGCTATGCCTCAGCTTTTAAACAGTCTCCCTTCAATGTGCTAGATCCTGAAATGGGGTTGGGGCACTGTTGCTTATGTGTTGGCCACATGGCCTCAATGGCTCTTAGGCTATGGCTAGACTGTGGCGGGGAGGAGGGAGAGGTTCGGGATACCGTAGATATCCTGAAAAAACTCCACTGCATCCATGGAACGCGTTTGCTCTTCCGCTTTTTTTTGCGGAAGAGCAAATGCGCTCTTTCGGAAGACTGAATTCCTCATTCTACGAGAAAGAAGGGGGCTTCCTAAAGAGGGGGGAGTTTCTGACATTTGGCCCACTCTAGACAGGCCAAATGTTTGAAAAGCCTCTTCTGACAAAAGAATTGGAAAAAGGTACGCAAAATGCAGAGCGCATTTAATGTACCATTTTCTGACAAAAACTTGTAGTCTAGCTGTACCCTAAGACTTAGCCACTGGGCTCCAACACTTTCTCTTTTCACTGTGAGCTCTTCCCAGCAAGTCCACCTGGAATAGATTCCTGTCCAGAGGCTTTCCATTCTTCAGGGATCAAAGCACCCCGTCAGTGACATCACACAGCTTTTTCAAAACAGTAGGGTTTATCAGTCAACAGGAATGCAGCATGGGGAATTCCTTGGGCTGTCATAGAAAAGCAAAGGTTAAAACTATAGCCGGCCCAGTGCTCCCTTGAGCCACCCTGCTATGGTAACCATCAAGATTTCTTTTCTCTGTCTTTGTCCCTTCTCTCGCAGTCCCAGGTGAGAGCTTCCTGGGTCTCTGATCACTCAGCACTTAACACGGCCATCTGACATCTTTTGAAACAATCCCCTTTTGGAACAATGACCCGGAGAGCCCTGCTGAGGTCACATCTTCCACCTTCTGGAGCTTCCTACCCTTAGGTGCCAGTTGTTCAGTAGCTGGGGTTCCCGTTTTCTTTCTGGATTCTTCATTAATATGGGTTGGTTCTAGTCAGTTCTGAATGACTTATTGCTATCCTCCCAAATACCTCATGTCTCCTGCTCTGGCCCAGGAATATTTAAATTTCTACACCCACTCGGTAGCAATTCTAAGTCAGGAAAGTCCCTGGTAACCATGGTCATAAATATATGACAGAAATTTCCCACTTCCATCAGACTTTATGTAGTGATCTGCTCTAGAACATAGCCACACATTTCCTCTTTCTGACCCCCACGTAGATCATTCTTCATGTTAACTTCCTGAGCTGAGCATGCTTAAAGGACCAATGATGTACTTAAGGAAGGGGCAGATAAGAGCACACTGCAGACTTTTAAATACAAGTGCACTTTATCTTTGGTTAACATTTATGCCCATTTCAGATTGTTACATTCTGTGCCAGAGAGCAAACATGCTGCTTTTCTTACACCTGGGAGGGTACAGGAATAAAGAAGCTTATCTTTTATGTTTCTGGACCCAAAGATGCCTATTGATTACTGTGTAAATGGCTTTCCATGTAGAGCATTTCTGGATAAAAGTGAAGAGGCTATGTTGTTGCTGTTCTAGTTCAAAGATGGATTCAGTAGCGAAAGACAAAAAATGACATCAAACACATGGGAAGTATCCATGGAGTCAAGATTACAGGTCTACAAGCAAGAAGAGAGTACATTGTTTTTGGTATTTGCTGTGTAATTCATCCAGAATTCTTGGCAGCTCAGCACACTATTTTTTCCTTAATAAGTAGCCCTTGAATGCCAGCCAAATCATTACGTTTGGTGGCTTTTATGGTGCATACGATGTGTCTAATTTCTGCATACGTGAGGCTGTCTGCAAGCATTTGCGTGATCCTATCTATAAAACCTTAACAAAAATCTCCAATATTAGGTTTCTGTGTCTGATCCATGAAGAATTGCAGAGGGCATATTCAAGTCCATAGGATTGCACAAGCAGAAAGCAGGATTTGGCCAGGATGGTTTGGAGATTAAAATATAGAACTAGTCAAAACTGAGATAAGTTGCCAGCTCAGATACTGACTTCCTGTTTGCCATGGGTGAGACACGGTATCTCTCCTTATAACTAACCACCTCAGAGGCATAATGTCAATGAATGTTGTAAAGCACTTTATGAAAAACTCGAAAGGAATGGAGTCAAAACGTAAGCCCAGTTCTGCTCTAAGATACCCCCTTGCAATTCTGTTGCAGTCAATGGAAGTACAGGGGTTCACATCTGAAAACAGAAAGTTTAATAAGTTTACTGCTCTATTTTAATTGGGTCAAAGACCCCTATCATTGATTTTGGCAGGGATGTACCATTTTAAATGAGAAACAAATTTGGTCCCCTGGGCCTGATGCTGCAAGATACCTAGGACTGGCATTGTTTGGAGGCTATTAGGAGCTGAGGCTGCTGAGCCTCTCAAACAGAGCCATGAAGTTCTGTTTGGGATTGGACCTTGGGCCTCTAACATTCTGCTTCTGCTGAATTTCTGAAAGGATGTATAAGGTTAGGTTGTTTGAGAGGGAGTGTTTAAATAATGAAGAATCATTGCAACATCAAGGCCCTGATTCAGGAAAGCACTTAAAGGATGTGCTTAGGTTCCATTGAAATAAATAGGACTTAAGTATGTGCTTAAGTGTTTTACTGAATTGGGCCTGTGTTCTCTCATTATGTTTAATATCGGTCCAAATCTCTAGACAAGTAAAATTCCAGATGTCTTCAATGGGCATGTGTTCTTATCTATTACTGTTTGTCTCAGATAATGTGCTATTGAAATATGTTGCATAGGGAAGTGTCTAGATTAGATTTGTATCAAAGAGTCCCCTCCCCGCTTTCTAATATAAAATCAGATCAGTTCCATGTTGTGATCCTCCTGTTTAGAATAACATTATCTGACTAGGGTCAGGGTCTGTGTCTAATTTGGAAAAAATGCCTTTCATCATGCTGCAATTTTTTCTGGAATCATGAAGGTTCCTGTCAAAGCACACAAATAATTTCCTTCTTGTCATTTATGACTCTATAAAACATTACTTATTTTACATATGGATTAACTTCTTATCAGATAATTTTCTTGGGGATGTTAGAGCACATCATAAAGAAAACCATTGCTTGCAGTATATTTTTGGTAAGGTTACTTACCATAGTAACTCAGTTGCTAAGTTAAGTTGTAAAGCATGTGACACAGCTATTGTCTTTTCTTAATATATCCACAGCGGCCATAAACTTTCTACAGGCTCTGCTAGAGCCAGATCCTGGAAAGAGACCAAACATCCAGCAAGCTTTAGCAAATCGTTGGCTTAATGAGAATTACCCTGGAAAAGCACCACATAATGTCACCTATCCAAACAGGTATTGTAATGAAGACAATACTTTAGAAATGTGAGAACACATTAAAACATTGGAGATTTGATCCTGCGTATCCTTACTCACAAAACAAAGTCCTATTGAACTTTCCTAGGAATACATATATTAGTAAGGGCTGCCTATGCTTATTTCAGGAGTGGGTCTGTAAAAAATGGGAGATGATATAAGTTTTGAGAGAGTTCTTAGTTCAGAATTCAAAATTACTTCCTTAAATTAGCAGAGGGATGTCATACTTCTTCATGGTGACCCAGGATCAAGACTTCATACTTATTTGACTCTTGGATATTCTCAGAATTAATGGATGCAGTGCATTGTATATCTGTCTTGGGCACCCCTTAGTTTGCCAGTGGAGTGATGATACTATGACACTGGAAGTTACTGCCTTTCTAAAACCCCAGCTCAGATTCTGTATGATAAACACAATATTATTATGGTAACTATTATGGAGAGGATCTGAATTATATGATCTTGCTTAGATGTCTTGCCTGAAACACCTCAACAGATACAGATATATGACCAGGTTCAGGTGGATGACAGCTCTCATGGCTAAGTTTATATGCAGCCAGGAAAAAAAAGAATGCTATTTTTGGTACATTTAGAGCTAAATCCACCAAGGGACTTTGTTGCTTAAATGTCACTTTAGGCACCTAAATCCAATATTTATGTCCTCAAAACCCGGGCTGTGTATGCTGTCAGCATCTAACTTCCTGTGGCATCTAAATTTTGACCAGTTGAGCAAGCACAATGCCAGCTATGTTCTGACACTGCTAAACGGCTGCTGAGTCTGGCTCATGCCTCATCCATAGTGGCTGAGACAGTAGGTATTTTCAAAGGCTGTCTGTCAGATTGGGCCTTACACAAAGCAATCAAAGGAGGAGGAGTTGGAGTGTGTCCCTCTCCTCTCCTCTTTGTGTTGTCCCTTGTGATGTATGTATTTACCCAGGATGTGAGAACTCTAGATTCACATCTCTGCTCTGTCTTATATGGAATGGGGACTTGAACCCAGGTTTTTCCCCTCCCGGGTGAGCTTGAGAGTATTCGGGGGTGGGCGTCTCTCTTGCTTACTCTGTTCAATTTTTATACAATATACTTAAACATTCATTGGGCCAGACAGACTGAGAATGACTCTGTAGCTGAGTGGTTAGATCCCGGGAGCTGTGAAACTCCAGTTCAGGCCTTTATTCCAGATTAGGCAGAGGGCAAGATTTGAACCTGGCTCTCTCACACTCTGTGTGAAGATTATAGGGGGCTGCTCCTTATTTTTGTGGAACAGACAGATCTTGTTTAGGCACCTAACTCCAGGAAAGGGATCGTGGATGACAATCCTAAGTGGAGATGGGCATATCCCACCAGCCCACCTATCTGCTTTGGAGGGGCTTAGGCCACATCCTTCTCAGCATTTCCTACTGGATAGCTTATGCGGCCCAGCGTGGTAGCTTTTGTGAATCCCATTGTTAAGCGTATAACTCTCTGCATGCATTCTGTAGGAAGCCTGGGTCCTTACCTCTGGCCTGTGGATTCTTTTATGTGGCAGGACATGTAAACGTTAGGTGTTGTAATCATGAGTCTAAATCCCCTTTGTGGATGTACCCACTAGTCAACATGCAATAGCTTTTGTGCAATACACAATTCAGCACCAGCCATGGACTTATGCCCAGGGATTGCAAGCCTAGAATCACAAAGAGAAGAGCAGCTTCTAGTTCTTAAAATGTGGGAGGATAGAAATGGAGTGAGATTGAGGTCTTTTATCATGGAAAGGAAGTTCATAAGAGAGATCTGGTGAAACAATGAATCATTAGACTGGCATTCAGAGGAACACAGAGTTGTGGTGCATGGAAAAGTGATTGGCTATATACATGCATGGAATATAAAAAAAGAATATAAGAATGGTTGGTTTACAAGGGATGTGGCAGAGAGTGAGATGAGTCATTGTCTCAGCATTCTTGTCCTGATACAAAGTCTAATTGAGCTAAAACAAAACACACACAGCAGATTTGAGGAATCCTGGTGCATTGGACTGTATTAAAGTATGGTACATATGAAAATTTTGTGTTAAAGAAAGGGAAAATAAGTGTAAACTGAATGAGTCATTATGCTAATTAAATCACTGTCATAATGAGTCTAATCAATCTACTAAACATGGCATCTGTTAGGCAAATGTAACTGAGAGCTGTGTGGGTAACTTAATACTCTCACTCCTAGTCTTATCATCACCAAAAACAACACAAAGGAAGGCTTGAAATTAATTTCACTTCAAACTCTTTTCTATTTGTAAATGTACTTATATATATTTTAAAATCTCTGGCATGCGCATAAAACCCAACGTCTAAGAGGGGGGAAGTATTCTGCATACTCTAGTTTAAAAACATATCCCTTAGTTGAAGAAAAAAATAATCACCCTAACAATAAATATTACATTAGAACCTCAGAGTTAGGAACTGTCTGGTCAACTGCACATTTCATTTGGAAGCTGAAGTATGCAATCAGGCAGCAGCAGAGACAAACAAACAAATAAGCAAATACAGTCATATGTAAAACATAAACTACTTAAAAAAAAGAAAAAGAGAAAGCAGCATTTTAATTCTGCATAGGGAAGTTTCAATGCTGTATTAAGCCAATGTTCAGTTGTAAACTTTTGAAAGAACAACCCTAACTCTGAGATTCTGCTGTATGAACAAAATCAATTTTTTTCATCACTTGCCTGTTTGAAAAACGAGAAAATTAGACCTCTGTTTACTTTGACCCACATTTTGTGCTGACGTCAGTAGAGTTCCATAGGATTAAAGTCACATAGAGTATTGCCTTTCTACCTCTGGGCTATAGTGCCTTTTTGTTTTTAACTAGCTTAGGTTGCAGACTTAACCTATCTACAAGTTGTTATACTATAGTGTGATAAGAAAAAGCCTCTTGATTGTAAATGTTTAGGGCAGTATTTTGCTTTCATTTACATTGGTGCAAATATGGAATAACACAATTAACGCCAACTTTGAAAGAGTTTCTCTGGATGCCTGCCAGAGTGTGTGAGCAGGATATACACTCATCCACCACTTAATCACCAAGAAATCTCCACTCTTGTCCCAACCGCTGTTTTTATGGAACTAACAAAAAGCAATGTATTGCACTCATGCGTACCCCATCTGCCTTTTTATGGGTATCACTAACTGCTCCTTACAGAGGGAGTTGGTAGAGGAACGGGTGGAAGCAGAATGTCAAACAGAGATAAAATAACAAAATAATTCTCCCTGCTTTCTTTTATTAAAGAAATTCTCTGAAGACAAACTATTATGTTATATTTTACAAAAATTTCAAACAACAATTGCCTGGGTTCTTTTTGCTATTCAGAAGACTGATTTACTTACCATACAATAGCAGATACAATTTGCCTATTGACATCTTTTAAAAAAGCCCCAAAGCAGTCCTTAGGTTCAAACTGAATTTTAATAAGCATATGAAAAAAGGCAAATATCTGCTAGTCAATATTTAGCAGACTAGATTTTGAATAATATATAGAGTCCTGGTTTGGCCAGCCCCATCTCATGGTAACAGACATTGAAAATAACAGTGCAGGGAGTGAGGTGGGAAATGATGAACATATTAAAAACAAGTCAGTTATTTTTTAAAAAGTAAGCACCCAGCAGTACTTAGTTAGGCACCTAAATAAAGGTTAAAATAGCTGTTAGGAACAAGGAATATCTGTTTTTTAACAATTATTTCTGAAAATAATGGGAACAACTGGGTGCTGGGCACACCTGGAAGTCTGGCCAGTGCATTTAGAAGCCTAAATGAGCTCTTTGGAAATTTTGACCATACAGTGCACTCTTAAAGATGTTATAACTGCACAAAGCTACAGCACTCCATTCCTCAACTTAGAGAAATCCATTATTAAGAGCACATGCAGGCACACCCAAATTTTATGTACAACTTACCTTTATAGAATGCTCTCCACCTACACTGCGGGACAAAGTCGAATTAAGATATGCAGCCTCAGCTACTTTAATTGCGTAGCTGAAGTTGGAAGTAGCTTAACTTAGCTTTTGGTGTTGTCTACACTGCAGGAAGTCAAAGGAAGAACACTCTTCCTCCGACTTCCCTTACTCCTCATGAAATAAGAGTTACTGGCATCAACAGGACAGGTTACTGGCATCGACATATCTCAATTCGAATTAGCTGTCTTAACTTGACCACTAATTCGGACCCTGGAAGATCGACAGTGGCAGCTTCAATCTTCCTCTTGGCTACTTCTAGACTGCCCCCTCTTGTGCAAGAGAATATGCAAATGAGGTGAAGCAGTGAATATTGCCATGCCTCATTTGGATATTTAATGTGCCGCCATTTTTGCGTAAGAGAGGGGTTGTGCGCAAAAAGGAGCCGTGTAGCTGGCTCCTTTTTGTGCAAAAGCCCCTTGCGCAAAAATGGCAGCTCATTAAGTATGCAAATGAGGCGTGGCAATATTTCACATCTTTGTTTCATTTCCATATTCTCTTGCACAAGATGGAGCCATCTAGACGTAGCCCTGGAGTACAGGCACCCCATTACAGATTTAACAAACTACTATTGAAATATAATCATGAACTTTTGTGATTCTATATATTTTAGTCTCTATGGTGCCACAGAACCACTTCTTTTTTTTAAAGATACAGACCAACATGGCTACCCCTCTGGGTTTTTTTTTTTTACTCTTGAAATGTTACTTGTAGCTCATTTAATCTACTATTGAAATACACCCATCTATGGGATGAAACACTTTAGCTAGCTACTTAATGCAAGGAGAAACACCACGCTACAGTTAGCAATAGCAGATGAAGAAGAGTATCATATCTAATAGAAATAACAGAAACATAGGTGAGCTTGAATGTAGATAATGTTGGATTTTAGCTCTTCTCCTCTAAAATGTCATGCAGTGTTTAATGACTTACAGTGGTCAAAACCTTGAGTTTTATGTCTTAAGCTAACTCTGCTGTCTGCAGCACTGAAGTGTCTCTTAACACCATGCTGGCCCATTGGTTCACTACTGTTTCAGAGGAAAGAATGTCATTTATTTAATTATCGATGTCACCTCCTGCAGCGCATACTGTAGCTGTTTGCTGGCATGCTACCATCCAAATAGTAACTAGCCTTGACCTTTTTTAGTTTGGCAGATGCAAAGGGGATTCCGCATAGGGTGGCAGGGCTGAAAGCCACAGAGAAAACTGTACCCAAAACCCTTGAGTAAGAAGGTGTGCTGAGTTAAAGTATCAGAAGGTATTATTTATCACTGAAATAGTTTTTGGCCGCTTTTTGCACTAGAGCTACCTTCACAGAAATGTGAGACTAGTCATGTTTGCATTAGCTAGCTCCATAAAGGCCTACAGATCTCTAGTGCATACTCTGCAGAGGTCCTTGTTGCTAACAAGCATCCTAAATGTCTCATCTGAAGGGTTGTCTGAATAATTTGTTCTGTCTCTTCTTTGCGTAGAATTCACCTAGAAGACCTCAGCCAAAGTGTGCTGCTCCACATGACTGAAAAGCTTGGCTACAAGAATAGCGATGTAATCAACACTGTCCTCTCAAATAGGGCAAGCCACACTCTTGCCATATATTTTCTGCTTAATAAGAAACTAGAGCGCTATTTGACAGGCCTGCGAGTGAGTATTGCTTGTTACTGATTCTTTAAAACCACCACAACAATAATAATAATAGGATAAAAAAAGCGCTGTAGTATACATCATTTTTCCCACACACTAACTTGATTTTGAGTCTTTAAGGGTATGTCTACACTACCCCGCTAGTTCGAACTAGCGGGGTAATGTATGCATACCGAACGTGCAAATGAAGCCCGGGATTTGAATTTCCCGGGCTTTATTTGCATAAGCCGGCCGGCGCCATTTTTAAATGCTGGCTTGTTCGAACCCCGTGCCGCACGGCTACACGCGGCACGGGCTAGATAGTTCGAACTAGCAAGCCATTCCGAACTATCTGTACGCCTCGTGGAACGAGGCGTACAGATAGTTCGGAATGGCTTGCTAGTGGAACGAGGTGTACAGATAGTTCGGAATGGCTTGCTAGTTCGAACTATCTAGCCCGTGCCGCGTGTAGCCGTGCGGCACGGGGTTCGAACAAGCCAGCATTTAAAAATGGCGCCGGCCGGCTTATGCAAATAAAGCCCGGGAAATTCAAATCCCGGGAAATTCAAATCCCGGGCTTCATTTGCACGTTCGGTATGCATACATTACCCCGCTAGTTCGAACTAGCGGGGTAGTGTAGACATACCCTAACTTAGTAAAGTGTAGTCTCTTGAGATTCACTCTTTTTATAACATTAACTGTAAAAGAGAGATAATACTGGTAAAGAGATGACATTGATTCAGATAAGAATTCCCAAGCATGGGAAATAGTAGTTTGTCAGTTGTGTGTACATAGTTATCAAATGTAGGCATTGTACAAAGGCTCCTGGGAAGACTCTTGGCTCACAGAAATAAAGTCTTTGCTATCTAAGACTTTTATTTTTGTCCTAGAGTTGTGGTGGGCTAATGTTTTTTAGATACAATTCTTCTGTTATTAAGAAATTATCCATTAATGGAATGTGATTCTTGGCAGGAGAGGTGGGGACAGTTTAATAACCATTAAAATGTGTGTGTTTGTTTTGAAGTGAAAACTTGAAGATAAAAGTCGTACTATACAATAATGTGCATGTGGAGTTTGTTGATTAATATTTAACCTTTTTGGTCCATGGCACAAAGCATTAATACTATACTGGGCTTGCATATGACCTTGGGTAAAAAATCTGACTGTCCAATTTGCAATGCAAGTTTCTTGCTATCGCATTCTCTTCATTCAGTTTCTGCATAAACCTCTCATTGGCATCAATAGATGTCTGTGCTGGAGATGAGCGGGAACTTAATTCATTTTTTATTTTTGGAAAATAAAATGAAAATGTACATGCTTCATTTAAATCATTGCTCGGGGCTGGAGATGAAGGGTTCAGTATACAGGCTGTCCTGGGGAGAGAGGACTACCCCAGCCCTCTCTCGCTGCAGCAGCTTGGGGCCAGGTGAGAAGCACCTCTCCATGGCTGCTACAGCTCCAGCAGGCACATCTGGGGAGAAGTGCATGTCCCCCAGCTAGAGCAGATCCAGATTTGTCTGCCCCCAGCACTCCCCAGGCAGAGTGAGGAATGCAGCAAACTACACTTTCCTCTCGTTCCTTGATGAATGGGAACATCTAGCAGTGTTCCCATATGAATTGGAAGGGGGGGGACTTCAGTCCATCCCCTCCTGTCTTATCTAATATGCACTTGGAGGATGGAAAGCTCGGGGCTGGGGCAGTCCCATATGGGGAAAATTTCCCCCAGCCAACCCCTTTGTCCTGCTTAGTGATTCTGTCTCTTTTCTGTCTGCTTTTATGAGAAGCAATCCCATTCCAGGCACATCCCATTTTCCTGACACAACCAAACCCCTTACCTAGCTTTATGTTATGACAAGAGGAAGCTATACACCGAATGTTGTGGACCTAGCTCTTGCTGCTTATGAGGTGTTCTTGAACAAAAAGATAGACACATGGACAGTGATAGAAATGTAGCCGTGTTAGTCACATGGACAGACTCACAAACTCTCTCAAAAATACAGTACATGACTAGAGTTGTGCAAAATATGCCGGTTTCACTTTGCAAGGCTTCTTGCAAACACCTTCATTTGTTCTTTGGTGTTGGTCTCCTTAGGGTCACTTCCATGTTTCCAGTCTCTTTCCCCATAGCCCCCCTCCATGTTTGACTTTGAGGTTTGGATTCAAAGCAAAGGGCCACTGAAACCTGCAAGTTTCTCCAATTCTCGCATCAAAACAGTACAAAACTCTATAGTCCACCTAGTTCTGATTTGAGCCCATAACAGTGGAGATAAGCATGTACTAGATGTTGCCAACCTACCTTTTCTTTGAATGAGTGCAGCCTGTGTACCCTTTATACTGGGAAAGGCACCCTGCCTGCACCCCACCCCTTCTTGCTTGCTTAAAGGAGCCTAGCACTGCCAGCACTGGTAGTTTAGTGATTTCTAGCCACATAATGGGTGGCCTCCGGCAGGTGTATGGGGCATGTGAGGAGCTGCAGTCTACACTTCTTCCTGCAGCTCGCATTGGCTGGGAACAGTGAACCGTGGCCAATGGGAGCTGTGGGTGAACGTACCTATGGACGCAAGGTAAACAGTCTGTCTGGTGGCCCGCCAGCGACTTATCCTGATGAACTGCATGCGGCCGACTGACCACATGTTGCCCACCACTGTGCTAGTTTCTGTTTGATCTCAGAGGGATTCTGTACCTAATGAACGGCCATCGATTCTTTACTCCTCAGATCATAGTTGTATTAACAACATTCAGATGTGGTGATGATGATGTTATGCTGGCCATTTGGAGATGAGCATGAATGATATTTAAATACAATGGATCAAATTCATCATTGCTATAAATTGGTGCAACTCTGCTGAAAGCCACAGAGAATTTGGCCCACCAGCAAGTAGTTTATCACTTTTTTCATTCTAATGATCTCACATTTTTTTTCTTTTCAACAGAAGTCTGATGTTCATGATGTTTGCTATAAGAACCAGCTATACCAGATAGAAAAATACAAGATGAACCAAGATGCCTATGAGGTAGAAGCTTATTATGATGCTACTTTGATACCAGACTGAATCTGAGAATTTCCCACTAGTCTGTGATTAAAATTGATGGTGTTCTGGCTCAGGGAAAGGTGCGGGGGGGGAGGAGGGGGACGGAGAGAGAAAGGAAACCAAAATAATTCCAAGCCCAGAAATACAGTGAAACTTGCTTACAAAAGAGAGAGTTGCCAAACCACTCATTTCAAAAGAATTGCCAAGGAGGGTTGGGCATCTTCATAAAAGATGAAATGATTGATCTGCTTGCACAGAGCAAATGGACCTTTAAAAGTCAGAATAATACCCCCAACATGTCTGCCTAAATGTGAATCTTAGTGACATTGAAGAATATATGTTAGGGATGCAAATTTTTTAGACAGCAAATTGCACTTGTCCATTCATGTATGCTGAACCCCTCTTCAATTTGACTCTAAGAAGATTCCCAACAGCGACTAGTTAAAAATAACTGCTAGTCACAAAAGCTGTTCTGATCCTCCTCAGATGTATTCTACTGTTATACAGACTACTTGGGGCTGTGTGAAATTTCGTAGGGATATTAAAAAAAACCCTTAGCGCTTCTACAACACCTTCTAGCTGTATCTCCCCAAGCACTTCACAAGAGTTAATTAAATTGAGCCTCACAAAATCCATGAGTGCTCGTCTCCCCCTCCAAGATAGAAGTTGCTCCCAGTTGGTGATGCATGTAACTTGCTGAGGAGGAGTAGAGCTCTCTGGGAGGTAGGAGCATTATCGTCTCCATTGTGCAAATAGGAAATCAAAGAACCAAGGACTTAAATAACTTGCCCAAGGTCACAGCCTTCACTACATTTGAGCCATGTAACTAAAAAAATTAGACAGTTCAACCCAGGTTCATTGACAGGCTGTGAGCAGAGCTGTTTGAAAAATGGTTATTTTTCACCATGAAAAACTAGGGTGAAGGTTTCTAATTTTCTGTTTTTTCTTCAAAATTGTTGAGACTTGATCAAAAACAAAACCAGAAAACAAACAGTTTTAGACAATGCCAAAAGAAGTCAGTCCAAACCCACATTAAATTTGGGTTTGAATCAGTGCTTATTAACATTTACGAGAAATGTTCCAAGCAAAATAAAAACAAAAATGGGGATTTGGCACTTCGGAATGTTGCTGCCCTCAGCACCTACCCCTAAAGCTAGTCCTGGTTTTACAGGAACACTGCTATCCTGTTATATGCCCAGTCCTACTATCCAGACTTCAGAAACAGTTTTGTGTAAGAATGCCTGTTTGGGCCTATCATTGCACACTAAGGGTGTGTCTAGACTACAGGGTTTTGTTGACAAAAGTGGACTTTTGTCAACAAAACTATACCTGCATCTACACTGCCGCTGAGTTCTGTCGACATAACGTCAACAGAACTCAGCAGTTTTGTCGACGGCTGTAAACCTTATTCTACGAGGAATAACGCCTTTTGTCAACAGAGTTCTGTCGACAGAAGGCATTAATGCATCTACACTGTCCTTTGCGTCTACACTCTCATGTGGACAGAGCGGCTTGCTTTGTCATCAGAACTGGATGTAGTCTAGACACTCTTTGTCGACAGAAGCTTTGTCGACAGTATCTGTCGACAAAAGCCTGTAGTCTAGATGTACCCTTAGGCAGCAATGGGCAGCCGAGACTAGAGAATGGGCCCTCCTTCGTCTCAATTAGCCACAAGATTGGAATCCAGTGGTGAACAGCCTGTGGGTCACATGCAGCCCAATAGGGTTCCACCTACAGGCAGCCTGCACACCCCTTCTCTGCCCCCTTCCCTCATGTCTCTCATGCACTGGGGTAATGGAGCCCCGCACTTACCTACTCCTCACCTTCCCTCCCAAAGCTTGAACACCGTGAATCAGCCAATTCACAGCACTCCAAAAGTGCTGGCAGAGTGTGGGCGGAGTGGGGATGGAGCACAAATCAGGCGATTCATGGCATTTGGAAGGTGCTGGGAGGGAGGGGAATGGAGTAAGAAGTGTGGGGCTCCAGCGCCCCAGTGCATGAGAGGCGTGGGGCAAAAGGGCAGAGCGGAGGTGCATGAGCTGCAGGTAGAATCCTCTGCCTGCGGGCTGCAGGTTGCCCACAACTACGCTAGTGGCTTTGACTACAGGTTAAATCTGTTCCTGGACTAAAGAGCCCCGGTGAAAGGCCAGCAGTTGGGAGTTCTGCCAGGGCTGGGAGCCTTTCTGGGCTGGTGGTGGAATGGCCAGGAGCCCTACTGGGCTGGCAGCCGTGGGGCAGAGAGCCACATCCATAAGCCCTGCTGGCAGCTCAGTGGTGGTGGGGCTGGCAGCTAACAGCCCAGCCGGGCCAATGACGACAGGAACGGCAGTCCTGCAGGGGCCAGGAGTCCAGCCAGACCAGCAGGGAGACCAGATCTTCCCTGGCCTGGCAAACTCCCTTGTTTGAGTCTGGTCAGGTCCGGGGTGGCCCTAGACGAGCTGCCAGCAACGGGCGCCCTAGGCAAACCATGCAATCAGCACCCCCATCTCCAAACCCCTCAATGATATTGTGCCACCATTTGGTGCCCCATTTAACTTGGCACCCTAGGTGACTGCCTAGTTCGTCTATATGGATGGGCCACCCCTGGTCAGGTCCCAAGGGTGCCAGACCAGGGAGGTCCAATTTGTATTATTTATTATTTGTATTACTACAGAGGCACATCATTGTGGTAGGCATTGTAGAAATGTTCTCTGCTATCAAGACTTGTTTCATCCTTGTGTTGGGTCCTAGGAGTGTAAAAACACTATTGGTAAAAGCCACTCTTTGGTTTTATACCATTCTGCAATCTGCTAGGACTGTTACATTTGGTGATAGAAGACATAGACTCAGAGCTGGAAGAGACCTCAGGAGGTCAAATGCTTCTTTGCAGAAAGAGGTATGATGGTGGTGGCCATAGTGTTATTAAAAATGGGTTCCAAAATGAAAATTACACAGGCACATTTATATTGTGGCTCGTTTTGTTTTGTTTTGTTTTGTTTTTTTAAAACGCATTTACCAATTTACTAGACAAATTAAATTGCAAGCCATATGGAATTCTCAGGGCGAAACATGTGCTGCATTTTATTTATATAAAGAGTACATACTTTATTTAAAATGTATCAGCTGTGGATAAATTGAGCAATTATTTTTCAAGATGTACCCGAGAACTTTTTAGAGCCAAATTCTGCTCTGTGCACACATGGGTTCCCAGTACAATCACAGGGAGCCACTAATGTGGTCCTGGGATGGAATTTAGGTGTTAGCTTATTATTTACATGTGTGTATCATCTATATGTGGATGTATAATAATGAATTTTGTAAAAATATACACTTGTATTTTTATATACATGGAAAAAAAACTTTTTGGCAAATAGTACAAAGATAGAAACACGGAGATGAAGAACTAATGGCAGTGCTACCATGATTTTGCAATATACTGTCTCCTGGCTAAGGGGTTGTTGCATATTCCCTCTGTAGCCTGGTCTGCAGACAGTTTTTTATATCGATATATAAGTATTTTGGTGAGGGTTTTTTAACTGAAATAACTATACTGGTACAGCCAGTAGTGTGGACACAGTTATACTGACATAGCTTCTTCATCTAGGGATGTAATAGTGTAGTCAAGTAACCGAGAAACAAAAGCGTATTGGTTAATGCTATAGACTACATGCATTCCTCCCTCACCCCCGCCTGTAAATATTTTAGCAGGCTTGCCAGAAGCCAGGCTCAGTCCTGGCTTGCGCTGGGTCTGGGACCTACCCCTGCTGCGCTCTGTATTTAAAGAGTATTAGGAGCCAGGTAGGCAGGCAGCCCGGCTCAGTTCCGGCTCATGCTGGGTCCAGGAGCTCAGACCCACCCCTCCTGGACAGGAGCTGCTGCCAACCTGCACTGCTGCCTCTGTATCAGAGGTAGCAATGCAGAGTGATAGGCAGCCAGTCCATGAGGAGAGCTGTTTTTTAAACTGGCTCCCTCCTGTTCTGAAGGCAGACATGGAAGCCTTCTCTCCCTTATAAATAAGGTGCAGTATAAAATTATTGTATCTTATAAATACTAAAATCTGGCCCATAAAGAGTGGAAAAGACATATCAAATACTTTCTTAAGATAGTAAT
Source organism: Pelodiscus sinensis (assembly GCF_052426305.1). Taxonomy (NCBI): domain Eukaryota; kingdom Metazoa; phylum Chordata; order Testudines; family Trionychidae; genus Pelodiscus; species Pelodiscus sinensis. The sequence goes on from NC_143052.1 coordinate 187,324,084, forward strand.
TTTTGTTACCTCGTGTCACTGTGCTTCCCCAGAAGCCCTGACCATGTGACTGCTCTATGAAATAGGGGGGTGGTGACTCCATCCCCACATGCCTCCTGTACCAGTGTCCGCCTGCCACCCCCAGCCTGCCCAGTCCATGTGCCTACCACATGGTTTGGCTCTGTGTTGCCTGGCCTGGCCACAGCACTTGGGGGATGCGCTGTAGGTCCCCCTTTTGCCCCCCGAGCAAGCGACTCTGGCGAGTGCTGATGACCCGGGCCAGCACGCTGACCCAGGAGCTCCATCTCTGCGCACCCCCTGGAGCAGTGTCCGCTTGCCTCCGGACCCCACCCCCAGCCTGCCCGGCCCATGCACTTACCGCGCAGCTTGGCTCTGTGCAGCCCCAGCTCAGGCACATTCTCCTGGGCCTGTCACGAGCTGGGCAGGTCTGGTACCTCGGCCACTCCCCCAGCTCCCCGGAGCAGCAGCTCTGCGTGCTGGGCTCTCTGGGCTCGCCACAGAGCAAAACTGCCCCAACAGGCCCATGTGGAAAGGCTGGGCTGGGGGTGGGCTGTGGCTTCTGCAGCAGTGGCCGGGGCTGTGCTGCCTGGCCTGGTGGTGCTCCTGGGAGGGGAGAGGGGGGTGCAACTCGACGAATTCATGGGTGGGAGCAGGGTGTGTGTAGGAAGGGAGGAAAGGGGATAAGGGTGTTTGTGGGGATGGGTGCTGTGTTAAGGAGGGATGGTGAAGGTAAGAGGGATATAGGAATGGAGGCAGAGGGAGTGGCAGTGTGAGGGTGAGGAGAGGTTAGGGAAGGATGAGGGTGTAGGAATGGAGGAAGGAGGTGGGGTAGGGATTGGTAGTGTGGAGTGGGAAGGAGGAGGGGTTAGGGAGGATGGTGAGTGCAGGAATGGAGGCAGGGGGATCAAATTGAAATACAGGTTGCGGGGGGGGGAGGAGGAAGAGCAGGGGTGGACCTGGCCTTGGCCCTGCCCAATGACCCTGGGGGGGGAGCCTGAGCTGACCCAGCCTCGGCCCTGCCCTATGGTCAGCAGCTAGGGGGAGAGCCAGGGCTGCTTACCTCCAGAGATGGCGAGGGGGGGTGAGCATAGTTAGCAGAGGGCACCACCCCCTAGTATTCCTGAACAGAAGATGAATTCTTAGCACTCTGAAAAAGAAAATGTTCAGAAATAACTTATCTAAAAATAATCATTACCCTATAACTGAACCCTTTTCTATACTGACCCTTACCTTAAGAAATGCTTCATGATGGAGATGTCCTTTGAGTGTCTTTTCAGATTCTTTGGGAAATTTACAGTGTCCATCTCCTTATTCTCTCAAGAAAGGTGTACAGTACTTACAAACTAACCCTTATTAGGCTTATTTGGGAGCTCCCAGTTTGACTGTGTTCTTCCATCACTGCTGCAAATATGAGCATCCCTCTTGCTCTGCCTTTCAGCTCCAAAGAGAAACATGGGTGCCCTAGTACCTAGATAAGTGATGTAGCTGTGTTGCCATGGAGATACCAGGCAGACATCTCCTAAGGTTCTGCAGCACCTGGCTGAATTTTTTCCATATCACTTTAGCAATGTAAAAAAATGCAAATGTAAGTGACTGTGGTTATGGCTAGTGTAGAAGTATTGTGATAGGCCAGGGGCTGTTAGCATCACAAGTTCCCTTTCGTGTAGGGCTCTATGGAGGGGGAAGTTAGCAGCAAGTTCTGCAGTGGTGTTGCTGCTGTGAACTGGTGTGCAAAGAGCTCCAAGATGCATGTTCCCCACCTGAAAAGGCTTGTTTCATATTTATATTCAGAAGAGCTAGGTAGGGAAGAAGGAAAGAGTGTTAGGAAGGACTCAGAGATTGGGAGTAGTAGAGCTAAAGTAAAAGTGCTCCATGTACAGCAGGGATAGGGAACCTTTTTTGGGTGGGGGGACCGCTGACCCACAGAAAAATTAGTCTAGGGCTGCACAAAAGTGATAGGCTAAAAAAAAAAAAAGTCACCGACATGGCCCCCAACTGAGAAGCAGAAAGACACTCCCCACATTCTCCCAGTTAGTAGATTTTGTGGGCCTCCCCAGGCTCTGGGGTGGGGTTAAAAATGAGGGGTTCAGTGTGTAGAAGGGGACTGCCAGGAAACAGGCTTAGGGTGTGGGGTTTGGATAAGAGGGAGGGTGCAGGAGCCTCGAGGGCCGGGTCCGGGCAAGACGGGCCATATGTTCCCCACCACGGTATACAGGATCCATGGAGGCTGGATTGGGTATCATGCTCCCCATGCAAAGTAGCTGCCATAGTCAGATTCAGATTTGGAGGGACCTGAAGGAATTCTAGCACAATGAGCTAGTGCTGTGGTCCTATCATAACAATAGATAAAGCCAATATAAACACCAATTATCTTCCTTTTAAATTTATTGCTAGGATTAGAGTAGATTTTGGGGTTGAGGTCAGGACAGGAAATAGCATAGAATGAGGTAATGCCAAATACCCCAAAGTATAGATTACTGGGACAGCTCTTTCATTGTGTGAGCTGGATGTATATAGTTTATTGAAGGCTGAACATTTATAGCTCCACTGAAGGAAATCTTCCTTTCCTTTTCAAAATATAATGGCATTTGGCACCTTGGGATTCAGGATTTTTTTTCTTTTTAGAGGAAATAGACCTAGTAAATTTAAAAAATAATTAAAAGATCATTTCCAGCATCTGACCAGGGTGAAGTAACTCACTGATAACACAGGATATGTGGATTTCCTTTTCACATGGGTACTTGAGTCTGTGCAATACGGCTGTGTTACAGCTCTATAGAAATGTTACAGAAGCATGAATGTAATATAATGTCAGGGTCACTTGGAACATGTTTTAGAGAAAAACAGAGTTCTGGTTTAGCTCTCTTTGTTGTACCACTAGACTAAAAATAATTGCCATATTGAAATGTTCTTGCTAATGCTGTATCAACCAAAATGCAGATCCTTCCCTTAAAATACCAAATAGCTGTTGACAATCTTGATGGCCTTTTTGTGTTTCTATTTCACCACTTTTTCCTCACAAGTACCTTTTAATAAATGCTTCTGAAAGAATGCCAGTTTCTGCTGGGTTTGGCATCATAGTTGCAGAGCCTCATGTAACTATTCAACATGATGGGCAGGGAATTAACAGTACAACTCCCACTGGCTTTATTTTTATGATCTATTATTTATACCATGCCATGTGTGTGCATGGTATTTTGCAGACATACAAGAAGGCAAAGTATCTGCTTCAAAGAATTGACAGAATGGACAGAATGAGAGATGAGCAGCTAAAACCACATGCAATTCATTATCCATGTAGGAGTTAATCTGATCATTTGCACATAATCCACAGCCCGTGTGACAGAGGTTTTGTTGCTTAGTAGAGATCTCCAGAGATGCTTTAGATTCTGAGATGTCTACTTCAGCCCTAAAAATGCCTGTTACAGCTTTTTTAATAGGCCATAAAGCCTAAAATGTGTAGATCTTCTTTGCATCCCTGATGCCCTTCCTTGGGAGAATTCAACCTTCTAAAGTTCAAAAAGTAGTAACCATGGGGAAATAATTGAGAGCTCCTTTTTGTGGTCCATGGATAGCAACAAAATGATGTACCTGAGCCTTGGGAATTATTAAAATGGACTTTGCCAACCTATTTTCCTAATGTATTTTCTAGTGAGCTAGTCTCAAAGTTGTTTAAAGAGCCCCCAGAACTGTGGTTCTTAAACTTTTTGGCCTGTGGACCACCTAGCTCAATGTAAACCTGTCCATGGACCATCAGTTGCTAATGGAAACTCACCATTAATTACATAATTACACCCGAACCATTTTGCTAGTGTAATGGAGAATGCTCGGCAGAATGGTTTAATTTAAATTATTAAACAGATTAAACATTTTAACTTTTTCATGTTAGTTTATCAAACTCAATTTTAAATAAAGTAAAATATTAATTTATGTCCAACACAAAAGGTTTCAATGTTTTCTTTATTTATGGCAGGTGTGGGAAACCTTTTTTGGGTCGGGGGCCACTGACCCACAGAAAAATCAGTTGGGGACCTCAAAAGTGAGAAGCAAAAAAACTCCAAAACTTCCCTGCCCTCACAGATGTGGTCCCCAAGTGAGACATCTCACTCCTCTGGCACTCCAGCCCTACTGGGCAAGGGGAAGGGACAGAGAGTACTGAGGTTCAAGGGTTCCCATAGGCCAGATTTACTTTTCTGAGGTTCTGGAGTTAGTGGATTTTATAGACCCTCTTAGGCTCTGGGGTGGGGACAAAAATGAGAAGTTTGGTGTGCAGACAGGGCTGCAAATGTGTGGGATAGGGATGGGGTGCAGTATCTGGTAGCGAGGTGGGGTGCAAAAGGGAGAGAAGTTGTGAGGTGTGGGTTGGAGGTAGGATGCAGAAGCAGGCTGCAAGTAGGGTGTCTGGCCAGGGGGAGTGACCAGAAGCAAGGGAAGGTGCAGTATGTAGCCAGAAGGGTGGGTGCAAGGAGCAATGGTGGATGCAGGAGCAGGGTGGGGGTAGGGTGTCTGGCCAGAATGGAAGCAGTCTGGCCAGGAAGGAGGATGCAGGGTCTGGCCATGAGGGAGGGGCAGGAGTGGACCGGGGGTAGGGTGTCTGGCCAGGAGGGGGCTTGGGTTAGAGTACAGGTGCAGGGAGATGGGGGCAGGGAGTGCCTGTGGATAAAGCTGGGGGACAGAGTGGCTAAAGGGTTTCAGGGGATGCGGGGCCAGGTGCCCCTGGGAATAGGGCTGGAGTCAGGGTGGCTTGAGGGGTGGGTTCAGAGAAATGGGAGGGTAGGGAACAGGGGGGCTGGGTGCAGCACAGCAAGGTGGGGGTGGATGGGTGACCCCAGCGGGTCCAGCCCTCCTGGGGGCAGTGTCCCATGGGCATCCAGGCCATGGCCCTCGGGGGAGGGGAGCAGACTCTGAGGTGGCTTGGCCCCTTCCCCCCGACCGAGTCCCTGTGGGTGCAAAGCGCCGAGGGATCCCAAGCTCCCACCTGCATCCTGCATGTGCAGGGTCCTCAGCCCCAGCGCCACCTCCTCTAGCGCGGCGCAGCCTAACCTGCTGCTGGGGAAGGGAGAGGGCGCTGGCTGCTCACCAGCCGGGCCCCGCGCAACCCAACCTACAGCCTGTCCCATGGGAGAAAATGAGGGCCATGCTGCTCTTCCCATGGGAACCAAGAGCTTGGCGGTGCCTAGGTGAGGCAGACACCCAATGGTGGGCAGGACTTTTTCACGGAGGGGGCGGGGCGGCGCTCCTCCACGTATAGCTTTGTGGCCACATGGGTGGGCAGGGGGTGAGTTTACTTTTTTCACCTCCCCACGTGCCTGCTGGAGCTGGTGCTGCAGCCTCGCAGCTGCACGCCACCCACAAGGGTCCAGCAGCAGCACGAACTCCCCACTGCGTGTGGATGGGGTCTGAGCCCCCACCACAGACCACACTTTGTGAACAATTGCACTAAAGGATTTGAAACTAACTTCTGCTTCTTCATCCAAACTGGTTTTCCTATATTACATGTGTGTACTGATTTGTTACTGTAGGGATAGCAATGAAATGAATGCTGATGCCATTATTTTTTTTATAGCAAAATATTAAGGAGTTTACAGCAACACGAAGAGAGTCATTTTAAAAACAATGCACAACTTTTTTTCCAGCCCCTTCCCTAGTCATCTCCAAAAAGGAACAGACAGTTCCAAAAGTGCATCAGGCAAAATTTTCCTAAGGCAGTGTAAGATTCTTGCACTCTAGCAACTAAATCTAAATGTGAAAGCAAATCTGGTACATGATTTTCCAAGGTAAATTAGAATCTGCAGCTTCCACTAAAATCAAGGGAGTTGAGGTACTCTGTGCCTTGCAGAATCAAGCCCTTACATTTAAAAAAAAATCCTGTTAATTCATTTCAATTTAAAAACAAAATTTTGAAAATTAGGATCTTTTCACTTACCTTTTGAGTCCTAAAGCTCAGTATGTGCTTTTCCTCCCCTCTGTCAGTTGATATAAAATCATTTGTTTTAAGATGTATGGATTTGTCATGTTTAAAGGTCAAGGCCTTAATCATGCAGTGAGCACCAGTCAGGCACACAGAGTTCATTACAGGATTGGAGCCTTACAGGCTTAATTGTCAACTCTTGTTCATCTTGGGTAGACGCTTTTGCACAGCAGCTGTAAATTGTTACCAATTCTGAATGTCTGTATTTTACATCCGGTTGGACTCATTCTCCACTGATGTATGTGGCTATGCAAAGTGCAAGACAGTGGAGTATCAGGCCCTGAATCTAGGGTTGCCAGATGGTTGAACCAAAACAAACACTGGGGAAAAAATTCTGTTGAGGGGGGGAAAAAAGGGCGGGGGGGGGGGGGGAGACCCAAAGTTGTTGAGCAAAAAAAAGATTCTGACTTAAGCAAAAATAGAACATAAAAAATAAATAATAAAACAGCTTGACCCCTTTCAGAGTGAGTGCAGAGTTAGAATGGGGATAGGAACAGGGGAGCAGTTGAGCATTCCCCTTGGTCTATAGGCTTTTTGCTGGCAGCCATTTTGCGTTTTTGTTCAAGCCAGAACTTAGCTTCCCTGTGAAACCAAGTAAGCATGGGGTCAGGGGCTGGGGATGTCGGGGGGAGGAGGCTGGGGAGTGGGCCCAGGCCCGGGCACCTAGAGTTGCCAGGTATCCGGTATTTTTGTCTCCTGGCTGGGAAAAAAATCAGAAAATACTGGACATTTTAGGTGTCCTGTATTTTCTGAATTTTTTACCGGACAGGAGGCAAAAATACTGGACTGTCTGGATCAATACCGGACACCTGGCAACCCTACCTGACTCTCCAGGATCAGGTCCATATTCTTCAGGCCTGGGCTCAGACAGAATGTAAATGACCTGGGAATTTAAATGCCTTTAAAACTTCATAGCTCACCTTTTAAAATGTCGGAGGAAATAAAATAAGGAGAAATCAAAGGAATTATGTTTAAATGTGGAAGCAAACTTCAGATGTGCAAAAACACAAATTTTCATGTTCTTACTTCAGAACTTCTCCTAGGATTGAGTGGCCTGTGAAGAAAGAGCTTTCCTTTTCTCTGAGTCTGTGAAAACAGTTTTCACACTGCATGAGTTTCAATGTAGATGAGAGTCATGAAATCACGTTTCACAGATCAGAAGAAAATGTTACATGGAGGATGTAGTTATTTTGAGTAGCCAGATGCATTCCTGGTAAATCTTTGAATACAGCTAGATAAGTGGTGTTTTTATTTCTGTGTTTTCTTAGGAAGCTTAAACTTTTTAAAATAAACCAAACAATTTTTGTTTGTTTTGTAACAAAGGACAAAAAGCAAAAAGACCAAGAAAAGAAAGGGGAGCTTCTCCACCGTCCACATCCAAAGAAAACAGAGAAACATTCACCTTCTTACAGACAGCCCTCCTCCTGCCTTATCTCACAGTTACAGAACACCAAGGCACTGCTGAAAGATCGAAAAATCACCAAGACCAGTGTTCCTGAGAAAGGTTAGTAAAAGAGTCTTGTGTGTGTGTTGTGCATGCTACCTGCCACACGTAGAAGGAAGTTGTAATAAGAGGGGATTGAACAAAAAATCATGCTTTAAACACAATTTCCTAAAGAGACAATGACAATTTTGGATAATCACAAACTTTTGGTTTTGTATCTCTTCTGCTTTGCTGTGTAATAGAGTAGCCATGGCTTTGTTTAAAGTCTTGCTTCCTCTACACATATAAAAAAGTGTAAAATCACCTTTACTTTATACGAGCTCTTTAAAAGCAACTGCAGCTTCCCCAGAACCCTGTTGATTTGGTCAGCAGATGAGTGAACCCGACAAAGATTTTTTTTCTGCTGCCCATGGAATACAGTAGGAGTGAAATAAAAGGGAGCAAGGAAAGCAACCACTGAGAGAGCAGAGGAGAGTTCTGGTAACCAAGAGCAGCTGCAGAAAACAGAGGGGAATGATTGCATGGTAAAGGAAGGGATAAACAGCCAGCCAGTAGGGAAGGAGAGGGAAAACCCAAACCACAATAAACCCTTCAAACAAAAACAAAGCAAGAAAGCTAAATATTTAAGACCAGAGACAGAGCCCAGAAACTTGTTAATTGTGCTGGAGGGGAGGCAAGCTGGTGAGAGAGCCGGTGGGTGGGAGGAAGCACTGCAGGGTGTGACAAGACAAAGGAATTGAAGAGAAGAGTAGTCAATAGGGAAAATGGGATAGTGTATATGTGGAGCAAGCGGGGGGAGGGAGGACCAACGCTGGCAGTGAGAGAAGGGAGTGAATAATATGTCTGTGGGAGGTTAAACCCAGATGTTTGTGGAGACCTACAACATCTCCTGTGTTAAACCTATATTTAGCATATGTTTTCCAGTTAACTGACGTTTTATTCATTTGATCATTAAGCTTGCTTGCTTAGTGTTATAAAGGGATTTGTCAGGCCATGGTGCGAACTGCCATAACATAACAGTAATCCACATGGCTGGTCAGAAATGGTACCTATTTTCCATGAAAAATTTCAAAAGTAATGACAAATTTTAATTTTGTTGACATTTTAATAAGATTTTTTGCAAATAAAATATTTTCCATGTTTTCTTTTTTTCCTGTCTCCTTTTTTCTGAAATGAAAATCTTTCACATTCTGACTAGAACAAAATACTAGAACAAAATGTTCTCACTCACTTGACAAATATTTTGGCAAAATGTTTTGACCAGTTTAAGAAAACAGATCACTTGGACAAAATCCCATCAGTATGTCCCAGATGAACGCAGCTAATGAACATCCCCCATGCATGCACCCACAGATCTCCACCCCTTGCCCAGTTGTCGCCTTTCCTAAAGTCCCAAGGAAATGGATAAAAGCTTTGAAGTGTGTCTTGATGGTCAGCAGACATGAGCTATTTCAGACCAAGGATACTTTAAAGCTGTAGGATCCTATGAAAAATGCTTTATTGCCAGTCTTATCTCCTTTAAATCAAGTGGAATCTAGCTAAAGAGCTTCTATGATTTGCTTTTCACAAACACAACAAAAATTGTTTTGTCTCACATTGGTTTTAGTTGCATTCAGTTTGGTGGTGGTAGCTGTGAACATTTAGCATAAACTAAGGAGAATTCTGGGTTGTACTGTTATTTTATTAGTGGTTCAGATTATGAAAACCTTGTTCTATTTGTATTTAGCCCTTTTTCAGGCAAAATTCCCACTGAAATCAATGAATGAAAATGTGTTGAATTTTACTGTGTGAATGTGGAAATGCAGTTTTACAAATTTACATCTGTGAACCATTGTCCAGTGGGAGTAAATACTTCAGGATTAACCTCCTTTTCATTACCTGCATCTCAGGGCATTCAGTGGATAAAAGGTTCAGTCCCTGTGAAGAACCATGCAATGCTCTAATAAGAATAAACAATAAATAAATAAAGGAAATACCAGATTTCCTAGGCTTTGCTCAAAAGTTCATGAGTAATTCAAACTACTAAGGATGTCAATGTGTGGTTGTGTATTTCATGCCCTCTTCTTACTGTGTCAATGCACTTCCTGCCACTTATTTCACTAGCAGGTAAGAAACCCACAGAATAACTATGTAAGTCCAAAATAAAAATCAAAGCATTAACTACTTGATCACTGCACTTTGTATATCCTGCTAGGACATTTGGTTTCTACACTACATCCATCCTGCCAGCTAAACCTTCTGTGGAATGTAAGGTCAAGCACCCTCTGCCCTAGGCCAGAGCAAGTATTAGAGAATGTCATTCACTTTTCTTTTCCTTTTGCTTTGTAGATTCTGCTGGTGGTTTAAGCCCTTATCATGAACCCATGGCAACCAAGACAGGTTGTGTCACTTCCTGCTCTCTTGAATATCTTGAAATCCAGCCACCTCTTCCAAGGACTCCTAGACTCCTTAAGAGACAAGATTCTCCTCCGCAAGAATCTGCAAGCAACAGAAGCCAGACAAAGGATTCCCCTTTGATTCTGAATATTGTGCATTCTTTTGAATCTGTTGATAGAGAGGACCAAATAGACCAGATTTCCCCTTCTCATCAGTATAGAATTTTGAGCTCACCAGTGAATTTTGCTTATAAAAGCTCAAGTGAAAGGACACTATCTCCACTTCTCCAACCTGGAAGTGCATCTCCTGTTAAAACTCCAGTTCATGGCACTCAGCTCTCTTTCACATATGAAGAAAAGACAAGTCCCCTGAGTGAAGAAATCACATCTCCTACTCAGCTAACTTCAAATAATCTCTCCAATCCTTTGGGGAGCCCTAACTGTGTTAAAAGCAGAGGCAGATTTCCCATGATGGGGATCGGACAGATGCTACGGAAAAGGAATCAAACAATGCAGTCAACCACTGACAAGCCGCTGGAAGCAAGAATGCCTCAGTTGCAGCACATGAATCCAGCACAGATTTCATTTAATGCAGCTGATGCTGTGAATGGCCAATGTTAACCTGCCGCTTTTGAAAGCCTGGATTTGCAGTGCTGCTTTCTTGGGCTTCAGATGTGACAGAAGAAGAGAAAACTTCAGGCATGATGGTCTCCCTATATATTATAGCAGCCTGCCTGGCAAATCAAAGGTCTGCTTATAATGTTTTGATGGTTCTGGTTACTGAAATCAAAAGAAGAGGGCCCATTTATGCTGTTAGGAAGATTTAGCAACAGTGACACTCATTTGGTTTGACTCTACAGTGAAATGTCTTAAAAGATCTACAGAAAATCTACATAAGGCGTTGCTAAATTCTAGTATGACATACAGTTTTTAGCATCAAAAGAACAGCCAGCATAAAAACTTGATTCAGTGTTGTTACCTGTGTTAATAAATTTGCCCTTGACTGCTGGTCCCAGACAGGAACTGTGGTTGAGATGACAATTGGTCTCATATAGTACTGACACGGGTATTGTTCATGTAGTTCAAGAAGAGGAAAAACACTAGGGACTTCATTGCTGAGATCAAGAAGTACACTTCTAAGTCAAGAACAGGCTCCACCAAAAAGGAAAAGCAGATCAGTGGGAACTTGGAATAAAAGCATGCGTTCTAGACGTTCAGAGCAAGTGAAGTTTTAATTGTTAAAGCAGATTTTACTGTTAACCTTACAAAATAGATAATAGTTGAATCTCTTTTCTTTTTTTTAAAGAAAATGTTCATTTTATAGGAGATGTTACAGAAAAAAAACATTTTCAAACTAATTTGATCCAATTGATATTTTCCTGCTCAATTCATGAAGACAGGTCTGCAAGTGGATGATTAAAACAATAGTCAAAACTGCAACATGGTCATTTAAATAATCCAGTCACCTCTGATTTTTGTATTTGTATTAGTTCTGTGGAAGACTTAATGGGAGAATTGCATTAACCTCTATTTTAGCAAAATAGCATTGGACATACATGAAGGCTTCTCCAAGAAAATGCAGTGAATTTGAGTTAAAAGGACACACCAGTGCCATTTCAGATTGCAAGGATGGTAATGCAGTTGGTACCAAAAATTTAGTTGTATTCTGAGCTGTGAAGATTAACTTTCTAACAGGAAACATATTCTACACACTGGCATTCTTTTTCTAAGTAAATAATACATCTGAATAAAGAGGTTAATGATTTTGGTTAATTTTTTTTTCAAATCATTTGCTATAAACTTAGAAGGTTTAACCAAAGACTATGTTGTGGTTTGTCTGTACTGTACTTGAATATGTGTTGTGTGTGCAGGACTGTTTGATAGCTTTTAGCACTAACCTGATCAGTGGCAAGTCGCCACCAATTGTGTATGTGCTTTCCCCTCCACACTTGTAGTCAGTGGGTTTTAATGCCTTTTTAAAAGACCAGGCTGAAAAAAAATTGGCTCAGGGGATTGGTAATGAAATATGGGGACTTTCATCTCAAGATCATCACTCTGAATCTGTATAATTATTATTCATATTACAATAGCAGTAGAGTCCTAACTGACAAAGGAGCCAGCCTCATTGTGCTAGATTCTGTGCAAAAGTATACTAGAAGACATTACCTGCTCTGAAGAGCTTTTGGTCTAAACTGAAAAGTCAGACAAAGGACGGGAGGGGAAATGGAAGCACAGGGAGGTGGGGGGACTTGCCCACAGTCCCACAGTATGTCAGTGACAGAGCCCTGAGTATAAACCTGATGTCCTAACACCCAACCCAATACCCTATTCTCTAGGCCACACTGCCTCCTAAGTTTCTACTTCTGCTTGATGGCCTATGTGACATGAGGTAATGGTTAGTCCAGCTGCTGCTAAGATAGATTGCCATCTCCCTCCAATAACACCCACATTTGGAACTCTTGGCTGGCAGTACCAACAGAGAGGCAGGGCTTGAATGGAGCTTTCATACCGGAACTAGAATATACAGAGATGTATAATAGGCCCCCAGAGAGTTCAAATGGTATTTGAAAAAAATAACTAAAAGCGTTTTCAAACATTTTGGATGTTTGAAGTATCCTATTAAATTTGCACCGATGCATCCTCTGGGTCCATTTTACTGCTGCCATCTGTGTGAAACATCGGCTATCTTTTGGAAAAACATATTTACATTAAGAACCTGAAAATTCTTGCGTTTGAGTCTACCGAAGTGAGAAAAATTCTTTGCATGCTTCAGAGTTGTGTACCTAAGTACGTTGCAAATACTAACTTAAACTACAAACTCAGGTTTCTTTAGAACCCAATAGAAGGTTGGGGGAAGCAGAAAAGAGAAGTGTATTTTTTATGAACTCACAGTAAATGTATGTAAGTATCAATGAAAACGAAAAAGTTAAATCTTCTATTATTTTATTATATTTATATAGAATATAAAAGTTTTACATTGGTAAGCATCAGTATGTATCCAACTTAGCCAGCAGCTATTTACTATCAATCTGCAGTGACCACAAAAGAAAGTTACAGACCTATAGTAGTGTAAATTCTAGGAAAAAACAGCTAATCCATTTTCTCATTCTTTAGCAAAAATATATTTGCTATCATTATTAAACGTATGTGCTTTTACATGAGATCTCAATGGAATGCTGATTTTATGTCCAAGGCCACCCTGCAGCATATGTACCAAAATGACATTATCCATATAATTATCACATTAACTTCACCCATGAAAAGCTTTTGCTTTAAATCCAGCAGTTGACTGTTGCCAATAGGCTCTGATCCAACTAAGAAACAATTAAGCAACCCTGGTGGCTGCCCTGGGCAGATCACAGTTTCACTACCTCAAGCCTCCATTTAGCATGGGAGCCAGTAAGGCCTTATGTCAATGGCACATCTTATTTCTGATTCCTGGCATTTGGGCAGGAGCTGTGACTTTAGATCAGGGAACTGTGATTAGCTCCTTGACACAGGCAACTTCTCCCAGTCCTCCCCCTGCCGCTCCATTTGCTTTGCTGAATGGAGCTCGGACACATGAGCAAATCAAGTCCCTACTTCTTTCTTCTTTTTTTTAGCCAACCACAAAACTTTTAAAATTAAACTGTCCCTAACTACTAAATCTATGGGCCAAACTCATCAGGAATTGGGCACAACTCTATTGATTTAAAGTGAGTTACTCTTTCTTACAGCAGTGGTGAATTTGCCTGACTGCTCATTTTCTTTAATACTTCGTTTCCTCACCTGGTCAGTTTTCTTTCCCCCATCCCAACTCCAGAGCACAAAGAAACTACTGAGTACGCTGTAGACACTTATTTTTCCTACTAAAAAGTCATCAAAGTTCTTTGGAATAAAAACTATATATCCCTTAGTATACAGTAATATAACAATGTGTGGCAAATTCATGAAGTGACTCCTATGGTCTGTAAGCTCCCCTGCTTATACTATTTGTTTTCTTTCTTTCACACTGAAGGCTCAATAAGGATAATTCAGAGGAATACTGGGAGCTGGTTCAATTTAATGTTATCTCTTTTCAATGAGAGAAATGTCCTCTCTCAGCAGTAAATGAATGTATTATTTGTAACAATTTATCTGCAACAGAGCTGCTTAAGCACTTGATTTGAAAGACAAATGGGTTATCATTTGCACATCTTTCCATGGACATGTTTTCATTACACAGAATTGTCTTTCACTATGATGACTTGCAGCCTCATGGTTGGCAGGTGGGGGTGGAATAGAGGTTAAATCACTTGGAGTTCTTTTAATAGTTAGCAGCAAAAGAATCTTCCAATATTATGCATTCTATTATTTAGATACAAACAATTAGCACAATTCCAAAGGATAGAATGCAAAATATGACCTGGGATTAATTTGACTTTCTCTGGTGTGGCTTACTAATGTTTCGGCAGTGGTATTTCCCAGAGAGAAGGCATAAGGAAAGCTGCCTTGGTTAAAACTGAGCTGCAATCCTAACCAGTACCACAGTGACTGTGCAGACTTAGTTCATAAAGAAATATATTTGAAAATTTGTATTTGAATATCAAAATCTGAGGCAGGGGTCCTATAGAAAAATAGCATGTGATCATGTAACTAAAAACTACCAACATACAGTACATACAAATGAGACTAACATTTTTCAGACAATCTTAATTCTCATTCCCTAACTTTTGAGTGCTTGACTTTTCAACCTTAAACATAGGTGTGAGAGAGATGTGTGTGAGAGAGTGCATGTAATATTATATATGCTGCAGCAATAGCCACTTATATTTAAGATAAACAATTTCCTCTCGGTATCGCTGACATAGTAGTGGAAAACAATTATGTGAAAACTGGGTATGAGATTTTGCTCATTTGAGAAGTATGAATTTTCAAATGATTAGATCAAATGGGTTTTCAGATACATTTGAATTGATCTTACCGAATCTGACCTGATACCCGCCACAGTCTATGGAAAGACTCCCAAGTAACATCAATGGGTGTTGGAAAGAGTCTACTGGGAACTAATTTTTTTCATTTGAAGGATCAGTTTGAAGAAAATTGGTGCAGTGTCCCTTTAAAAGCCCATGAAATAGTAACCTAGAATTTTTGCTGTCCCATGAAGATTATATGTAACTATACTCCTCCAGAGAGTATTTTAATAGACATGGAACAGCCATCCAAGCTAATGTTTTAATTAGGGCCTTCATCATAACTCTCCCAGCTTCTCACTCATGCTTACCAATTACCACATTCCAAAGGCCAAGTCAGAAAAACAATAGTGCAAAACAGTTTCATCAAAGTGAAACAAGTGTTTTCTCACAGCATGCTTTCCATAGTGAGAAGTCCACTCCAAAAGTAAATTGCTTAAATCACTTGTCCCAGTAGAAGCCTCCAATTTGTTGTAATTTATGGATTAATTAGATTTTACTTTGAATCCCATGGCTACTGCTAAAATCTTCAGGCTTTTTACTTATGGCTTAAGGCTTAACTTCTTAATAACCACACACATGACGTAAACCTTCTTATTTAGTAACACAGGCAGTCAGCAAATACAGTATGACAGACTGGGCCGGGTCTGGGCACCGCTGAGGGCATCCATTCAGGGTGAATTGTTCAAACTCGGGGCTTCTTATAGCCCCTGACTGGAGACCTTCCCAAACAGGTCACAAACCAGTCACACCAAGCAAAACCCCATCAACGCTCCAGCTCTCCCTGTGCTCCAATCAGCCCCGGGCCTAACACACAGGTAAGGGATTATAGAACCCAATCTCACCTACCCCGAACAGGTCTTTCTGGTCCCAAAGAACCGGTCACAAATCCCCAGTCAATTTACACTCTGGATCTTACCCACAAGATCACGCTGAGTCAATCCTTTAGAATCTAAAATCTAAAGGTTTATTAATAAAAGAAAAGTATGAGAGTAAGGTTGTTAAGGAGAATACATTACATGCATTGAATCACCCAGTTCTCGATACAGGCTCTTAGCAGAGATGTTATAAACTGCTATCTTAAAAGTCTCTGGTGTACATCCTATGTCAGGACGGATCCCCAGTTATTTCCGGTTCGCTGATCCTTGCAAGGCTGCATCTGGAATCAGTAGCTGAACTGAAGACCAGATGAAGGGTGCCACATGGCACTTATATACCTCTCTTGGCATCCTCCTGGCCAGAGCAAGTCACATGGTCAAGTGACCTATCTCTGTTTCGCATGGTGGCAGCCATTATGTCCTGGCTGGTTTGCAGGTATCAGTCACATTCCTCAGGTGTGTATCAACACTTAGAGATTCGTTGTCCCTAGAGCTTTGCTAATTAGCATAGCCACAGGCTGAACATTCTTTGTCTATTGTTCTGTCTCAGACAGGGAATTTTCCAGCATCAACACAGAGTACATATTTATAACTCCACATACAGATATTATACAGTACATGAATAGCACATACAGAATCAGTAGAACATAAGCTTTCGTGTGACACCTCACACGGCCCCCTTTGTATAGACTTTTGGGGCAAACACCCTCCCCCCCATGCATGCTGCAATGATCTTTAAAATCCAATAACATAACATACAAAACAAGCTTTTATTTTACATCCTTTTTTAGATGGTGTTGATGGGGTTGTGACAACATTTTAACGTACATATTATGAAGTACAGTTGAAAATATGAGAAGGTAGAAATAATAGGTCTCTCGTCTATTGTTAGGTGGGTGTTTAGGTTAGCTTTTGGCTGACGGTGAGGCTAGTTCTTCAGGAAGGCACGGTGCATGGACATTTGAGGTCAGGTTGGAGACAGAACTGGAGGCAAGGTCCAGTTGTGAGCTGAAAATGTTGTTCTGTTTTATGGTGGTAGGTACCAGCTTTGAGGATATCAGGTTAGACCTAGCACTCTGTGTAGTGACTAAAATTGTCTTAGTGGCAAACAAGTTTAATATATATCTCAATAATCTCTATAGGGACTCTGCCTTGTTTACAAGTACTTCCCTACAGCCGGTATTGTAGACTCAGCCTGCAATCTGAAAGCCCAATTCAGTTATTTTCCGCTCATCCATTAGCAGCAGTAATAATGGTCCCTCAGCCTGAACTCTTACATCTATGTAACGATCCTCTTGACTTCAGTTGGCTGCACAATTCCAGTGGCAGGGCAATTCTGTTGGTGATTCAAAATAAGGAATAGATTCCGATTAGCTCTTACTCTGAGCTGTTAGCTCTGCAGGTTTAATGGGAATACAAATTTAATTGTTAGTGAAGTCAGCAGAAAGGAGCCAGTCTGATGGGTAAGAAAGTGCTGTGTGTACAGACTCTTTCTAGAGTAACACCACACTTTCAGCAGGTGTCATGGTGTGCAGACTTGTCAGTAACTCACCAGGAGTTACACTTCATGGTAACAGTATCAGAGGTGCCTACGGCAGAAATGGAGGCCAGTAGAGAAAAGTTAATGAGTAACATCTCCCAGAGATAAAGGATTAATGGACACAAATCAGAAATTCGAAATGCTAATACATAGAAACCTGTTGGGGAACATTTTAACTTGCCCGAGCACTCACTAGTGGATTTAAAGATGGCTATTCTCTTAGGATATGCCTACACTACAAAGTTAATTTGAAATAATAGCCATTATTTCGAATTAACTTTAATAGTGTCTACACATACAAACTAATATTTCGAAATAAATTCAAAATAAATTCGAATTTGGTAAACCTCATTCTACAAGGAATAACACCAAATTCGAAATAGCTAATTCAAAATAAGTGCTGTGTAGACACTTATTTCGAATTAGGGGGCCTCCAGCCCTTCCCAGGGAGACCTGGTGGCCACTCTGGGCACAACCAGGAAAACTTGTCTGCTCCCTCCCCAGCCCCGGAGCCCTTAAAGGGGCAGACTCTGGCCACAGTGCCTGTGCCAGTTGCAAGCCTGCCAGCACCCAGCCAGCAGACCTTGCACCTGGCACAGCATGAGCCAGCAACCCACTGCCACCCAGCCCTCCACTGCTCCCCAGGACCAGGCTGGAGGCTCCCAGGAGCCTGCCAGGGGGCTGCAAAAGGCGGGCGCTTTCCTGGTCTAGTGCGGAGAGCGTGGACCTCATTGAGGTTTGGGGGGAGGCCTCCAACACCCATGATTTCCTCAGTAAGTGCAGGAATGCAGCCGTCTACAGCCGCATGGCTGCCAGCCTGGCCACCAGAGGCCACATGCGCAGTCAGGAGCAGGTGCACAGCAAAATAAAAGAACTGCAGCAGGCCTATGCTAGGGCCTCCCAACCAGGGGCTGACCCAGAGGCCTGCCTGCAGTTCAAGGCCCTGGACCACATCCTGGGGGGTCAGACGGTCCGTGCCCTCCTGGTCGTCGTCGACCCCGGGGCAGAGGGCCCTGCCCCTGACACAGGGGAAGAGGAGGAAGAGGAGGAGGATGGCAGCCAGGAGCCTTCAGGGAGCGTGCCCTGTACCCAGGACCCCCTAGCAGAACTGGAGGGCCCGTCAGCAGCCTCATCCGAGGCCAGGGAGGCCTCCACATGTGAGTAACATCACGGTCCCCTTATGCGGGATGACAGGGGGAAGGGGCAGCCCAGGGACCGTGCACATCGGCCTTGACGACCGTGGAGCAGGCGGCAACCTGTGCATCTGCTGCGCCATCCAGGGCATGTGGTCCCAGCGGGGTGCCATGTAGGGGCACTGGCCTGTTCCCCACACGCATCTACGTGTGAAGGGACATGACAGGATCCTGACCCTGGGGAGAGACACTGCACACTGCCCTCCCTCCAGACGCCCCCTCTAGACAGAGGCAGGGCACATCTCCTCTCCCCTCCCCCCCCCACACCACACTATAGGCAGCACAGGGGCTGGGGTGCAGTCCTGGGCCAGCTCACACTCCCGGGGATAGCAGGATGTGATGGTGCAGACACCTGCTGTCCTCGCCTTGCAGAGGGGGGATGGGTTTCACCCACTGTGCCCCCAGGGAGAACTGACCACTTCTCGTTTCACCACAGCCGCAGCACCTGCGAGTGCAGGACACACCACCCCGCCTGGACCATCCACCCGCACCCGGGCCAGCAGGTGCACCCGCAACCAGTAGGAGTTCCAGAGGCAGCAGCTGCGGTTACAGGGACAGCAGGTCCACAGCCAGGAGCAGTAGGTTCAAGAGGACCTGCAGCTGTGGCGGAAGAGCTTGTGGGAGCTGCGGGAGCAGGGCCGTGCCCTCCGCAAGCACCTGCAGGCCCTGGCGGACCAATTGCTGCCTCCTGCTGCTCCCGCCCCTGCGGCCGCCCCAGCTATCGCTCCCCCTCCCACCCCTGCTCCTCCTCCCACTTCTTCTGCCCCCCCTACTCCTTCTGCCCCACCCTCCACACCCACTCCCCCCCGGGAATGCCGAGGCCCCCGCACCCACAGTGCTGCGAGATGGGAGGGCCAGCAAAACCCCCAACCCTGAGCTTCCCCTCCCCCTTCCTCTCCTTGCCTCCCCCTTCCAGCTCCTTCCACCCAGGTTTCCCCCCTCCCCTCTCCTGCCCTCATTCCTACCCTCTCCCCAACCCCAGTGATGTTAAATAAAGAGAGTTTTTTATGGCAACACAGGTGTTTTTATTGTATATCTGGGAGGGGGGTTAGGGAGGGGAAAGGGGAAGGAGATGCGGATGGAATATAAGGCACAAGGCCCCAGTGGGGCATGCCAAGGGGACTTCAGTCCTCATCCACCTGGAAGCTCTCCCTCAGGGCTTCTTGGATGCGGACAGCTCCCCGAAGGGCCTCCCGGCTGGTAGCCATGTGGGGCTGTGCGTACTGGCCAGCCAGGCGGTCAGCCTCTGCCAGCCAGGCTGGCAGGAAAGCCTCCCGCTTCCTCTCACATAAATTGTGGAGCACACAGCACGCTGCCACCAAGTGCGGAATATTGTGCTAGGAGAGGTCGAGGAGGGTGAGGAGGCACCTAAATCGGGATTTCAGTCGGCCGAAGGCCCCCTCAACCACAGTGCGGGCCCTGCTGAGCCTGGCACTGAAAGCCTGCTGGGAGGAGCTGAGGTGTCCCATGTAGGGCTTCATCAGCCAGGGCTGTAGGGGATAGTCCGCATCTCCCAGCAGGCACATGGATATGTCCACGTCCCCAACCCTGATGTGGCAGTCAGGGAAGAAAGTCCTGGCGTGCAGCCTCTGGCGCACGGAGGAGTTGCGGAACACCCTGGCGTCGTGTGCCTTGCCGGACCAGCCCACACTGATGTCCGTGAACTGGCCCCAGTGGTCAGACACGGCCTGCAAGATCACGGAGAAGTATCCCTTCCTGTTGATATAGAGGGAGGCTTAGTGGTCCGGGCCACAGATGGGGATGTGCATCCCGTCGATTGCTCCCCCACAGTTGGGGAAGCCCAGGGTGCCAAAGTCCAGGTCGGTGAGGTGGATGACTCTGAGAAGCAGCACCCTGTTAATGGCCTTGACCACCTGCAGAGAGACACACAAAACTGAGGATCACTGGGGTGCCCGGGTGGCTGGGAGTGTTTGTTCCCTGCCACTGTCCCGCACCCCACTCCTAGGAGCAACTCCCGCTGCAATCCTGGCCACCATGGGTGGTCTGTAGCACGGCCGGGACAGACCGAACCCTCTCGGGGAGGGCACTTACACCACCTCCGCCCCCGTTTTCCCTGGGGGAGCCCATGTCCTCCTTGCAGTCCCTTCTCCTGGCCCCGTGGCCAGTGGGTGCCGTACCTGCATGAGCACTGCTCTGACGGTGGATCTCCCCATGCCAAACTGGTTCCCCACTGATCGGTAGCTGTCCGGCGAGGAGAGCTTCCAGAGGGCGATGGCCACCTACTTGTGAAGGAGAATGGCGGGCCTCATGCGTTTGTCCCGTCGCCACAGAGCAGGGGCGAGCCACTCGCAGAGCTCCAGGAAGGTGTCCTTCTTCATCCTGACGTTCTGGGTCCACTTTTGGTCTCCCCAGTGCTCCAGGACGATGTGGTCCCACCAGTCGTTGCTGGTGTCCAGACACCAGATGCAGCGGGGCACATTGGCGTCCAGGCGCCACTCCTCCAGGGCCCCCGGATGGGGCAGGAGGAGGGCCAGGGGGCTGGCCTGCAGCAGAAGGTGCCAGGCAGCCTCCAACAATTGCTGCCAGGCTTGCAGCAAGACGTTCAACATGAGCACCAGAGTGCTGAGTGCTGCAGTGGTCCAAATGAGAGCGACCAAAGCAGGCGGAGAGGAAAACAGTTTGCTGTCCCTTGGCGAGGTAGGCAGGTAAGTGGGAAAGCTGAGAAACGGCTATCCCAGTGGTGGTGGGGGGGTCCCTTTAAGCACAAGCCTCAGATAGCCTCAGACAGCAGCCACACAAAGCAATTACTGACCTGATGCCCTGCTGAAACCAGTTTCAGTTGCCCTTAAATGCGATCCAGCATCCAATCAGTGTGGATGCGCTATTTCAAAATAGCAAAACACTATTTCAAATTAGTTTTTGTGTCTAGATGCATTATTTTGAATTAGCTTATTTCGAATTAACTAATTCGAAATAAGTTAATTCAAAATAGCGCTGTAGTTTAGACGTACCCTTACAAAGTAATTTCAGGACTCAACTAGAGATCTAGACTCTGCGGAACTGGCCTTCATATGCAAATTTGATACTACCTCTCTTGAACAAAGACATGAACTGGATGGGCCATTATATTCAACACCCAAATGACACCAAATCGGGCACTCACAGCCCGCTCTATTAGCCTCATTTAGCATGGACACTTTTAATTGACAGGGGTTTTTTTCCTCCCCCTCTCCCCTCTTTTTCTGCTTTATAATTCAACCGCTGTGCGTCTTGCTCCATATTTGTCATCTGAAGAAATGGGTTGTGCCCACGAAAGTGCATGATACTCTTTATATATTTTTGGTTAGTCTCTAAAGGTATGGCTGGACTACATGGCTCTGTCGACGGAGCCATGTAAACTAGTTTTCCTGACATAGTCAATGAAGCGGGGATTTAAATAATCCCCGCTTCCTTAAAATAAAAATGACCGCCGCGCTGTGCTGACAATCAGCTGATCCAGCACAGCGTGGCAGTCTAGACATGGATCCATTGACAAGGGAAGCCTTTGTTGACCACTCCTGTAAACCTCGTTTTGCAAGGCAAAAGGGAGCGGTTGACAAAGGCTTTCCTTGTCGACCAATCCATGTCTAGACTGCTGTGCTGTGCCAGATTGGCTGATTGTAGGCACAGCACGGTGGCCATTTTTATTTTAACAAAGTGGGGATTATTTAAATCCCCGCTTCATTGACTATGTCGGGTAAACTAGTTTACATGGCTCCGTCAACGGAGCCATGTAGTCTAGCCATACCCTAAGGGTATGTCTACACTACAGCGTTATTTTGAAATATCTTATTTTGAAATAGTTAATTTGAAATAAGGTATTTTGAAATAACGTGTCTACACACAAAATGCATTTCAAAATAGCGTTTTGCTATTTCAAAATAGTGTGTCCACACTGAGTGGACGCTGAATCGCATTTAAGGCCGGCCAGAACCATGTCCAGCAGGGCATCAGGTCAGGAGTTGCTTTGTATGGTTGCTGCCTGAGGCTATCTGAGACCTGTCTTTAAAGGGAGGCCCCCGAACAGTCGGTTCTCAGCTTTCCCTGCTTGCTTGCCTACCTCAATGAGGGACAGCAAAACATTTTGTCTCTGCGTGTTCTGGTTGCCCTCACTCAGGACACCACAGCGCTCTGCACCTGGGCACTCTGGTGCTTCTCATGGACATGTTGCCACAAGCCTGGCTGCACTTGCTGCAGGCTGCCATCCGGGAGGTCCATCAGGGGGCTGTCAGTATCCAGGAGGCCCTACGGGAAAGCTTCCAACCTGAGGAGCACTAAGAGCTTCCCTGGTCTGCCCCACTAGGGGCTTGTGCCTCATTCCTCCCTCACGTCCTTCCACTTACCCCCCTCCCTATCCCCCCTTCCTGATGTCAAATAAAATACATGTATTTTCATGAACCCAAACTCTCTTTATTTAACAAAACTGGGATGGGGGGGATGTAACTCTGGTGAGACTGGGGAAAGGAGGTGGGAGAGGGGAAGAGAGAGGGTGGAAGAGGGGAGGGGGAAACCTGGGAGAAGGGAACTGGAAGAGGGAAGCAGAGGAAGAAGGAGGAGGAGAAGCTCAGGGATCAGGGTTGGGGGTCTCACCGGACTAACTTGATTTTCATGCAAACCTGCACCTGGGTTTGCATGTGGACTTTGGTGGCCAGCCTGGCAGCTATCCTGCCATAGACGGCCGCATTCCTCCATCTAGTGCAGAGATCATGGACATTGGGGGCATCCCCCCAAACCTGAATAAGGTTCATGATCTCCACTCTGGACCAGGAAGGTGCCCGCCTTCTCCGGGCCATGGCAGGCTCCTAGGATCCTGGGGAGCAGTGGAGGGCTGGCTGCCAGTGGCTTGCTGTCTCATGTTTTGGAGCCACTGGGTCTGGGGCAATGACTGCTGGCTCTGGGGTGGCAGGCTTGGATCTGGCACAGGCACTGTGGCCAGAGTCTTCCCCTTTAAGGACTTCGGGGAGTGGGGGAGAGAGGGGAGTGTTCTTGGTTGAAGCTGGAGTGGCCACCAGAGCACCTTGGGAAGGCTGGAGGTCCCCTATTTCGACATAAGTGTCTACAAATCACTTATTTCGAAATAGCTATTTCGAATTTGGAATTATTCCTCGTGGAATGAGGTTTACCAAATTCGAAATAAGCACTCCGCTATTTCGAATTAATTTTGAAATAGCGGTTTGGCTGTGTAGATGCTAGGAAAGTTATTTCTAAATAGCTTTGCTGTGTAGACATACCCTAAGGTGCCACAGGACCATTGACGTTCTTTAAATTAGTTAGTTACAGACTAATACGACTACCCCTCTAAGATCTTCCAGATAGGCAGTTGTTCCAAGGGAAAGGGGAAAAAACCTTCCATTTATTGCTGAATATAAATGATGTAAGGCTATGATCTCTCACTCTGTGATCACTGCTGGTTGATGGCTTTATTAGCAAGGAGAGAAGTAGCTCTTTCTGGTTCTGGCTTATTTTCTATGCGCTAAGTGAAAAGATCTAATTTTAACCCAGGCTATGACAGGCTTTGCTGCTTGCCAGATAGGTCCAATATCTTGGTTGTGGCTATGTAAATCAAAGGCACAGCAGGATCCATCTTAATACATATTATAAAACCAGCAGAAGATACAGTTTCTGCTTTCCCACTGGTTACTGGCATGGTTACGAACTTATGGGAAAAGATTGGTGTCGTTAACAGAGAAACCCTTTATGGCCCCAGCAGCACAGTCAAAATAATAGATGGAAGAAAAGAATGTTTTACAGGACCAGCTTGAGGTTTTCTTGGCAGTTAAGAAGTTTGGTTATGATCTCTCTGCTTTGTCTTGGGCATTGAACTTTCCAAGTCAGTCATTACATTGCAGATAATGCTCTGCCACTGGGTTATTATTGCTTATTTTAGTACTAATTGCTTAGCCTTAAGAGCAAATCTTGCCCAGTCTTGCCTAGATGCACATGGCCCTAAAGGCAGAAAAGCTATGTGGAGCCACTGTGCTGAGGAGCTGGGATGCATAGAGAACTTGTCAGAGAGATCCATGTACCTTGTCTGGTATGGAGCTATGCACCATTGGATTCTTGAAGATGAGGGTAGGTGGGTGGGTGTATGTGGCTGGTGGATCAGAAATTACGAAGTTCCACTAACCGAAAATCTTCTGTGTGAGACATTCGGGAGTTTCAAAGCTGTTATGTAGATATGGTGGAGTCTGCTTCACTGGGGGAAATTCTTCTGTAGTGGGGAAATCATTCAAGGGTTGAATCCATTGGATTGATGGATCTTTATCTTAACTGAGCCAAAAGAAAGGAGATGCAAGAGCTGAACAAGGCCCCTGCACTGAATGGGGCCTAGTGTCTTCGGTCGTATAAGGCTAGTTCATTAACATATTTCAGGGCCCCTTTCGTAGTAATTTGTAACACTGCACCCCTGAATTTATTTGGGTTGGAGCCCTCTGTATCTTTTCACTGGTTAGATAAGTAACCCAATAGCTAACAATGTGGCCAGTTCCATATGTGATAGTGGTGATGGCTTTAGATCAAAGGCATCTGCTTATGAAATGTTTGACTTACATAGCCACAGGGTCTTTGGGTGCATTGATTCAGCAACCCTGCCTTGCAGATTGTCTACCAGACTATAGATTCAGCTACTCAGGGATTGCTGCAGTGCAGAGGGGATTCATCTGCTTTCCATACACCCGTAATGCACATCTAAAACTCTCCCACTCCTGCGGGTCATATGTCAGATTTACTTTTATAAAGGGGGATGGGGCAGCAAAGTACTTCCTAGTGTGTTTAGCATGAGATTTAAAATTTATTGGCACAGTAAGTCACTAATCTTGTAAATCCTGTGGCTCTTCAAAATTTCCTTTAGCTCCGACATGCGCTGCCTTGTCCAAATGAAAAAGACGCTGCATTTAGGTTTAGTCTCCAAAACAATTTAAACTGCTTAGAGCTGATTACGGATTCTACAGCGCGCACACATTGGCAACAGTCTGACATTTGGCTCAGGCTGAGGCTGGCAGGAAATAAGTCAATTTCAAAGTTAAATTCTAATCTCAGTTCTCAGTAATACAAAAGTATGTTCACATCAAGCTTAGTAGTTTAGATTTCTTTCATAAGAAAACACTTCCCCTAGCTCAGGGATGGGCAAGATACAGTCCTCAGTCTGGATCCTGCCCACCAAGCTTCCAAATCTGGCCCTTTGGCCACCCCTCTGAGCCCCTCGGGCACAGAAGCAGCCCCACACTGCTCTAAGCATCTGGCTGCTCCCTGTGGCTCTCTCCTCCAAGTGCCAGGGGGAGGAGGGACGCTTCACACTATGCTCCTGCTCCCCAGCAAAATCTCTCCGGCCCCATTTGCTGGTTTCTGGCCCATAGGAGCTAAGACATTTTGTTGGGGGGCATGGTGGTGCATGAAACCTTCCTCTCCCCCAGTGCCCGGAGCAGAGAGCCACAGAGAGAAACCAGCTGTTTTGAGCAGCCTGGGAAGGCTGCATCAGGGCTGCAGACTGGGAGACACCTAAGTAAGAACTGCCCATACCACCCATCCTCTCCTTCCCTCAACTCTCTGCCCCAGGCCAGCCCCCAACCCTCTGCACCTCTCCGCCCCCAGGTCACAATTCCCTCCCAGACCCTGAACCCCATCCTACACCCATTCCCCAGGCCAGAATATTATCCTGTACCTAGACTCCTCCCAGACCTTGCACTCCATTCCCCTGGCCCAGGTCATCACTCAAATCCTCTGCACCCCCTCTTTTTCCCCTCCCCCAGGTTACAGCTCCCTCCCAGATTTTGCACCCCCTCCTACAGTCCTCCCCCAGGCCAGAATCCTCTCCTGCACCCATACCCCATCCTGGACCCTGCACCCTAAACCTCTGCCCCAGATCATAACCTCCTCCTTCATCTAAACTCCCTCTCAGACCTCACACTCCCTCCTGTCAGCCGACGGTCAGGGCAGTGAGTGGTGTGTGTGTGTGTTATACACCCGAGACCGGGGTCCCTTCACAGAGGGCAACCTGGAGGAGGTTGACGGGCACCCCAACAAGTTTACAGGGAGAGCTTATTACACCTCAGATTTTAGCTGCTAGAATACATGATCCCTTCACAGCGGGCAGCCTGGGGAGGCTGAGAGATGCCCCAACGGATCTGTTACCTGGGAGTGACACAAATCCAAACGCCCAAACTCTCCCTATACCTGTCCCTTATGACCGGCTGAAGTTCTTTTAAATTGTGCTTGGTTCTGTTACAGCAACTGAGGGAGTCAGGTTAAAGCTTAAACAGTTACTATTTATTGTTACAGGGTAAACTTAGCTGTTAAATGTTACTGCTGTGTTACAGATAACACAGCCACTACAAAGGACAGGACAGAAATTACACTAAGAAGTCACTTACAGGTACCATGAAACCCTTTTGGTTCTCTGAGCTTTTATTAAATGCATGCAAAATAGACACCTAGCAGGTATAATTCTCACCCCTGCGTTCCAGACTTGGCGTGGCCAGCGTCTTTCTCTCAATCCCTCGGGAAGAAGTAGGGCGAGGTTGGGCATCCCACAGACCTCGGGAGACAATCAATACCTGCCAGCAGGTGTAGATGATTGGAGCTCAAATGGAGTGGGCTACTAAACCCCTCTTTACACCCCTTGGGTCATGTAGGCTTCTTCCTGGTCTCAAGTGGCTAATTAGGAAAAATGGCTTTGAACACCAAGTTTCCCACGAAGGGTGCAAAGCATAATTCACACCTGGAAAAATGCAGACAATGGGCACCTCTGGTATGTGATGGGCGAAGATTCTTCTCCTGGGACAGTGCAGGTGTCAGTTACTGGTACTAGCCATCAGGGCGACGGGAGGCCCCAGGTCGTCAGCTATCCCATTTACTGTCTGGTTTCTGTTTATGGTAGTGTCAGGGACAGGCAGCACACCTGCGTTCCCAGGGCATGAAAGGCTGACTGCCTTTCTCTTGCTCTCTGGGGTGGGGGGAGAGGAACAAGATGGGGTTCATGTCTGGCTACACCTCCTGAACCCCAAACTCCTACCCCCGAACTTCCTTCCTCATCCAACCCCCATCCCAAACCCCGCACTCCCTTCCTAGAAGACTGCAGCCCTTGGAATGCCTCCCCATCAAACATTGTCTTCCCCTTCCCTAGCTATAGGTGGAGAGATGAAGATGAGACTGCCTCAGTCCAAGTTAAGAGGTCGGCTAGCTGGTGGTCTGAAGTTATGATTTAGGCATGGGATGGTGCTGACTGTACAGCCATGTGTGTAACTGAAAACCTTCTCAGTGTTTTCTATGGAATGGTTGTATCCTTGTATTTTAGACTTCAAACTAGATCCAGAGAAGGGTTGAATATCTCCAAACTGCAACTGACTTGTGATCACTTGTGATCAGGTCTTTACATGAGCAGCTAATGCCTCATGGAATGATTATGCCTTTGCACATCTTTTCAGGAGGATGAGGTACGGAAGAAAGAATTTCTCCCTTCATTTGTTATTACTAAGATCACCAGCATGATGATCATATTCTTGTTTCCTAAGAGCTCATTTGGACTGCGTATTAGCAAGTTGAAGCCCTCGCCGCTGTTTGTGACATTGCAATAATCTCCATAACAGTTCACTGTAATAGCACAAAGAGAGGATTATGACTTGGACAGGCCAATAAAGAACTCCTAGACAGAAAGGACTGGAACTGGGTATCCCTGTGTCAGTGACATGCATGTTCTGCCGTTTCTGTGGAAGGCAAGCACATTATATTTCGTTTTCATTCTTGCTGCCTTTGTGCTCCTTGGATTGGATGGAGCCTGTCAAGTCATCAAAAAAAAAAAAGTCCAACTGCCATGGAAGTTTTTTCCACCCATTGAATTGCTTGAGTTGGGGGTGGGGTTAGAGGTGCAGGTTCTGTGCTGCAATTACCTCCTCAAGCAAGTCTCAGAAACAATAGCCCGTCCCTCTTCCATCTGTCTCCTATGCAGAAATGTAGCCAGGCAGCTCTGTGTGCTGCTGGTTCCTCCACAGGCACTTCCCCTGCAGTTACTACTGGCCATGGATCCCAGCCAATGAGAGCTGCAAGGGCAGTGTTTGGGGCAAGGGCAGTGCACAGAGCCCTGTGGCTGCCCCTACACATAGGAGTCAGATGGGAGACATGCTGCTGCTTCCAGAAGCCACACAGAGCCATAGCACATGCAGAGCAGGGCAAGCCCCGGAACCTGCTCCCCAGCAAGAGCTCGAGGGCTGGATTAAACCAAGTGATGTGGTGTGTGGATGTGGTTTGTGGGCTGTAGTTTGCCCCCCCTCCTTTTCTAGAAAGTGAGGCTTGAAGCCCATTCAACTCCACTGGCCATTTAGTGATTTTGTCTTGCTATCATGACACTACATTAGGATGACCAAATGACAGTAAATCAATAGCCATGAGATCTGTTAGAAAGCATAGAAGTCTCCTCAGTCTTTTGAGGAGTACTTGGGAAAGCAATGACAAGTGTCTTCCATGACAACATTTTGGTTAAATATTTCCCACGTCTGCTCAGATTGTGGCTTCTAGGACATGTCCTGCTAGGAAAGTATCATTCTTGACCAGTCCACTACAGTCCTTATCCAGTTATCTATGACACTCTGTGGTTACAGAGAATTATACTCTGGCAAGAGCCACTGACATCCTTGAAAAACTCTTTACAATGTTTTTGTATTAAGTTTCCTTCCTAATAAATCCCTGAGGAAAATCTGTTTCCTTGTCTCTCCAAAACTAATCAGTTGGCATCTTTGGTCCTTCCTGATTCCGACAGAGCAGCATGGTGGCAGTGCCTGTGTTCATGTAGCTAGCTGGAAGGAGAAGGTGCATTTGTGTTCTTTTAAAGACAAAGTAATTAATACAGTGGAGCTACCATGGCTACCATGATGCTAAAGCCACATTGGTTGTATAACATTTCTTGGCAAGTATTACTGTAACCCACTGGTGAGTGTTAGAGGGCCAGCTGTAGCTAGGGTTGTCAATTTTGGATGGACGTATTCCTGGAGGTTTCATCACATGACATAAGGTTTAATGAGAAAGTAATCATTACCCCCTGGGGACTCCAGGACAAGCCTGGGGAGTTGGCCACCCTACCTGCAGCCCCAACTAGCACGTTTTAACTCAAGCTATAGCAATTCTTGCTTTTGGCTCTGGAGATGCTTCCTCCAATCCTTGGCGTGTCACCCAAAATGGCTGCTGATATATTAACAAGTGCAAGCATCGGTTTCCAACTATGTTTTTATTGCATTCACATTTAACCTTCATCCAGTAACCATTTTCAGACTTTCTGGTCTCTACCTATTCTCCCACAACTTCCTACACCCCAGTACAGATTGATCCTTTTCTCCTGGCAAGTCTAAAGCCTATGCTCCTCCAGATTTTCCTCAACTCCTTGGATGTGCAACTGATGGATGAAGTGCAAAGAAAACAGTTTTATTATAGGATAGCCGATGAGTTGTATTTATCCACATGTGACCATGCATTGCTGAGGGACTGGAAGAGAAGTCCTAAGGGACTTGGGGGAAGCTGAGGGAGAAGACAATTCTGATGCAGTCCGATGCCTGAAGCTAAAGAAATTTGTTTTGGGACTTGAGAATAGAGGGTGGAAGACAGCGAAATGCTGATAGTTGGTGATGCGTTAGAATTTGCACTTGATTGGCGGACATTAGTATACACTAGTCTATGATTATGGAAAGTGTGAGGAAGTGAAAATCAGGATCCACTGAATGAAGCCTGGTGAAGGAGAAGAATGGGTCAGTATTGGTACCAGATTGCAAAATGCTCATGAAGAGAAACTAGGAGCAGAGGAGAATCTGAAGGTTTGCAGTACAGCAGGCTCGTTTGATTTATTACTGTATATGAAGCTGAAACATCCTTTGACTTGCAGAGGTGAGAGCATGTCCTGCCTACTCAGCACAGGTAGAAGACACTGAGCATGGCCTGCACTGGATGGGTTGGGCCTATACTGCTCCACAAGTGTTCACTACAGTGCTGATCTTGCCTTTGAAGGCCTGCGTTCTATTCCAGTTTCACCTTTGCATGTGTGATTTACTACCAAGAGGGCAAGCACTGCTTCTCATCCCCAGAGATGGTGCTAGTCCATTGGGTAACCTAAGCAGGAATATTTTTGGCCCTCTTCCTACACAACACATACTAAAAAAGCAGATGAAGGCTCCTTTGAGCTGCTCATGGCCCTTAGTATTTGTTGAATCTAATTATTCCTGGTGCCAGCACTGCTCATCCCACTTGCAATAAAGTCCACAGCAAAACTTGCATTGATTTCAATGGAAGGCAGACCATCTGTCTTCAATGAAATCTTCTGAATTCTTCTCTTCCCTCCCCTTCATGTTAGTGCTCTGTAAGTCAGTCACAACCCGTGAGGAGTTGCTGTGGCGATTTAAGATGCCTTCTGGTCAGTTTTGCAAATAAAATTCAAGTAATGTTTCTTGTGAGCGCAAATGGTCAACTTAAACTTTTACCATTGTTACCCCCTATATTAATCATCATGCCCCTGCTCCAGTAAGTGTTCTGATACTGAGTTGTTGATGCACTGTTTATCTTCAGTTAGGGGCCATAGTTTCCATTAAAATGCTTCCTTTAGCAGTGTGGTGGCAAAGGGATTCTGCAAACAAGGTCTTCTATTCATTGGAGATCCTTTTTTCTGGTTTGTTCCAGCTACATTTAATGCATTAGCAGTGTTCTAAGTACAGCATGAAGACAGAATCAAAACCCCCAAGCTCCCAACATGTGGCACTCGAAATGGAGAATGTATGAATGGAAGATGTTGGGACGAGATACAGGAAAGAGCAATGTGAATAAGCAGTGGCAGTTTAACATGCGTCTTACTTGTTACACAATTGCCGTCCTCCTTCCCCAGCAATATTTTCTATAATCTACCTGGTGCTGAGTGAAGGAAAAGGAGCAAAAGAGTTTATAGGTTTTCTGAGACACATCTCTCTTGAGTTATGCCTTGGAGGAGAGAGTGGAAGCATGGCAGACAGGCTCAAGGAAGGAATCCCAGACAAAGGATGGTTTGAGAAGGAAAGATATATGGAGAGGACTGTGTGGAGAGGTGGCAGTATGTTCTTTAGTTTGGGTGGAGCAAAGAATCTGACAGTAGTGAAATGGTGACAAGGGATAAATGAATATAGACGGGAGCTAATTGGTTTAGGGTTTCAGAGGGGTAGCTGAGTTAGTCTGTAACTGGAAAAACTTAAGCACCAATAGTCTAGCAGCACCTTAAAGACTAACAAAACATGTAGATGGTATCATGAGCTTTTGTGGGCACAGCCCACTTCTTCAGATGAAGGTTTAGGGTTGTTAGGTTGAGGAGTGGGGCTGTTAATTTTGATGTAGAAGATGGGGATGAAAGAACATGATGAGGACCTGAACATTCCCAGGGCAGCAGACAAGTTTGTATGGTAAAAATGTAGGCACTAACCAAATGGGGCTACTAACCAAAGATATACAGCATAACAGCAATATCTTTAAAGTTGATGGATACCATATAACAAAGAACATAGAAAGTATTGGAAAATGTTCATATGAATCTACTATATATTTGAGAGAGTTTGTCTGTCTGTGAGTCCCTCTGTCTGTTCAAGAACACCTCTTAAACCAGCAATTCGCAACCAAGATTAGTAAGTGGGCCACATGAGTGACCCTCAATCATCTTAGTGGGCTGTATGCAGCCTGCACACCCCCTTTCTGCCCTCCTCTACCATTCATCCTGTACTTGCCTGCTCCCCTCCCTCCTAGCACTTTCAGATTGCCAAGAATAGCCTGATTTGTGCTCCATCCCCACTCTTTCCCCTCCCTTCCAGAGCTGGAATGCCGTGAATCAGCTGTTTGCTGCTGTTCAAGCTCCAGGAAGGAGAGGGGGAGAGCGGGGATGGAGTGTGAATCAGGTGATTCATGGTGCATTGAAAGTACTGGGAGAGGGCGGAGTAGGAAGTGCAGAGCTCCAGTGACCCAATGTGTGAGAGGCATATGGAGGAGGGGGCAGACAGGAGGTCCACAGGCTGCAGGTAGAGTCTCAGTGGGCTGCATGCGGCCCGCAGGTCACAAGTTGCCCACCATTGTCCTAAATGGTAGAATCTGGGACTACAGTATTTATATATCTCTTCCTCTTATCATAACTTAAAGTAAGAGTTTGGTTGTGCCAGGAAAATGGGATGTGCCTAGAATGGGGTTGCTTCTCAGAAAACCATATAGAAAAGAGACCGAATCACCAGGCAGGTGAAAGGGACTGGCTGGGGGCGTGCCACCAAATCCAGGACGGCCCTAGCCCTGAGCCTCCCACCCACCAGGCACCCTTTAGGGAGGGCGAGGAAGGGGCAAAGGCGCCTCCCAGTTCATACAGGAACATTGATGGCTGTTTCCCTTCATCAGAGAGCAAGGGGAAAGTGCACAGTTTTCTGCATTCCTTACTCTGGCTGGAGAGCGGAGGGGGCAGATGAACCTGGATCTGCCCCCAGCTGGGGGACATGAACCTCTCCCCTTCCTGTGCCAACTGGAGCTGCAGTGGCCACGGAGAGGTGCTTCTCACCTGGCCCTAAGCTGCAGTGAGAGAAGGGTAGGGCTGTCCTCTTTCCCCAGGGCAGCCTGCATACTGAACCTCTCATCCCCAGCCATACCCCCAGAGCAATGATTTAAATGATGCATGTACATTTCATTTTATTTTGAAAAAAAAATTGAGTTAAGGACCCAAGCAATGCTGGGTAAATCTTCTAGTATGTAAACAAAGCAAAGTTCCTGCATGTGGCCAGGATAATTATAAAAAAGGAAGAAATTTTTCCCTAGAAAAGATAAAACAAAACTTTCTCTATATAGGTTTTTCATAATTGCCAGATGTATCAGTAGCTTGGTAAGTGTTCCCCACCCCTGCACTCCCCAGAGATCTTTTGTGGAGCAGAAAGGGTGGGTTTGCTTCACAGTATTGTGCCCAGGAAACATTTGCAATGCATGAATGCTCCCTCACTGTCCTTGTCGTGGGGGCTGGCTGGACATGCATGGAATGCTGATTTCCAACAATCCCCCTCTAATGACTATTTAAGAGCACAGCATGGGTTTTACTGTGCAATAAATGTCCAGTTTACGCATTATTCTCCTGTCAAGTGTCAGCCTCCACACATCAGCAGAGATGTTACAGGGACCATGCTGGTTTATTGGAGATGAGCTGCCCTTCTCGAGCAATGAAGCTAAAGCTACCAAAAGGCCCCTTTCTCCTGGAGTAGAAGAGTCTGAATCCTTGCTGCATCTTCCAGCATTTTGGAATATCAAGGAGGAGAGCAGGATTCTCTGCCTTTTAGACCATAGACACATCCTCCTTAAAATTAGGCTTGGGGAGGAGGGATTGTGTGTGTTTCTGATAATTACAAAAATATTAAAGTAACAATAACAATAATGGATGGTATTGTTCTATTGAAGTCAATGGGATGATCTCAATTTTCATTGGTTGAGAAAGTGACCATGGAGAATGATACTCATTATTTCACACGGGATTCAATTACTGTTTTAATTAACACTACTGGAACAATGCTGATTTACACCTGGTGATCTACCCAAAGAAATAGATCTGGATTTCAACATTTAGATTCAGAGTCAGATCAAAATCTAACTTCTACAAATTCAGAGCTTGACTCGGACACAAAGTTCTGATTTGCTTCCACCCCTAAAGAAACAAAACAAGAAATAGACTAGATTAGATACAAGAATAGACAGATAAAAGGCACATAGCTAAAACAGCAGATCCAAGGTATTGCTGCCCATATAAAATAAAGAGTTGTTTTCTCTTTATCCGGGTCTTTTGGTGTCTCCTTTCCTTCCTTCTCTCTTTTGACCTTGGTCACTTGTTGTTATTTGATATTTTATCTGTTTAATTTATATTGTGAGCTCCTGCTGCGTAGGGTCGTTGTCCTTGTATATATCTAAAGCACCATGCTGGCTAATGGAACTGCCAGAATCAACCTAATGAGCAATTTGAGTATCCTAACACAATTATGTAAAGTAAAGACAGATCTTTTCCCTGGCTTATAAATAATGTCCAGCTGTTGGTCTGGATGTACTGCACACACATGAAGCCAGCTACTCCTGCAGGGCTGAATGGATTTAGGTGAGAGAGACATCACCTCAGTAATATATTTTGCAGATGTTTCTGTAATCTAAAATAAATACAAAATGGAAATTATATGTATTTTTAAATTATAATTAAAAACTTGGACCAAAGATTAAAAAAAAATATTTAAGACATTTCTGGCACTTGATCTAACAGGATTAAACAGTAGCTGTTGTGTATGAGACAAGGTAGGTATCTTTTATTGGACCAACTTTTGTTCATAATCTTGTGTCTCTCACGTACAGATATTACCTCACCCAGCTTGTAGCTCTACTATCCTAGGTCCAGCACTACTACTATTCTGCATACAACTGTTGTGTGTGGTGATGGGCTGAATCATTACTGAGGTTACAATCCCACCATCCAACTAAGGGCCTCAATGTGCAATTTCTTGGGAACAAAGGAAGAAAAAAAGCAGGAAATGGAGGGGGAGAGATGTGAAGGAGAAAAGGGGGGGGGGGAGCTGAAAGAAGATGACAATGAGGTGAGCAAAGAAGAAAGGGAGTTAAGTGGCACCAGCTGTGAATGTCCAGGCCCAGGTAGGTTTGGGGAAATATCACCTACAGTCATGAGCTGCAAACTGGCCCTCCTTGAAAAGATTGCTGGAAAGCTGTGATGAGGGTAAGTACTTGGGAGATTGGAGAGGAGAGTTACTGTTCTGTTGCTAGGTGATGGATTTCTTATCATGCTAATAACAATAAATGATGATACTGATGCTAACAGAGCACCTTACATATGAGAATTACCAAGGTTTCCATAGACATCTATGTATTTTTATTCCAGTTTCCCAGAGGCTCTGACAGGGCTGAATTGATTTGCCACAGGTCACGCAAAGCAGCAGAATA
Source organism: Pelodiscus sinensis (assembly GCF_052426305.1). Classification (NCBI taxonomy): domain Eukaryota; kingdom Metazoa; phylum Chordata; order Testudines; family Trionychidae; genus Pelodiscus; species Pelodiscus sinensis. Next base: position 187,359,354 of record NC_143052.1, read on the forward strand.
AATGGATAAAAAACTGTCCCATTTTGTTCTATTAGGTCATAAAGCCTCCCTTTTCAAGCAATCTCTTTTCTCTCCGTCCTCTCGTCAGTCATCCCCAGGCCCCGCGCTTGCCCATGCTGTCCTGTGTCTTGTTTGGGTCTCTGGACTCATTAGGATTTCTATGCTCTTCTGAGCAAGGATCATGATGTTTTGAGGATTGTAAAAGGCTGGCATGGGTAGCAAGTGACTCCTCCATTTGGGGAGGCTGGGTGTGCCTGGATTCTGGCCCTGCAATGAGGCCTGCCCTGCTTGCCCCACCCCTAAGACTCTCCCTCACCTGGGCCTGTTTAATCCTCCCAGAGCCACCTCCCATTGTTGTGTCTCTTCACATCCTTCCCAAGGTTTCACACCCATCGTATATGCCCCCTTCCCTGAGGCCCCCATGCAGGCAGAGCGGCAGCAGGAAGAGGCAGGGGGAGGGTGGGGTCTTGGGGGAAGAGGATGAGCAGAAGCAGGGCCTTGGAGTGGAGCATGGGCGGGGCCGTGGCTGCCGCCCTTTCTGCAGCAGTGCACTTCTCCCTGCTGAGTAGAGAGACCTCGCTTCCCTTGCCCTCTTATGCCCATTGCCTGTGAAGGCTTGGTACATGTATGGGCTACATTGTGAAAGTTCAGCTCTGGTCTGAGTGAGGAACAGTGTGGAACTGTGTCAGCCCTCCAAGAGTGGCTGTGGAAGGGGTTGATCTCACAGATTCCCAATCCCTCCCTCAGCAGCCTGGTGCAGAGTCTGTCTCAGACTTTTTGGATGATGCAACCTGCTCCTTGCTGAGCAGAGGCCCAGTTCATGACCTGATGTGCTGGGGGGACAACGCTGTGGACCTGCCACCTCCCTGTGCACATTTTTGTGGTGCACAAAAAGCAGCTGTTCCTGTGTTCCGCCACACTGGCTGAGGCTAGTGAGATAGGTGATTGAATGGGCTATGCAAAGGGAATAGACTTCTTGTATGCCTTGACCCCTATATTCTTGTCACCCTAAGGATCCTGTGTAAGGGCCTGTGACACTTCCTGATTTATGACCATAAATGGTGTTAAGTATCCCATTCCCCACAACTATGTTTAATTTTTGCTGGCAGGCCAAGGAGACTCTGAATTGCCAAATTTTATGTGATTTCAGTGTGAGGGGCATCTGGTTCATTTTCCTGTGAACCTGAATTACCAGTTAATCAGCCAATTATACTCATCACACTTGTAAAATGTTCAGCAATTGCATAATGAGGAATTCAAATTACTCCAACTCCTCAGATAAAAGCTCTCTCTGATACTCACAGTTACTGGGTGGCACTGATAGTTTCAACACAAGGGGTACGTCTACACTACATGGCTCCGTCGACGGAGCCATGTAGATTTGTTTATTGGGCAAAGGGAAATGAAGCGGCGATTTAAATAATCGCCGCTTCATTTAAATTTACATGGCTGCCGTGCTGAGCCGACAAACAGCTGATCAGCTGTTTGTCGGCTCAGCGCACTAGTCTGAACGCTCCCCTGCTGACATCAAAGCCCTTTGTCGGCAGCCCCGGTAAACCTCATCCCACAAGGAATAACGGGGCTGCTGACAAAGGGCTTTGATGTCGTCAGGGGAGCGTCCAGACTAGGGCGCTGAGCCGACAAACAGCTGATCAGCTGTTTGTTGGCTCAGCACGGCAGCCATGTAAATTTAAATGAAGCAGCGATTATTTAAATCACCGCTTCATTTTCCTTTGACTATGTGTCTAATGTACATGGCTCCGTCGATGGAGCCATGTAGTCTAGACACAGCCAAGGGCTCCTAAAACACAAATACATAAATAAATACATGAAGCTATTTTCCATCATTACAGGCAGTCCCCGGGTTACGTACAAGATAGGGACTGTAGGTTTGTTCTTAAGTTGAATTTGTATGTAAGTCAGAATTGGTACATATTGTAGGGGAAACTCTAGCCAAACATTTCTCCAGAGCTCAGTTTTATTCTCCCACACCTCACTTCCCTCGGTCCTTTATTCTCAAGCTGAGGTGTCTGCTGAGAAAAGCCGCTCCGCGTCTCCCTGGTCTGCTGGGGGGAAGCAGCTAGTGCGGGGTTTCCTCACCTCGTTTGTAAGTAGGGATCTGATGTAAGTCGGATCCAGGTAACCCGGGGACTGCCTGTATTATATTCTGTGGCCACTATAAGGGTATGTCTACACTACAAAGTTAATTCGAACTAACAGACATTAGTTCGAATAAACTTTCATAGGGGCTACAAATGCAAACCGCTACTTCGAATTTAATTCAAAATAGTGGAGCGCTTAATTCGAACTAAGTAAACCTCATTCTATGAGGACTAACGCCTAGTTCGAATTAAGTAGTTCAATTAAGGGCTGTGTAGCCACTTAATTTGAACTAGTTGGAGGCTAGCCCTTCCCAGGTTGCCCTGGTGGCCACTCTGGGCCAAACCAGGGAAATTTTTCTGCCCCCCTCCTGGCCCTGGAGCCCTTAAAGGGGCACGGTCTGGCTACAGTGCTTGTGCCAGTTGCAAGCCTGCCAGCACCCACCCATCAGACCCTGCACCTGGCACGGCATGAGCCAGCCACCCGCTGCCACCTAGCCCTCCGCCTCTTCCCAGGACCAGGCTGGCGGCTCCCAGGAGCCTGCTCAGGGCTGCAAAAAGCAGGCACCTGCCTGGTCTAGTGCGGAGATCGTGGACCTCATCGCGGTTTGGGGGGAGGCCTCCAACATCCACGATCTCAGCACTAGGCACAGGAACACGGCCCTCTATGGCCTCATGGCTGACAGCCTGGCCACCAGAGGCCACATGCGGACCCAGGAGCAGGTCCACTGCAAGATCAAGGACCTGTGTCAGGCCTACTCCAAGGCCTCCCAGCCAGGGGCTGACCCAGAGGCATGCCCTCATTACGAGGCCCTGGACTGCATCCTGGCGCTCATGCAGTCCATGCCTCCCCGGGCGGTGACTGACCCCGGGGGAGAGGGCCCCGTCCCTGACACAGAGGAGGAGGATGCCATGAGCCAGGAGCCTGCAAGGAGCCTGCCCAGGACCCAGGACCCCCGAGGCACCCCACAGAGCACATCGCCTGTGTCGTCCGAGGCCGGGGAGGGCTCCACATGTGAGTGCCATCATGGTCCCCTTATGCGTATGGGGGGGGGGAGAGGGAGCTCAGGGACCGTGCGCCTGGGCCTTGTGCACCATGAAGCAGCAGCTGGGTGTCATGCCCTGGCCCATTTCCCACACGCCGACCTCACCCTGCAGAGGGGGGCTGGGTTTCACCTACTGTGTCCCCAGGGAGAACTGACCAGCCCACATTAATGTCTGTGAACTGGCCCCAATGGTCACACACGGCCTGCAGGAGCACGGAGAAGTAACCCTTGTGGATATACAGGGAGGCCTGGTGTTCCGGGGCACGGATGGGGATGTGCGTCCCTTCGATGGCCCCCCCGCAGTTGGGGAAGCTGGGGGTACCGAACCCCTGGATGACGGCGTCTGGGTCGGCGAGGCAGACCACCCTGCGGAGCAGCACCCGATTGATGGCCTTGATCACCTGCAGAAAGACACAGCAAACCGCAAATCACTGGGGTGCCCAGGTGGCTGGGAGTGTTCATTCCCTGGCACTGCCCCGCGTCCCTCTCCCAGAAGCGACCCCCGCTGCAATCCTGGCCACTGCGGGCAGCATGCAGTATGGCCGGGACAGACCGAACCCTCCTGTGTGCGGCACTGTTGCCTCCACCTCCCCTCCCCGTTTTCCCTGGGGCAGCCCATTCCCTCCTTGCAGCCTCCCTTCCCCCCGGCCCAGTGGCCGGTGAGTGCCGTACCTGCATGGGCACTGCTCCGACGGTGGATTTCCTCACGCCGAACTGGTTCCTAATGGTTCGGTAGCTGTCCAGCGTGGAGAGCTTCTACAGGGTGATGGCTACACGCATCTGGAGGGGGATGGCGGGCCTCATGCGAGTGTCCCGTCACCGCAGAGCAGGGGCGAGCCACTCACAGAGCTCCAGGAAGGTGTCCTTCTTCATCCTGAAGTTCTTTGTCCACTGTTGGTCTCCTCAGCGCTCCAGGACGATGCGGTCCCACCAGTCACTGCTGGTGTCCAGACGCCAGATGTGGCAGGGCACGCTGGCATCTGGGCGCTGCTGGCGCTCCTCCATAATCCCGAGGGAGGCCAATGGGAGAGGCAGGGGGCTGATGTGCACCAGATGGTGCCAGGCAGCCTCCAGCCATTGCTGGCAGGCTTGCAGCAGCAAGTCCAAAAACTGGAGCAGCATGACCGGGGCGAGCTCTGGCTCCATGGTGCCAACTGAGGCGGCGTCCTCAATGGGAACCACCGACACAGGCAGACGGAGAGGAAAATGCTTTGCTGTCCCTTGGTGAGGTAGGCAAGCAAACGGAAAAGCTGAGAACCAGCTGTCCAGGGGGGTCCCTTTAAGCACGAGCCTCAGATAGCCTCAGACAGCAGCCACACAAAGCAACTACTGACCTGATGCCCTGCCGGAACTGATTTCAGCTGCCCTTAAATGCGACCCAGCGTCCAACCAGTGTGGACGCGCTATTTTGAATTAGCAAAACGCTAATTCGAATTAGTTTTTGGGTCTAGATGCGTTATTTTGAATTAGCTTATTTCGAATTAACTAATTCTAAATAAGTTAGTTCGAATTAGTGCTATAGTGTAGACATACCCTAAGGGAACATAAGAGTATCTAAATATTACATCTGCTTAAAAACTTGGAATTCCCATCCCATGGGAAATTCCAAGATTTCAAAATTTAATTTCATGCTGTATCTGGATGAAACATAGTGATCCTTCCCCGCACACACACAGCTTCCTGGGCAATACATCATATTCCAAAATATTTCAGTTTGAACTTACTGAAAAGTTTTGGTTTGACTTAGTTGAGATATTTTGTTTTAATTTTATAATTTTGGCTTATTATATTTATTAAGGGTTATAAGTTTTACTATCTAGTATAACACATTATGAAATGTAAATTATAAAGTTGAAACAAAATAGTTCAACCCTATCTAAAAGAAACATTTTAATAATTTCCTATTGAAAATTTCAACCAAACCGATAAGTTTCTGCAAAATGTTTTGATTTAGTGGAATCAACATTTTCAGAAATTTTCAGCCATTGCTACTGAATATTAATAGACAGTAGGCGTGTCTGTCTCTCTCTGCCTCACTCACATTCCCTCAAAACACACTCCTCCAACACATACTTTGTCTGTCTCGCTTTCACACACATACATATACACACACACGCTGTCTGTCTCTCACACTCCCCCAACACACACTGTCACTTTCTCACACACTCCCCCAACACACACATTGTGTGTCTCACACTCCCTCATTTCATAATTTTATTTCTCTTATGTTTATATTTAATTCTTGAGTTGTGAATTCTAAAATGCCTAATCTATGCTGGCTGGAGTAATTATCATTGCTGCATTACTACACTGAGATTTGTTATTCATTATTTAAAATGGTACAATCAAATAATAGTATCCTTCTAGAATGTAAATTTAGCTTGTACTCACCTTGGCAGTGCCAGTTGACATATAATTAGCGACAATGCATAACTTTAGACACTGTGCAGATGAAGGTTGTTTATTTTTAAATTGTAATTTAAGTTATATCTGTAAAATAACTTGAAATTTGTATGAAAATAAATGCATTTCCAAGAATGATACAAATAGGAATGATGGAGTCAAATGTAAGTGACTCATATACATGATTGTGATCGGTAAACATAAATACCAAAATAGTTAGAAAAATAAATTCCTGGTTTTAAAAGAAAACTCATGTATGTTAAAATTAAAGAAATACATTTTTAGTGGTGTGAAAAACAATTGACTAAAATAGAGTTGATAATGGCAGTAACACAGTGTGTATCTGTTAGAGAAAATAAGCAGATTTTAAGCAGATTTTATTTATTTTTATTTATTTCTACTAAAGACAGTGTACAAAGTATCAAACTTGTGTTTCTGCAATCTGCGTCAAAGCCTCAGCACTGATACCTCAAGGCTTGGGATTGGGACTGTCTAGCTGTATTATCTCCCGACTGTTTTAAATTTACCTATAAACTTTAAACATGGCTTTAATTGCAGTTTGTATATATTTTTTCTTTCTTTATATAGGAATTAGACACAGAGCTACCATCAGAGAATTCCTAAGTCATTATTTGAAAAAAAAACCTATATTGCACCCCACACTCCAAAAATCTGAAATGGTGCTCTTGGTGAGCCAGGAGTAGCTAGGCAGGAGGGCTGTCGGCTCTGGCAAGTGCAGCCCCCAAGTGACAGTGTGAAGGCCACAGGCTGAGCACCAGGCACCATGAGCCACGTGAGCAGTGCAGAATAATGGTGGCAATACCTTCAGAGCAGGGAGCCAGGCCAGCAGGCAGCCACTACTATCAGGCTAACAAGCCAGCCCTGATTTGTGTGGTGGCTGCGCATTGGCACCTCTTTCAATACAAATTAAACACTCAGGGGAGGCAGCAGGGTGGGGTGGTGATGAGGGAGCCCACGGAGGCCAGGGATGCAGAGTTGGGGGACGCCAGATTACAAGTTCACCCCAGTGCCATTTTCTCTATGGCCACCTTACCTGGGGAGAGAGTGCTTTGAGTGGCTGCAAGGCGGGTGATGTTAGGGAGCTAAATCCAGTTCCCACAAACAAGGAGGCCTGGGTGGCTGGAGCGATCTGTAGAGTGGGGGTGCTGCGAACCATTGAACTGAAACCCTGCATATAATGAAAACCACTTCAAGCCAGGGTATGCTGCAACTCAGACCCCCTCCCCCTGCCCCTCCATCTTCCAGTTCCAGCACCTATGCTGGAGGCAGAGGATAGCAAGGTGATTCACAGCCCTGGGTACCCTGAGAACTGTCACAACAATCCTTCAGCAATTTGAAGGCAAAGAGTCACACCCCAGCATGAATGCTTCTTGTTAAAGCCTACCAAAGGCAGGACAGCACAAAACCTTATTGCAAGGCTGTAATAGATCCCGTAAGAGGCCTAAGCCCTCCTAAGCAGGGTAGTGCTGCCACTCACCAACCAGTAAAAGACCATACTGATTTTGATCAAGCAAAGAGCCGTTTTAATCAGGTGAGTAGCTCCATTACACTCCTGCGCTTAAAGTTAAGCATGGGTTTAAATGCTTTGGTGAAGCATCACCATTGTCTCATTCTATGGAAAACACACCCCAGGGAAAACTTCCTTCATTTCAACAGCAGGAAAGCTGATGTGCTATCCCTCTGCCAGAAGAGGGGTATGAGCAGTATTTGAGAAGGGGCAGGCCAAGCTTACCACTACATAGACACAAAGACCCACAAGATATCTTGTTGATAGTCCCATGGTTCTTGGGACTTCTCAAACTGTGGGTTGAGAGCCCATTTTAATGGGGTCACCAGGGCTGGCTTTAGATTTGTTGGGACCCAGGAACAGAGCCGAAGACAAAACCTGAGCTCCACTCTCCCGGGGTTGAAGATTGTGCTAAAGCCTTTGGGCTCAGGCTTTGCCTACCCTCAGGGCTGAGGAATTTGAGCAGCCTCATGTTTCGGTCCCCCCTCTGGGGCTGAATCTAGACTGGCATGATTTTGTGGAAATACTTTTAATGGAAAAGTTTTTCTGTTAAAAGTATTTCTGCAAAAGCGCATCTAGATTGGCATGGATGCTTTTGCGCAAAAGCACCCGTGGCCAGTCTAGACGCGATTTTGCGCAAGAAAGCCTCAATCGCCATTTTAGCTATTGGGGCTTTTTTGCGCAAAACAGTTCTTCCGTGTCTACACTGGCCCTCTTGCACAAGTATTCTTGCGCAAGAGGGCTTTTTCCCGAGCGGGAGCGTGAAAGTATTTGCGCAAGAAGCACTGATTTTGTACATTACAAAGTCAGTGTTCTTGCGCAAATTCAAGCGGCCAGTGTAGACAGCTGGTAAATTTTTGCACAAAAGCAGTCGCTTTTGCGCAAAATCTTGCCAGTCTAGACACACCCCAGGCATTTATGCAGTACATTTATGCAGTACATTTATGCAGTACATTTTGTTGTCAGAAGGAAGTCGTGGTGCAATAAAGTTTGAGAACCCCTGTTCTAGATGCAGCATGTTACTTAGTGCAATATCTAGCCTGATAGTGTTGCTTTCCCAGAAACGCAATATGCCTGTGAAATATTACTCCCAGCCAAAAGCTGCAGAAGCTGTACACTACTCAGAGCGCTATTAATGGCCGCTGTGTTTCTGCTGCAAAAATAAGGGTTCCCTAGGGGAACATTCTACCTAGAGCAGTTGCAATTACAACTGGCTCCTTACCCTTCTGGGCAGCAACTCGCTCTTAATTCATCCCAAAGTACCCGCTACCCTTTTGTCCATGTGGAGAGGCTGCTGGCAGCAAGGCACTGAGGAGAGCTGTGAACATTCTCCCCAGATATGTACTTCCCAGCACCACTTCAACTAATTAGTGCGAGTGTAGTTGACAGGATGACAGCCAGCACCACATACTGGATGAAGCTTACTTCTCCATGCAGTTCAGTTCCACCTCTACCCTGCTCTGTTCCCTGTGATTCCAAGGAAAACGTTCTTGTTTCCTATATACACTGAGATCCAACACGAGTAATTTGCCATACATAAAGAAACACTTCCACAGGTTAATTGCCATTTGGAAGGGAGGTCAGAGAAATTGGTTTCTAGCTGCCAACCTGCTTTCTTCTGGTTTTCTGCATATTCAGCCAAACAAATAAAAGCATCCCAGTAATATATTCACTGATGTCATTTCTCAATTAAAACATAAACACCTATGGATTTAAAGAAAATGATAGATATGTAGAAAGGTGTCTAGCCACTGAAGTGAAATATATTGCTGGGTCTCCCCTGCATAAGGAGAGCTTTGCACAACTCTGTGGGGGCAAAGTGGATTTAAAATGGCTTAGCTGGCCATAGGAAGATCACTTTTGCAAAAGGGGTATATGCACCCCCATTGCAAAGCACGTGGCCAAGGCAAGGGGGGACTAGCAGAGGCACTCTAGTGTTCTGGAAAGCCTCACGTGCCATAATTGCCCCTTGAGGCCATTGGCAGCAAGTGCAATTTAAAGCAACCTTCTGGCTACTCTAACCTGTCATGGACCTGACCAAGGGATAACAGTTCAGGATTGGGAGGACACAAAGATGGCTTAAAGCCACCTTTGCAACTGCCACTCCAAGTGCTCCTCAGCCTCAGCTGAAAATCTGGCACAGGGATGGTTTAGGACCAGGTTATAATAAAGTGACCCTTGACACAGCTGTGGGCTTGCTGGTCTCTGAATGCAGTCCTTCAGGCATTAGGCCTTGTGTTTTTACTTTTCCTGAGGTGGAACCCTGTGATTGTCCCATTCTTAGACTGGCCCTGGTATACTGTGCACTGTGTATCACCAGTGCCTAGCACTTCCCACCACAGTCAGTACCTATAGTTCTTCCCTTTGAAAGTCTGTGTCCTATAGTGAATATAGTGACCAGACAGCCTTCTTAAACTAAACTATTGCTTATTTTAACAGTGGAAACAAAGTATTTAAAAATAAGGTTTTTGAATAACCAGCAATCACACATCCCTGTCTTACTTCTGGTTCTCCCATCCTGTGAAGGTCATTTAGCTATGATTTATTTATTATTTGCATTATCTTAGTGCCTAGGATGTCTAGGTATAGCATCATAGAAACGTACTCACTTAGGGCATGTCTACACTACACAGAAGATTGATGCTGCCACAATCAATCATCCAGGGTTCAATTTAGTGGGTGTAGAATAAACCCACTAAATTGAACTCAAAGGGTGTCCCTGTTGGTGCCAATTTTCCTACTCCTCACAAGGAGTAAGGGAAGCCAACCGGAGTGTTTGCTCCCGTTCACCTCTTGCTGTGTGGACAGGGATTTAAAATATATTAACTCCAGTTACGTAATTTACATAGCTGGAGTTGTGTAACTTAATTTGACCTTCTGGTGTAGTGTAGACGAGGCCTTTGTCTTGCCTCAGTTCAGGGTCTATAAAGATCCTTTCCATGACCCCATTGTGCTCAGTGCTGCCCTGACAGAAGAAGACAGTCCTTGTCCAAAACAGCTTGCAATCTAAGTATAAGACAAGGAGACAACATGTGGATACAGACAGCTAGGAGAATACAAGGAAAAAATGAGAGACATGAGAAGAAGTGGTTTCTCACACCAACAGCCTAACATTTGTCAAGGTGTTTTTGTTTTGTTTTGTGGGCATCATGGTAAAGGAGGATTTTTTAGGAGGGATTTGAAGATGGATAACAAGGTAGCTTTGCAGGTATTTATACAGAGCACCTTCCAAGAATAGAAATGCACCATAAGGCTCTTCTGGCAAAGGAAATCCTGTTTTTTCCAAACAATGCTAACCTCAGACCTGACAACCTCAGCATATCAAATACATTTCTTACAGGATATGTACCTATAAAGAGTAATATACTATGTAGCTACAGAAAGCTTGTAGTCTCTCATGAGTCATGATCATTGTGAAATGTATGATAGGTAATATTTTAAGGAATTTTGCATTTATATTGAAAATATGCTTTATGCACTTGGAGGAAAAATTACTTACCAGGGCATAACATGTCGCGGGTCTGGCCTACATACAGACCTATAACAGTATACTTATGACACTTAGTGGTGTGAAAAATCTGTACTTTTGATGTAGTTATATTGACCTTAGCTCCCCATGTAGACAGTCCTATGTCAGTAGGGGTGTATCTAGACTACAGGGTTTTGTCGACAAAACTATACCTGCGTCCACACTGCCTTTGAGTTATGTCGACATAACGTCGACAAAACTCAGCAGTTTTGTCGACGTATGTAAACCTCATTCTATGAGGAATAACACCTTTTGTTGACAGAGTTCTGTCGATAGAAGGCATTATTGCATCTACACTGTCCTTTGCGTCCACCCTGTTATGTCGAAAAAGCGGCTTGCTTTGTCGACAGAACTGGCTGCAGTCTAGACGCTCTTTGTCGACAGAAGCTTTGTTGACTGTATCTGTTGACAAAACTTCTGTCGACAAAACCCTGTAGTCTAGACATACCCTAGGAGAGCTTCTTCTGCCAACATAACTACCGCCTTTTGCAGAAGTGGATTAACTATGCCAACGGTAGAGCTACATTGATAGACCTGCTCTCGATGATGGCTCATTTGGGCAGCAGGGTAGTTGTTGCCTCCACCATGTTTAGCTGGTGATGCAATGTAAGTCTCAGTTGTTTAGCTTTGAGTAACACCAAGACTTTAAATGGGAAATATCAGAGGCAACCACAAACAATCCAACCACTTGAAAGTAAAAGGGAACTTCACAAGACATGGGTTCACTCTTTCTTGAATAGAAACAAGTCTGTTTTCAGTATGTAAGCAGAGTCTGAGTGAGCTCTTCCCTGACATCTAGTGGTGAGCTCTGGAAGAGAACTTCAGGAGCTGAACTCATTTGCATGGGCACCCTGCCTAGGTGCTCAGCATGATGGGATTATTTGCCCAAATGATCACATTTGGCTGGTGTTGAATCCTCAGTTTACTTGTTATTGGAGCAGGAGTGAAAAAAAGTGTTGCCCTTGTTGTGCAAATCCAGGACAGCAGAACTCTACCTTACATACCCTGAGCGAGGGATTCACCCTCAATTAAATGACACTCATTAGGTATGGAATGTAGATTCTAAAGCCTAGTGAGTTGAGACAGTGTGGGCATAGGTGGTGTGGGTTCTGTTTGGGGCTCGTAGATGCTGTTTGAATCGTCCTCTCTTCAAAGTATAATAAAAAAGCCAATTAGATTCAGCTGAGATTTTTGTTACATGCTGTAGAGATGAAGTCACTGATACTTAGATCTAAGTATTAAATCTATAAATGGTCTGGTAGGACTTTATAGACTAACAAAACATCTTGGCTATCTCTACACTGGCGGGTTCTTGCACCAGAAATATGCAAATGAGGCTAAGCGTGGAATATTGCCAAGCCCCATTTGCATACCAATAAGCTGCCATTTTTTGCAGAAGAGGCTCTTGCACCAGAAGGAGCATCTATACTGCACCTTCTTGCACAAGAAAAACCCTTTTGCACAATGCCGCTACGCTGATTATTTTCAGGAATAACGGCATTGCGCATGAGGGTTTTTCTTGCTCAAGAAGGGGCACTGTAGATGCTCCTTCTGGTGCAAGAGCCTCTTCTGCAAAAAATGGTGGCTCATTAGGTATGCAAAGGAGGCTCGGCGATATTCCACGCTTAGCCTCAGTTGCATATTTCTGATGCAAGAACCCGCCAGTGTAGACATAGCAGTAGATGGTATCATGAAGAAGTGGGCTGTGCCCACAAAAGCTCATGATCCCATCTACATGTTTTGTTAGTCTATAAAGTGCTACCAGACCTTTTGTTGTTTTTTCTGTGTGACTAACTCAGCTACCCCCTGAAGCTATTAAATCCATGTTGGGGCAGTGTTGCTGATGCATGAAGACTGCTCAGGACCAGCGAGGCTGCCCCACTCACAGCTGAAATCACTGAAAGCTGAAATCACGAGGTGTTGTATTAAGTGAAGGGCTCTGAAGAGAGCCAGCTGGGTGGTTGGTTGGAGGGGTGCAGCAAACAGCCAGCAGGGGAGAGCCATGGCTAGCAGGATAGCTGCTGGTGAAAGGTGGCTGGTAGGGCAGCTGGCAGAGAGGTGCAGCCAATAGGGAGGTGGTTGAGAGGCTTGGCCAGCAGGGTCGCTGGCAGTGAGGGATGGAGCAGAATCCTCAGAGAGGCATGGTAATAGGCCAGCGAGTGAGTGTCCAAGCAACGGACATGTAAGGTGCTTCTTTACCCCACCCTTCAAGCCAGGATAGGAGGTGAACTCTGAAGATGAATTTCTGAACTCTGGGGCTGATCTGACCAAGGACAACCACAGTTCAGAGAAGGGATGGGCACGTTAAAGGGACTTTTGGATTGCTAGACTTAAGAAACTGAAGAGAAAGAACCCTGCCCAACTTACTTGGTGTGGATCTTTTGCTCATGGTTTATGTTTATGAACCCTAGTTGTGTTTTTTCCCCAAAATTAATACTGTTACTTCCTTCCTTTTATTAAAGATTTTTGTTACACTCAGACTCTGTGCTTGCAAGAGGGGAAGTATTGCCTCTTAGAGGTGCTCAAGAGTGTGGGAGAGGGGCTGTAAAATTGTCCCTGGGCACTGTATGGGGGTTCAAGCTGGTTTTGAGTTGCGTTGTTGAAAAGGAACCTCTGGGTACTGAATCTGGCCCTTATTGCTGCCAACTCTGACTGGCAGAAAGGTTACAAGTAGAATGCAGAGGAGGGAGAAGCACTCTGTATCCATTCACTGAGAAAAAACCCTTGTGGAGTGGGAGTGTTTTCATGAAACTTGGATCCTGGTTCTTGTGAGCTAGCAAACTCTGAAACAGATTTAACCGGGGGGAGAGAACCTGCTTTATAAGATAGGAAAGGTAACTATTCATAAGTGTACACGCAGGGATGTATTTTGTTTCCTATTGCATCCATTTATTTGCTTTACTTTCTTTCATTTCCAGGTAAATCTTTTCCCTTTGTAAGTAAACCTACTTTTGTTTTATTATAAACACTCGCAAATACTGGGTGCTATACAGGAGCAGTGGCTTAAGGTAAAACTGTGGTAAACTGCAATTTTGGGGGCAAAGGGTTTGGAATTTCTCTGAGTAGCTGGTGTCAGATTGGTAATCATAGAGGAATGTGTCAAAGAGACAGAGGGTGCACCACTTGTTAACCTGCGAGGCAAAAGCAGGGGTGGCACAGCCTTGAGAGAGAGCTTGAGTGGCTTTAAGGCTGATGGTGTTGGGGAGTGGGCATTCAGCCAGTCAAAGGTAAGGTTCCCCGGAGCCAGTGGCAGGGGTAACAAGGGGACTCACGCACTGGCGTACACAAAGAGGCAGCTTGGGAAAAAATGTTTGAAAATGTAACAAGTGGCTGATGGAAGCTGGTATAATGTGTTGATTGGAGGTGGGAACTGAGATCTCCATAGTGAATGAGAGCTGATTGGTAGGGTGAGGATAGGCCATGGAAGGGCTTGAAAGTGAAGACAATTAGATAATGATTCATGCTCTAAAGAAAGGAGAGCCAGTGGAAGGATGGGGAGAGACAGAGCAACAGACAGTGAAGGCTTCTTCAGATATCCCAGCACCTGTAATATGTCTGATTTGCCCCACACAGGTCCTCAGCAAGAGCTTTCCCTGTTGACCACTGGATTAATCCAGCCAGGGTCCCTTTGGTCTTGTCAATTGCTAAGGCTTTGGCCCTGCTGATCAAAACCTGATCTGCTGGATCAGCAGAAAGCTGAGTCTACTCCTCAGAGCCAATGGCTCTTCCAGTGTTTCAAAACCCTAAAGGATTTGTGAGCACAGTGACTTATCTTATCTTCCTGATTGTTTTTCCATGCTGCCCGCTGTTAAATTAAGCCAATCAATTCATACAGCAAACATACTAATCACCAGGTCAGCATGCAGTTTTCATAAGTGATTACCAAGCAGTTCCACATCTGCTAGGGTCCCATCTATTGTGTAGACACACTCTCTACATGTCCCCATCATGGTGACATTACAACAAATGGGTTGTACTATTAAAAAACAAACAGTGGCTGTACAGATTATAAAGTCCTTTCAGTTGTCTTCATTAACCCATTCAGTTGCCCAGAGACTGCAACAAGCTATCTTGCATGTTAAGGGGCTGTGTTCCCAGCTTCACCCGCACATTGCCATGCAAACCAATAAGCAGTAGCCTCCAGCAAATGTCGCTGCCTCTGAATATTACTGCTGAAAACTTTTAATATTCCTCAGTGGTGCTTCAATACCTGCATGATGCCTCTAGCAAATTTCTGCTGTCTGTTTATTCCTTCCATTTCACAGCCCAATATTTTCCTGAGCTTGATAGGTACGACACATCAGTGTAAAAATATTGGCAATTAGTTCTGCAGTTACCAGAAGACTAGGGATTAAAAAGAAAAAAGAAAAAGGGTACCTTAGAGGAGGAAAGAAGGAAATTCCTTCAATACAATACAATTCATTGTTTAGCAAAGAAATCAAGAGGGAGCAGGGAAAATTACATATATGTGCAGTCCTATTTTCAGTTGACTCAAGTTCCTGTTGTTGTTTTATGATCTCATTGGCAGAGAAAATCAGGCTTGATGAAAGGATGAAACTGAATCTGACCTTCCTGAACAGGCACTGATGGCTAAATAGAGACCTCCATAAAGGACCATGTCACTGTTACCAGCAGAGATGGGTAAGTATAAAACCTATTTTTTCAGCAAGACAAGTGGGTTAAAGGAAGTTTCCAGGGCATGGTAACCCCATAAAGATCCAGTGCACTATACATAATCTTCAGAGGGGTAGCCGAGTTAGTCTTTAACAGGAAAAACTTAAAAAACAATGAATAGACTAGTGGCACCTTAAAAGATTAACAAAACATGTAGATAGTATCATAAGTTTTCGTGGGCACAGCCCACTTCTTCAGATGACAGGGCTACGCCCACGAAAGTTCATGATACTATCTGCACGTTTTGTTAATCTTTAAGATTCTACTAGTCTATTTGTTGTTTTTTAAGTTTTTACTATACATAATGAACCTAAAGTTGGCACAATTTCACTTTTCCTTTCCTTACTCCTCTTTAGGTGGAGCATGAGAGCCAGTCAGAAAACATCACAAATATCACAACCACCAACAAAAAATATGCACATCTTTATTATCTTACCCATGAAACTAATTCCCAACATATATTTAAAAAACAAAGACCACATGATTAGATTTTTCTAAGCCTAGCACAATCTCCTTTCTTATTAAACAGTTGGAGCAGCATTCCAGTGCTGTTCCAGTCCAGTGTAATCCCCAGTGACTGAAGACTACTGAAATAGCATCAGTCTTTCTAAAAATCATTAAAGTAAGATTAACATCCCCCTCCCCTAGCCACCACTCCTTAGCTCTGGCTGGTTGTTATGTTTCATTCAGCAATAACTGCTTTGTAGGGAATCACATGCATACTAAATGTTTCCTCTGGTTCTGATAAACTTTGAGGCTACAGGCCAGTGTGTTTATTTGCTTGCTATAGGGGATTCCGTTTGCCAAATGCTCTACACTACGGTTAATTTATGTGCTGCAGCATTAGTTGGAAAGCAGTCAAGTCCTTTACTTGTCTCCCAGAAATGAAAACCAGCATACTGTCCAACACACTGCAAAGCAGTTAATCTTAATGGCATGGTATTTTGTAGGGAGTGGAGGTTTATCAGATGATCTGTAGCTTTCCCAGGCCTCTATGAAGGCGTAATATACAGCCAAAAAACTGACAAGTAGAAGGGTCAGTGCCTGCAATGTATGCAGGATGTGGGTACACCAAGCACGGTGATCTTTTTTGGTGCAGAACTCAGGTTAATTAGGGAAACAATGCAATCAGCTGATGTTAGGCACGTTGGGTGTTCCTGGAATTAATACACTTTGTAGCACATTTTTTCTAAGACTAAGAGGAAAGCATGTCATCATAGTCAATAGGGAGACACTCAAGTGCACAGAGCCAGACTTAAAGATTTGCAGCATGGCCTGATGTCTGCTGGCTAAAAGAAATTGCAGATTGCAGTACACTAAGGTTATTCCAGAATGTTCTTGTGTTTTTGGCGAGAAGTACCCTGGGAAATCAATATGAAAATTCCATGGACTTCCCTGGCAACAGGATCTGACCCATAATGTTCCACTTATGTTAGACGGAAGTTGGGTTTCTTTAAATATGGGAAAACAAGAGTCTTGAATTTCTCTGGAGTGGGAATCCTGAACCATTTGCCAGCCTGTCCCCATTTTAATGAATGATTACCTCAAAGGGCGTGAGATAGCATAAAGGGTACCATTTTAAAGAGCAAAATTCTGTCCTTCTGTGCAACATGATCACAAACACAGTATATGCATGAGGTCACTCTTCATGCAGGATATCAGAGTGGAGGATGAGATGGTACAGGAGCTCTGGAGCAGGAGGGGAGAATCCTACCCAAGGAGTCTTGTCATATGTGCCTACTAATTAGGGCTTGCTGCGGGAAATAGCTGTGGTGCTTAGAACTACACCGAGCAGACTAATATTTTTCATACTGATAGAAATGTAGCCGTGTTAGTCTGGTGTAGCTGAAACAAAAAACAGAACTATGTAGCACTTTAAAGACTAACAAGATGGTTTATTAGGTGATGAGCTTTCGTGGGCCAGACCCACTTCCTCAGATCAAATAGTGGAAGAAAATTGTCACAACCATATATACCAAAGGATACAATCTCTTTCAAGTGTGGTCTGAAAAGGTCTTTGAAGCAAGATGCAGGTAATCGAGTCATTGAGACAATGTCCTTGTTTCAAAAGTTTCTTGCCATTTCAACCAGAAAGACATTGTCTCAACGACTTGATTACCTGCATCCTGCTTCAAAGACCTTTTCAGACCACAATTGAAAGAGAATCCTCTGAACTGTCATTCATGCTTAAATTCGACACTTTACGCCTAAGTTTAAACAAAGACATTAATTATCTTACCCATTACAAAGATAGCTTCCCCAATTATCACCTCTAATATCATTATCTCACAGACATTTACCCCCCCCCAACCCCACTTCTGTTCTGAAATTTGATTTGTTCTTTTCATATGTGTTCATTTTTTTAATTGTATCCTTTGGTATATATGGTTGTGACAATTTTCTTCCGCTATTTGATCTGAGGAAGTGGGTCTGGCCCACGAAAGCTCATCACCTAATAAATCATCTTGTTAGTCTTTAAAGTGCTACATAGTCTTGTTTAATATTTTTCAGTCTGCAAAGGGATATGTGTATTACACTTAGGCGTAAAGTTTTTACTGTGGAATTCTAATGGCCTACTTTGTCCACAAAATTAGCCTTGATTGGTTAGCTATAAGATAAGCTCCACAAACTGAAGCAAAGATGCTCTCTCTGCGTGTTCTTTGTTTAACTACTAATCACTACTGTGTTCAGAATGTTTATTGCTGTCTAGAGAAGATGCTATTCACACAGAGTCTTTATGTAGGTGGCTGGTAAATGTGTTGATTTAAATTATTAAAATGATTCCCAGAGTCTGAGACACAATAAACAGCACATACATTATACATTCTCTCATAAAATTGCTGCAAAAAATACTCAACCCACAAAACTTTACTTTACTTTGCAGTCAAAGTTATTATTATTGAATAATAATAATAATTAGGACTGTCAAGTGATTAAAAAATGTAATCGTGATTAATTGTGTGATTAAAAAAATTAATTGTGATTAATCGCGCTGATCCCCGGCTCTGCTTGCACTGCTCCTTTGAAGTGCCGCTCTGGTGCTTCAAAGAGGCAGCACATTAGGAGCCGGGGATCAGCTGGGGACTTTAAAGTAGCACTTCAAAGCGGCAGCGCAGCATTAACACCTGCAATTAATGCGTTAAAAATTAATGTGTTAATCTTGTCCTGCGTTAATCACAGGCATTAACGCAGGACAATTGACAGCCCTATTAATAATAATTTCTTTTATTTTAGGAAAATGATTTGACTATTCTTATAATAAGCTGCCAAAGATTTAGATCCAGATATCGGGGGGGTGTTTTAATCTGACACTTCAAGTCAGTTCATTGTAAGCAGAGCGGAGCCACGGCAAAGATAAATCCAAAGCTGCTTGGGATTCCATGATTGGGATCAGCCCGTTATATACACAGAAACCAATCACACGTTTTTGAATCAAGAGCCAAACCTCCCCAAAGATCCAGGCTGTTCAGACCCAAGGGCCTGTCTAACCTCCATTTGCTCCCCAAAGAGAGGCAAAATCTACCACTCCAGGTGGAAAATGGAAAGGGTGGATTAAGCTGTGTCTTGGGGAACTGAATAGCAACGGGTGATGCAGTGCTCAGTCATTGCTGACCTTCTGCTTCCTGGCAGGATGGGCTGGGTTTGTCTCATTTAGGAGATTAAGGCCTCTGGACTTGGAGTGGGAGAGAGACAGTTCATTTGGACAGGAGCTGAGGGAGACAAGGGAAATGAAATGTGTAGATACCACATTGCCTGCAGGGCTAGTGACTGATTTTACTGGGTTCTGGGAAATGGAGAGACAGAGTTTGGCTCTTTGCCCCCTGGTAGGGGCGGGGCCTTATGTGGAAGGAGCAGGACTGTGAACTAGTCTCCCCTAGCCAGCCCTGACCGCCACCTGGACCATGCCATGTGGGGCTCCAGCGGTGATTTAAAGGGCCTGGAGCTCCAGCTGCTGTGGCTGCTGCCAGAGTAGAAGCGGTGATAGCATATGAGCTTCTTATTGCAAAGCAAGTAAAAATTTACATGCAAAGACCTTCTGGACTGTTAAACCAACCAAGGATGTTAACTTAAAAAAAGACTGTAGGAGCAGTTGAAAAATCTCAGAAGCTGTGCAAGCCTGATGTCTTATTATTTCCATGCACACATTCATAATCTCACAGTGCCCACAGCTTATGTTTTATTTACTTCATTGGTTTGAAATGACACACATATGGCAACAATCAGTACATCAAGCAGTACATTACCTTTATACAATGCTATGCTAGAGTAGTTGTTCCTTTAGTGTTATCCCCTGTGCTCAAAGACAGTTGAGTTGAGCTTAAAATAGCCACCCCATTCCTGTGTGCATATGGTGGCCTGTTTTGTTTGTATAGCTAAACAATACAAAGTATGAGAAATGGCATGGATGTAAAGTTAATCCTGAGAGTTTCCCGAAAGTGCACGAGTAGTCTCATGCAGAGGTAGAATGTGTTTTACTCTGATTATTAGTGTTGTTTATTTTTTCTAATTTATATGTGACATTGCACAGCATTGTGTAATCACATAACGAAAAGACTGATTGTAAGGTATAAAAGCAAATGGGAAGAGTTAAGGTTACTGTGCAATGTAAATGTCTAGAACTACATTCCATCACTGCTGTCATGTATAAAAACTTAAGAACAATGAATAATCTTGCAGCGCCTTGGAGACTAACAAAAAATGTAGATGGTATCATGAGCTTTCATGGGCACAACCCATTTCTTCAGATGAATGGAGTTAAGGGGTCAGTCCAGTTTTCAAATAAATAGCACAGAGAGGGCGGGGGAGGGAGGGTAGAAGGAAGAAGTGGAAAAAGAAGGAAAAAAAAGGAGGCGGGGAGGGAAGATGGTCAATTAGGGTATGTCTACACTACCACCCTAGTTCGAACTAGGGTGGTAATGTAGTCAACTGGAGTTGCAAATGAGGCCCGGGCTTCATTTGCATGTTGCCAGGCGCCGCCATTTTTAAATGTCCGCTAGTTCGGACTCTGTGCCCCGCGGCTACACTTGGCACGAACTAGGTAGTTCGGACTAGGCTAGTTCGTGCCACGTGTAGCCGCGGGGCACGGAGTCCGAACTTGCGGACATTTAAAAATAGCGGCGCCCAGCAACATGCAAATGAAGCCCAGGAAATTCAAATCCCAGGCTTCATTTGCAACTCCGGTTGACTACATTACCACCCTAGTTCGAACTAGGGTGGTAGTGTAGACATACCCTTAGAGTGTCCGTGATAAATGAAACTGACAAGAATACTTAGTACCTACTTTAAGTACCCTTTGTTTAGTTTTTCATGTCATTAGGATGTGTCTTTGTTTAGACTTCTGTTGTAGGAATCAAATTTATAAATGAAATTAAGTTCTGTAGCTTCCCTGTTCAGATGGCTATTGAAATTGGTTTGAAACAACACAGTGACTTCGAGATCCATTAATGAGTGCCCAGGCAAGTTAAAATGTTCCCCAGCAGGTTTCTGTGTGTTGCCTTTTCAGATATCTGATTTGTGCCCATTAATTCTTTTTCATAGAGACTGTTAAGTTTGGCCTATATATATGGCAAAGGGGCATTGCTGGCACTTGATGGCATAGGTCACATTAGTGTATGTTCCGTCGTACGAGCCTCTGATGTGTGGTTTATGTGGTTGGGTCCTCTATAGCTGTGTGGACAGAGTTGGCACCGGGGCTAATTGCAGAGGTGGGTTCCTGGGTGAGTATAATGGAGGTGTGCTGCATGGTTACTGGAAAGAATTTGTTTGAGGTTAGGAGGTTTTAGGCGAGGATTGGCCTGTCCCCCAAGGCTTGTGAGAGTGAGGGGTCATTTTCCAGAATAGGTTGTAGATTGTTGATAATGTGTTGGAGGGATTTAAGTTGGGGGCTGTAGGTGATGACAAGTGGTGTCCTGTTGTTTTCTTTGCCTGTCTGGAATTAGTTAATGTCTGGATACTTGTCTGGCTCTGTCAATCTGTTTTTTTACTTCTCCGGATGGGTATTTCAGATTTAAGAATGCTCTATATAAATCCTGTAGGTGTATTTCTCTGTCTGTGGGACTGGAGCAAATCTGGTTGTATCTTAGGGCCTGGTTGTAAGCAATTGATTGGGAAATGTGTCTTAGATTGAAGCTAGAGGCATGAAGGTAAGTGTAACAGTTGGTAGGTTACCAGTATAAGGTGCTGGAAATGTGTCCGTTGTGTAGTTGTATTGTAGTGTCAAGGAAGTGGATCTCTTGTGTGGACTGGTCCAAGCCAAGGTTGATGGTGGGGTGGACATTGTTGAAATCCCTGTGAAATTTTTCAAGAGTCTCTCCTCCCTGTGGGTCCTTATCATGAAGATGTCATCAATGGAGTGTAAGTATAGTAAGGCTGCTAAGGGGCGAGAGCTGAGGAAATGTTGTTCAAGGTCAGCCATAAAGATGTTGGCATTTTGTGAGACCACACAGGTGCCCATAACTGTGCCACTGACTTAAAGATATAAATTGTCTCCAAATTGAAAATAGTTGTGGGTGAGGACTAAGTCGCAGGGATCTGTAACCACGTGTGCAGATCATTAGGGATGGTGTTCCTGATCGCCTGTAATCCATCTTAATGTGGAATGTTGGTGTAAAGAGCTTCTACATGATGGTGACCAGGATGTTGTTTTCAGGAAGATTACTGATGTTCCGTAAAAAAAACCCAAATGGTCTGGTAGCACTTTATAGACTAACAAAACATGTAGATGGTATCATGACCCGAGATGACCGGAGAAGTGGGCTGTGCCCACGAAAGCTCATGATACCATCTATATGTTTTGTTAGTCTATAAAGTGCTATCAGACCATTTGTTGTTTTTTTTCTGTACAGACTAACTCAGCTACCCCCTGAAGCTTCTGATGTTCTGTAGTTTTCTTAGGAAGTTGGTGGTGTCTCGAAGATAAGCTAGGTGTGCTGGCAGCATAGGGTTTGAGGAGAGAGTCAATATAACCAGATAATCCTGCTCTGAGAGTGCCAATGATGGGTCGTCTAGGATTTCCAGGTTTGTGTATCTTGGGTAGCTGTCAAGTATGTAACTAAGGCCATGTCTACACAGCAATCTTTGGTTGATGCATGTTATATCAATGTCCAGCCACTGAAGTTTGTATATTGCTTATGTGTATGCATGCTTGACTGCTTGCATTGGCACTGCATGTATTCACCAAGAGTGCTTGTGTAGATGTACAGTGCAGTGCACCCTGAGGAGGTATCCCAGTATGCCATGCATCTGACATGATGCCTTTGGGGATATTTTCATAGTGCTAAGCTGTTGCCCAGGGTGGGGGCATTACATGGAATCTCCTGGCTCCCCTGCCTAGGACAAGCCAGTGAACAAGGGCTTGAAGGACCAATATGAAGATCAACATGGAGAAGAAAATAAAAGACAAGAGAAAAACTAGTAGGACAAGGAGACAGAGGACAAGGAGAAGGAGCTGCAAGAAGCAGCAACTGTGAAGTTCTCCATGGACTGCAAAGGGTGGAGAGTCCAGAATTTTTGGACCTGTAGATCAGCTGGGTCATCAGAATTTGGGTTTGCTGCCTGAGAATACTCATTATGTCTTGGTGCATTTCCATCATCTCCTTGTCCTACTGTGCTTCTGAACCTCCAAATGGGCTATCAAGAAGCTGAAAAAAAGCATGCTTTTTAATCTTTTAGTCATTCTCATGTTTCTTCTCTGAACCATGTCCAGCGCAGCCACATCATTCTTGGATTGTGAGCACCACAATTGGACACAGGTATCCCAGCAATGGTCTTACCAGTGCCAAATAGAGAAGTAAAATAACCTCTCTACATGTGTTCAAGATTCCCTTTTTGATGCCTTAGAAGATCACATTAGCTTTTTTAGTCATAACATCACACTGGAAGCTTATGCACAGCTGATTAGCCACCTCCCAACGCCAAATGTTTTGCAGCCCCTGCTTCCCAGGGTAGAGCCCCGCATTCTGTAAGTATGGCTGACATTCCTAGAAAAATACATATTTACATTTGGACATATTAAAATGCATATTGTTTGCTTTCTGCCTGTTTACTAAGCATTCTAGATACATCTGAAACAGTGATCTGTGTTCTTTATTAATGACTACTTCCCCTATTTGTGAATCATTCACAAATGTTATGAGTGATAATTTTATGTTGTCTTCCATGTCATTGATAAATATGTTAAATAGCCTAAGGCCAAGAACTGATCCTTAGGATCCAACCGGAAACAAACCTGCTTGATGATAACTCCCCATTTACCGTTACATTTTGAGACCTACCAGTTAGCCAGTTTTTAATCCATTTAATTTATGCCATATTGTTTTTTTTATTTTTTCTTCTTTTTAATTAAAATGTCACTCAGTACCATGCTCAGCACCACTATAGTCTAGACTGATTTTAAATCATCTTAGTTGCATATGAACCACTTTTCTAATACAGACAAGACCTGAGTCTAAAATAAAACTAATCTGGACTGAGAATACCTGTATTTTTCTTTGTGAATAGAAAACATACCTGGTTTTTTTTAGTTCTATTTTGAAAGGGTTTCATTAACAGTTAAATAACAAGTTAAGGCTTACACTGTACTATATTCATGCACATCTGCAGCCCACTTTTAAAAGTTATTCATCTATTTCAGCCTTTTGCCTTTTCTTTTTACAATTCTCTTGGTGGTTTCTATACCCCATTAGGCCATAGAATTCCGAAGTAAAAGTTGGTTCCTGACTTCTCTGTCCTAGGTCTGTTTTAAAAGCCCCTTTTGAGGATATTAAATCAAGATTAGAGTCGTTAATGTTCTGGTTTAGTAGCACAAAGTGACTATTTAAGGTGTTTGGAACCTCCTATAAAATGATTTATCATAACATTATTCCACTCCAAATGCATAATTATAGTGTACTTTCAAACTCTTTCCCAGAACCTCTATAAATACCTAGCTGACATCTGAAGATTGATGTTGCCAATATCTAAAACCGTCTTTCAACATAAATTGGCCTTTAATGCTCCTCCACAGGTTGTGTTTATGTTATAGTGTCGTATAGAGTAACCGGGCAAATATGTGCCCTCTCTTTTCCTCAGCCTGTTTAGGCTGGTTGCATAGATGCATAAACCTCACTTTGAAAACTCAGTTCTGACCCATGCAGAATGCGGACTAACGCTCCAAACCAACGAAGAGACATTGTTGTCCAAAGCAGAGAGAGAAGAGAATATTGAACTGACCTCAACTCTTATAAGAGAGCCCTGTTCGGATCTCCTTCACAATGGATTTACAATGGTATGACTCCACTGTCCAGTTCTGATTTGCAGGGATGTGATATGAATGAATGATATATAGAAAGTAAATCAGGCACTCACTCCTAACCTGCTTTTTCTTATTATACAAGAACAAGAGGACTATTTGATGACATGTGGGGGGGAAGGCAACAGATTTAAAGCCGATAAATGGAAGTACTTTTACAACACATAATTAGTCCAAAGAGCTCACTAACACAAGTATTACTGATGCCAAGATTCTGAAAAGGATCAAACATTTATATGGATATGGAGAATATCCAATGACAGGAAAACATGAAGGCTGTGTCTAGACTGGCAAGTTTTTCCGCAAAAGTAGCTGCTTTTGCAGAAAAACTTGCCAGCTGTCTACACTGGCAGCTTGAAATTCCGCAAGAACACTGACAATCTCATGTAAGAAATCAGTGCTTCTTGCGGACATACTATGCTGCTCCCGTTCGGGCAAAAGTCCTTTTGTGCAAAGCTATTGTGCAAAAGGGCCAGTGTAAACAGCTCAGATTTGTTTTGCGCAAAAAAGCCCCGATCGCGAAAATGGCGATCAGGGCTTTTTTGTGGAAAAGCGCGTCTAGATTGGCACAGACGCTTTTTCGCAAAAAGTGCTTTTGCAGAAAAGTGTCCGTGCCAATCTAGACGCTCTTTTCCGCAAATGCTTTTAACAGAAAACTTTTCCGTTAAAAGCATTTGCAGAAAATCATGCCAGTTTAGACGTAGCCAAGGACTCTAAACACTCATGATTCAGGGCACTGGTTAAACACTTAATGGAGCCAGGAGGAAGCTTCCCCTAGGAGTATATGTTATTCTGCCATTATTCATTGCAGGGTTATTCATATTTTTAATGTCTTTGATGCATTTGATACGAGCCACTGTGATTAAATTCATAACAGGATTGTAGGCTAGATAATTTACAGGTCAGATCTAGTATGGCTGTTTTTATATTCCTGTCAGAATCAGCCTACCACAGGTCAGCAGAGGTTTCTTGAACACATTGTCCATATTTATCTGGAAATGTTTAGTGGTGGGGGAGAGGAATTAGTTTAACTGGCATTTTTATTTTTGACTGTAAATACCAAGTCCAGTTTTATACAAGGTAGCTGAACTGGGCTTCCTTCCACAGTACTTGCAGTGACTAAAAAATATGTACTTAGTGCATAGATGTGTAGTCTGTTTGGGAATTAGCATACAAATAGGAACTTCCCATTTAGGGTTGCCAACTTTCTACTTGCACAAAACTGAACACTCTTATCCCTCTGCCTTGCCCCACCTCTGAGGCCTTGCTCTTCTTCATGTATAGGAGCTGGAAGGGGGACATGCTGTAAGCTTTTGGGAACCACATAGAGCCACGGTAGGTTATGAGCCTGCTTTAGCCCTGCTGGCCTGCCAACTGGACTTTTAACAGTCCAATCAGCAATGCTGACCAGAGCCACCAGGATCCCCTTTTGTCCAATCGAAAAGTGAACATGGGGCTATTGATCTGGAAAGCAAAATCCCACGCACTCACATGTGTACACCTATTTTAACTGCAAATCTTCCATCTCCTATGGTCTTGCACATCACAGTTTGACACACAGCTTTACAAACATAAAAAATGTAATATTCAATGGAAAATGGCTTTTTTCCCATATAGAGTTATACAAGGTTGGTACAGCATCTAAATCATCTGTTCCCATTGATGGCATATACTAAAATTATCCATTAATAAGTTTCAGTCCAGAATTCCTTATCCCACAAGTAATGTATAATAACAGAATCCATAAAGTAGCCATCAATAAATCAACTTTTGTATAAGTAAGGAGCTGGCTATAGCTGCTAAATAAAATTTAGGCTGTTTTCTGTAAATCCA
Organism: Pelodiscus sinensis; assembly: GCF_052426305.1. Taxonomy (NCBI): domain Eukaryota; kingdom Metazoa; phylum Chordata; order Testudines; family Trionychidae; genus Pelodiscus; species Pelodiscus sinensis. Next base: position 187,385,755 of record NC_143052.1, read on the forward strand.
GGGATTATCCCAATGTTAAACTGGCAAAAGGTCAGAATCAGTCTATTTACATATGTTTAAATGCTTACACAAACTTTTATTCTGTTGAATTGTAGAAATGTAGAGCTGGGAAGGATCTAATAGGTTATCCAATCCAGTCCCCTGCACTGAGACAGGAGCATGGGCAGTGAGGTAAGGTAAGGCTGGGGCCCATAGTATCACAGGGAGGTGGGGCTGTGCGCAGCCCGAGCCTCCTCAGTCCTGGAGCATGGGGAGAGCAGGTGCTTGTGGGCAGCAACACTCTGCCCACACTACGCCTATAGGAGGCATTCTGGGGGGTGGAGAATGGGTGGGGCCAGGCTGGCAGTTTGGGAAGGCGATGCCTTCCCCTGCCTATTATACCTGCCACCATTGGGCAAGGTATAAATATTATCTAGACCGTTCCTGATGAGTGTTTGTCTAACCTGTTCCTGAAAATCTCTAATGACTGAAATTCCAGAACTTCCCTAGGTAAACTGGTTTGGGGCTTAACTATCCTCACAGTTAGGAAGTATTTCTTAATGTCTAACCTAATTTTCCCTTGTTGTAGTTTTATCCCAGTGCTACTTGTCCTGAACACAGTAGTTCAGCAGAACAATTTATCCTCCTCTTTATAATAACCTTGTATGTACTTGAAGACCACTATCCTGTCCCCCCTACCTCCAATCTTCTCTTGTTCAGACAGAAGCAAAAGCAGGGTTTTTTTTAAAAAAAATATTTCCTCATAAGTCATATTTTCTAGACCTTTAATCATTTTTGACGAAGAGTCCTGTGGCACCTTATAGACTAACTGAAGTGTAGGAGCATAAGCTTTCGTGGGCAAAGACCCACTTCGTCAGATGCATGCATCTGACGAAGTGGGTCTTTGCCCACGAAAGCTTATGCTCCTACACTTCAGTTAGTCTATAAGGTGCCACAGGACTCTTCGTCGCTTTTGCAGATTCAGACTAACACGGCTACCCCTCTGATACTTAATCATTTTTGTTGCTCTTCTCTGGACTTTCTCCTGTTTTGTCCACATCTTTCCTGAAATGTGGTGCCCAGAAATGAACACAGTGCTGAGTAGAGTGATAAAGACAATGGACACCAAGAAAGAAGACTTTAGCAAACTCAGACCTTGTCTACACTCTCCCCATTGATGAAACTTACACAACTTTGGTTATGCAAATAGCATGAACCTGATGTATTTACTGTGGTAAGATTAGCAGAGGCTGATTTCCCGTCGACTCTGGCTACTCGTCTCATCCCAGTGAAGTATTGGCATTGACGGGAGAGTGCTCAGAGATCCACTGTCTTGCTTAGATCACTCCTAGCATAATATTGTTTTGCATCTTGGCCTTTCTAAGTTTGTCCCTACATGTATTTGTAGTTTTGTATTCATCCTTTGCAATTTTGCATAGTTCCCTCCCTCCCCCCGCCCCCCGCCCGTGCTTTTTTTTAAAGTTTCTGGTCAAATAAGTTTCTTATCATCCTTCTTATGCCTATGCACTGGTAAAGTTTGTCCGTGCACCTTTAATAATGATTCTAAAAAACTGCCAACTCTCTTACACTCATTTTTCCCTTTAGATTTGTTTGCCATGGAATCTTGCCTACTAATTCTATGAGAGCTTGTCTTCACTACATGGTGGATCGATGCTGCAGTGATCCATCTCCTAGTGCTTTCCTGTCAACTCCGACACTGCAGCAGGATGAGAAGAGTAGCCAGAGTCAACGGGAGAGCAGCCCCAGCCAACCTTCCTCCCCTACGACATTGCAGTAAGTATGTCAACTTCAGCTAGGCTATTTGCATAAGTAAAGTTACATAGGTTGGATCAATAGGGGAAGGGAGGTTAGAGCAGACAAGGCCTGAATTTGCTAAAATCTTCCTTCTTGAAGTCCATTGTCTTTATGCCCTCTTTGTCCCTCCTAATGTTTCTCAAACTCATGAACACTGTTATTTCATGTTTGCTTTCCCTAAAGCTGACTTCCACCTTCAGGCCGTGTCCAGACTCAGGGGTTTTTTCTGGAAATGTAGCCTTTTCCCGAAAAAACTTCCCCTGCGTCCAGACTCAAGCCGCGTTCTTTCGAAATTATTTCGAAAGAACGCGGCTTTTCTTTCGATGGCGGTAAACCTCGTTTCACAAGGAAGAACGCCTTCTTTCATAGAATCATAGAATCATAGGACTGGAAGGGACCTCGAGAGGTCATCGAGTCCAGCCCCCTGCCCTCAAGGCAGGATCAAGCTCCGTCTACACCATCCCTGACAGATGTCTATCTAACCTGTTCTTAAATATCTCCAGAGAGGGAGATTCCACCACCTCCCTTGGCAATTTATTCCAATATTTGACCACCCTGACAGTTAGGAATTTTTTCCTAATGTCCAATCTAAACCTCCCCTGCTGCACTTTAAGCCCATTACTCCTTGTCCTGTCCTCAGAAACCAAGAGGAACAAATTTTCTCCTTCCTCCTTGTGACACCCTTTTAGATATTTGAAAGCCGCTATCATGTCCCCCCTTAATCTTCTTTTTTCCAAACTAAACAAGCCCAGTTCATGAAGCCTGGCTTCATAGGTCATGTTCTCTAAACCTTTAATCATTCTTGTCGCTCTTCTCTGTACCCTTTCCAATTTCTCCACATCTTTCTTGAAATGTGGCGCCCAGAACTGGACACAGTACTCCAGCTGAGGCCTAACTAGTGCAGAGTAGAGCGGCAGAATGACTTCACGAGTTTTGCTTACAACACACCTGTTAATACAACCTAGAATCATATTTGCTTTTTTTGCAACAGCATCACACTGTTGACTCATATTCAACTTGTGGTCCACTATGACCCCTAGATCCCTTTCCGCCATGCTCCTTCCTAGACAGTCGCTTCCCATCTTGTATGTATGGAACTGATTGTTCCTTCCTAAGTGGAGCACTTTGCATTTCTCTCTATTAAACCTCATCCTGTTTACCTCCGACCATTTCTCTAACTTGCTAAGGTCATTCTGAATTATGTCCCTATCCTCCAAAGAAGTCGCAACCCCACCCAGTTTGGTATCATCTGCAAACTTAATAAGCGTACTCTCTATCCCAATATCTACATCATTGATGAAGATATTGAACAGTACGGGTCCCAAAACAGACCCTTGAGGAACTCCACTTGTTATCCCTTTCCAGCAGGATTTAGAACCGTTAACAACCACTCTCTGACTACGGTTATCTAGCCAATTATGCACCCACCTTATCGTGGCCCTATCTAAGTTATATTTGCCTAGTTTATCAATAAGAATATCATGCGAGACCGTATCAAATGCCTTACTAAAGTCTAGGTATATGACATCCACCGCTTCTCCCTTATCTACAAGGCTCGTTATCTTATCAAAGAAAGCTATCAGATTAGTTTGGCATGACTTGTTCTTCACAAACCCATGCTGGCTATTCCCTATCACTTTATTACCTTCCAAGTGTTTGCATATGATTTCCTTAATTACCTGCTCCATTATCTTCCCTGGGACAGACGTTAAACTGACCGGTCTATAGTTTCCTGGGTTGTTCTTATTCCCCTTTTTATAGATGGGCACAATATTTGCCCTTTTCCAGTCTTCTGGAATCTCCCCTGTCTGCCATGATTTTTCAAAGATCATAGCTAAAGGCTCAGATACCTCCTCTATCAGCTCCTTGAGTATCCTGGGATGCATTTCATCAGGACCTGGTGACTTGCTGACATCTAACTTTCCTAAGTGATTTTTAACTTGTTCTTTGTGTATCCTATCTTCTAAACTTACCCTCTCTCTGCTTGTATTCACTACGTTAGGCACACCTCCAGACTTCTCGGTGAAGACCGAAACAAAGAAGTCATTGAGCATCTCCGCCATTTCCAAGTTTCCTGTTACTGCTTCTCCCTCCTCACTAAGCAGTGGGCCTACCCTGTCCTTGGTCTTCCTCTTGCTTTTAATGTATTTATAAAAGGTCTTCTTGTTTCCCTTTATGCCTGTAGCTAGTTTGATCTCATTTTGTGCCTTTGCCTTTCTAATCTTGCCCCTGCATTCCCGTGTTGCTTGCCTATATTCATCCTTTGTTAGTTGTCCTAGTTTCCATTTTTTATGAGACTCCTTTTTTATTTTGAGATCATGCAAGATCTCCTTGTTAAGCCAAGCTGGTCTTTTGCCATATTTTCTATCTTTCCTACACAGCGGAATTGTTTGCTTTTGGGCCCTTAACAACGTCCCTTTGAAATACTTCCAACTCTCCTCAGTTGTTTTTCCCTTCAGTCTTGCTTCCCATGGGACCTTACCTACAAGTTCTCTGAGCTTATCAAAATCTGCCTTCCTGAAATCCATTACCTCAATTGTGCTGGTCTCCCTTCTACCTTTCCTTAAGATCATGAACTCTATTATTTCGTGATCACTGTCCCCTATACTGTCTTCCACTTTCAAGTTCTCAACTAGTTCCTCCCTATTTGTTAAAACCAAATCCAGAACAGCTTCTCCTCTGGTAGCTTTTTCAACCTTCTGAAACAGAAAGTTGTCTCCAATGCAGTCCAGAAACTTATTGGATAGCCTGTGCCTCGCTGTGTTAGTTTCCCAACATATGTCTGGATAGTTGAAGTCCCCCATCACCACCAAATCTTGGGCTTTGGATAGTTTTGTTAATTGTTTAAAAAAGGCCTCATCCACCTCTTCCACCTGGCTAGGTGGCCTGTAGTAGACTCCTAGCATGATATCACCCTCGTTTTTTACCCCTTTTAGCTTAACCCAGAGACTCTCTACACAGCTATCTCCTACATTCATCTCCACTTCAGTCCAAGTGTGTACATTTTTAATATACAAGGCAACCCCTCCTCCCTTTTTTCCCTGTCTGTCCTTCCTGAGCAAGCCGTACCCTTCCATACCAACATTCCAATCATGCGTCCCATCCCACCAGGTTTCTGTAATACCAATGATATCATAGTTGTATTTATTGGTTAGCAATTCCAGTTTTTCCTGCTTATTACCCATACTTCTCGCATTTGTATATAGGCATCTAAGATACTGATTTGATCTTGCCTCCCTGTTGTGCCCTGACCCTCCTTTCTCCTTGCCATTATAGGCCGTAGTCCCCCCCATTTCCAACCCATCTCCCAGTCCCGCACATTCAGCACTTACCTGTGGGCTTTGCTCACCTGCCCCCGACAAACCTAGTTTAAAGCCCTCCTCACAAGGTTAGCCAGTCTGTGTCCAAACAAGGCCTTCCCGCTCCTGGAAAGGTGAACTCCATCTCCGCCAACCAGTCCTTCCTGGAAGAGCACCCCGTGATCAAGGAAGCCGAATCCCTCCTGGTGACACCATCGTCGCAGCCAGGCATTCACCTCCAGAATGCACCTCTCTCTGCCCGGGCCCCTACCTTTGACAGGAAGGATAGAAGAGAGTTCCTCTTTTGAAAGAAGGCGTTCTTCAATGTAAATAGGCCGTCTTCGAAAGAGAGCATCCAGACTCACTGGGTGCTCTCTTTCGAAAAAGCGGATTTCTCTTTCGAAAGATCCGCCTGCAGTCTAGACGCGATCTTTCGAAAGAGGCTCTTTCGAAAGATGCTTTCGAAAGAGCCTCTTTCGAAAGAAGCCTGCAGTCTAGACATAGCCTCAGATTTTCAACTAGTTCCTCTCTGTTTGTTAGACTCAAACACAGAATAGTCTCTCTCCTTGTTTCTTTCTCTATCTTCTATGATAAAAAGTTGTCTTCAGTATATTCCAAGAACTTGTTGGATAATCTATGTCTTGCTCTATTTTCCCAACAGATGTCTGGATGACTTTGTATCAGAGGGGTAGCAGTGTTATTCTGAATCTGCAAAAGCAGCGAAGAGTCCTGTGGCACCTTATAGACTAACTGAAGTGTTGGAGCATAAGCTTTCGTGGGCAAAGACCCACTTCGTCACATGCATCTGATGAAGTGGGTCTTTGCCCACGAAAGCTTATGCTCCAACACTTCAGTTAGTCTATAAGGTGCCACAGGACTCCTCGCCGCTTTTGGATGACTTTGGTAGAAGTTTTAAAAAAGTCTCATCTACCTCTTCTTCCTAATTAGAAGGTCTATAGTAGGCAGCCATCACGACTTCACACATATTTTTGTACCCCTTTTAACGTTACCCAGAAACTTTCAACAGGTCTGCTTACCACTTTTATCTTAACATGAGTGCAAGTGTATACATCTTTAATATACAAGGCAACACTTCCTCCCTTTCCCCCCACCTATCATTCCTGATCAGGCTGTACACTTTTATGTCAGTATTTCAGTCATGGGAACTATCCCACCAAGTTTCTGTTTTACCAATAAGGCTGCATTTCTGATTATTCACTACAATTTCCAGTTCTCCCTATTTATTCATCATACTTCTTCATGGCCCAATACAACTCCCCATCATTAGAAACTCACTGACTTCCAGTGAGACCAGGATTAGGCTCCATGAGAACACATACAAATGAGATCTGCCAGGTGTATCCCCAAAGTCTAAAATCTAGGGAGACACACCTAGAACTCCATGGCTTGGGAAGAGAAGACTTAGGCTATGTCTACACTACAGGGATCTATTGGAAGAGGCTTTTCCAAAATTTGGCCAGTCTACTCTGGGCCAAATTTCGGAAAACCTTCCTCTTTTGGAAGAGCCCTTCTTCCTCATGGGAGGAGGAAGACCGGGCTTCCGAAAGAGCATGTCTGCTCTTCCTCGGAAAAAAGTGGATGAGCAGATGCGTTCCCTGGACGCGGCGGAGTTTATCCTGGAAAAACTCTGTAGTGTAGACATAGCCTCTCAGTGCCAGTACAATGATGTGAACCACAACACTGCACAGCTCAAGTGGAAACAGATTTTGACAATGAACAAAAAACTCTGGAATCAATAGGGTTTAAGTACAGTTAGCAAGTCAGTATTTTAAACAAATATTCCAACATTTCAGGGTTTCTAGGGCACCCTGCTTTAAAGACCCACATACTTGTGATAGCAAATACAAAGATCCATGCATAAATGGCTAGTAGCCATCTGAAAGGCTTAACAAGTTTAAAGTAAAGGATGTGTGTAAATGTTTGCAGGATTGGGACTTTGTTTTCACTCTTTTGAACATTAATTAAAGTTTTGTAAGGAAGTAGAGGAAGGCGTGAGGTAACAGCATGGTAGTTGGTCACATGCAAGGTCACAATAATTTCTCTCACTGAAGAGTGCTAAAATTAGCTGAGGCCAGATACCATGGGTGCAGGGAAAACATACAAGGTGCTTGTTTGCAACTGAAAAAAAGTATTGCATTTGTTCTATGTATTGAAAGACAAGCGGAACCCATTTTACTTTGTAATTACTGGATTATCGGTACATGCTAGTATGGGTGATCAAAAATTAACTTTCCTCATAATTTTTGTGCCTTTCTCCTGGTCATTTCCCTTGACTTGGTCTTGAGTCCTGTTCCTCCCACCTTCTTAATTTGATGGGAACCTATTCATCTACCAGCTTTGGTGGTACATGCCAATGTCTAAATGAGTCCCAAAGTTTAGATGGGCTGCAGAAAGAAGTTATACGATAAAACAATATTTTCAAAAATACTCACTGTCCATCTCTTCATTAACACAATACTGCCCTCTATGGGTGCACTTCCAACAATAATGTCATAGCAAAGTCTATGAATGAGTGTTACCGGTACACATAATTTTGACCCTGTGACAGTCTTGCACACTCCTCTTTACCTGTAGTTGGCATGCACCACTAAAACTGATTACAGGCCGTCCTTGCTATAAGTCCAAGATACATTCCAAAAAAATTGGACTTACAGTGAAACAACTTAAAGTGGGGAATTTTTTTCCCATGGCTGACTTCCATTTGTGAATTAAGAGTGGGGAATGGGAGGACTTATAATGCATCAGTTCCTACAAGCACCAATGACTTTAGTGCGGAATGGATATATACCGGGGCAACTTATAGTGGGAACACCCTATATCCTAAAGTCTTTGGGTGAAATTCTGACCTCAGTTACTTCAAGTTATTGAAGCTAGTATTCAGGATTTCACCCTCTCTGTGTGATTTCCAACTCATTCATATATCTGTCTATCAACCCACATATGGCTCCATCATTGTTGTGAGTGCCTAGCATATTATGGTTACATAGGGTATTGGCACTAATTTAGCTTGATTCCTATCAAAGACTCATTGCAAGAAAGAGTTAAGCAGTTCACAGGCTGAGTGACCAAGATTCAACCTTTAGAAACGTATTAGAACAGTATGTAAATGATCATTATAGCATTCCATGTTAGATAGGCTAGAATTTTGAAATACAAACCTGTACTGTTAGAAAATTAGAGGTACAGGCAACCCCCGACTTACGACCCCCCCCATTTACGACTGTGCCATGGACTACAACTCCCAGGAGGCAAAGCGGACCAGGAAGAGAACCCCCATTTTTATCATTGTGCCTATGGGAATAAAGGGGTTTGACTTACGACGGTTCTTCAGCAACCAAGTGGGTCGTAAGTGCAGGGGATGCCTGTAATACTAATGCTATGTGCTTACTTATAGCTTGTTAGATGTTAGCCATGTAAATAGATAGTGCCTATTAATCAGGATTGCTGACAGAATTATCAGACCCCTGGTCAGAGCGGGAGATGGGTCTGAGCCTCCAAAAGGGGCAGGGCCTCAGGAGGAAGGGGCGGGATTGGGAGCTAGCTTCCCTTAGCCGGACCTTTAGTGCTGCCTGGCCCATGCTGCCCAGGACTCTGGCCGCAATTTTAAGGCCCTGGGTCTCTGGCTGCTGCTGCTGCTATTGCAGTAGTGGTAGCAGCAGTGACCAGGAGCCCCAGTCAATTTTAAATTGTCAGGCCCCGGGGCAGGTCCCCCCGCACCCCAGTCAGTGGCTCTGCTATTACTATAGCTATTGATTGAGAGATCAAAAGGGACTATTAACATTTAGATGAATCTTGAGTGAAATAATATCATTGTAAGTCTCTTTAAAGTTTATGAAAAACTGCTTAATGGATAGATCACCTCATGTTAATCCATAGGCGGTGGATGAGCCTAGGCTGGGAGAGGCAAGCCCCTAGCCCTACCCATTCTGCCCAGGGTCTCATCCCTGCTGTCCAAGGCACCCTGTGGGAACTAAACCCCCTACTTTAGGGGCAGGCCCCCAACCTCCTTGGCCTGGGGCATGGGTAGGGTGGATGGACCCAGCCCAGTGGCACAGCTGAAACACTGGACGGGGGGGAACGCCTGGCAGATTGGAAAGGCATTGCCTTCCCCTGCCTCTGATACCTGCTGCCCAGGAGTTAATCCATGTAGTTAATTGCCAGAGATGTCTGGGGGTATGTCTACACTACCCAGATAGTTCGAACTAGCGGGGGTAATGTAGTCATCCGCAGTTGCAAATGAAGCCCGGGATTTGAATTTCCCGGGCTTCATTTGCATGAAGCTGGCCGGCGCCATTTTTAAATGCCGGCTAGTTCGAACCCCGTGCCGTGCAGCTACGCGCGGCACGGAGTAGCTAGTTCGGATTAGGCTTCCACGAGGAGTACAGCTAGTTCGGATTAGAAGCCTAATCCGAACTAGCTACTCCATGCCACGTGTAGCCGTGCGGCACGGGGTTCGAACTAGCCGGCATTTAAAAATGGCGCCGGCCGGCTTCATGCAAATGAAGCCCGGGAAATTCAAATCCCGGGCTTCATTTGCAACTGCGGATGACTACGCTAGTTCAAACTAGCGGGGTAGTGTAGACATACCCAGGGAAACAGAAGGTTGCATCAAAAGCCTACTGTTCATAGGTCTGTGTGGTCAAGAGGCTGGTAGAAAAAATGTATAAAAGACTCTTGGGACCTGATCCTTTCATCTCAGATTTACTTGTTGCTTTACACAGGTGAGGCTCATGATATGGATATGAACATTGTGCTGAAGTCTATGGACTACTCATTTCGTCACATGGATGACAAATCTAAACAGGTGTTAAATCACTCTGCTTTTCATATCTGAAGGCCAGATGCAAAAAAAAAATCCAGGAAGCTGAAATATATGTCAGGAACATTGTAAAGTACATTACATATTATTGGTAATAAAGGTTGTCTGTCAACTTTTAAGTTAAAAAAATACAAACAGGAACATAACACCAAGTATACATGTTGTGTCCAAATATATTTATAACTGATTTAGACCAACTGACATTAACTGAGATTTTACAATGTATTCATCTCAATACATATGGATTCGTTGGGGGCCATAAAAGATAGATATTGCCAAATTACCTGTGGGGCCGTATTAAACCGGAACATGGGCCGCAATTGGCCCGCAGGCCGGACTTTGGACATGCCTGCTTTAAGGGAACAAAGTTGTTGGCTTCTGGGTAACCAGTAAGGCACTATAGAACTGTTGTGTGCTGGTTTGGTAAATCTAAGTATTGAAATATCCACCAGCTTTGGGGATTGTCTGTCTTATTCTTCACCATTAGCCCTAATTGAGTAACCTCAGTGTGACTCCCCCGGAGCACTAGTCACAGATGTAAAGCAAATAGAATTTATAAAATGTAGACTTTTAAAAAATATATAATTAATACTAAAGCTTGGTATAATTTTTAGCACAGTCTTTCTCCTAGATTAGACCAGAAATCCAGCTTTGTCATAGCAAGGTAAGTATATGAGTAGATGTACAAAATTAAGGTACCAAATCCTGCAAAAAGTTACTCATCTTCATAACTTAGTTTACCTAACTTAAAGTTATGCATGTGCATGCGTCATTGCAGCATTAGGACCTGTATGTACAAAAATGAAAGTGTGGAAAAAAAGAAGTAACTACTTAAAACCCTGCCTAGTAATTCCATTTCTTTTTGCAGGGTTACTTGAATGGAGTTCTGTATGCAGCGCACATATGAATTTCTTGTAGGAAGCAGACTCCTTCAGAGGATGACTCAAGTGAGGATTTCTCAGCTACATTTATTCTGTTTGCTATTTATTGAAGGCTTTGGATTGTGGACAAAAAAGCTCAGGATAAAAGTTACTTAGGGTTTCACTGAAAAAATGTAGAATTTCCTTTTGAATAGTTATTTACTGAAGAGGACTTACAGAATTTCAGCATAGTGGCTTTGTAGAAAACTTTCCCTGTAAGACTAACAGCTCAATTCTTTTACCTTCACTCATTTTACTAGTGCAGGCAGGGGTTCTCAAACTTCATTGCACCGTGACCCTGGTCTGACATCAAAAGTTATTACATCACCCCAGGGAATGGGAGGGAAGGGGGCGAAGCCTGAGCCTTCCCAAGACCCACCACTCCCATGCAGGGAGGCCACAGTCAAAGCCCAAGGGCTTCAGACCCAGTAATGGGGCTGGTAACTGAGCCCCTACCCAGGGCTGAGGATTTTGGGGCTTGCGCTTCAGATTTAGCCCTGGAAAGGCTCAGCCAGCCCTGGAAACCCAATTAAAATGAGGGTAGTGACCCACTTTGGGTCCCAATTCACAGTTTCAGAGCTGCTGTGCTAGCCCTCATGCTCTCTGCTCCCAACCCCACACACTGCTAAACTCTGAGGCTATGTCTATACAGCCCCCTCTTGTGCAAAAAAATATGCAAATGAGGTGAAGTGTGGAATATCACCGGGCCTCATTTGCATAATTAATTAGGCTCTGTTTTTGTGCAAGAGGCTTTTGCGCAAAAAGGAGCCATCTATATGGTTCCTTTTTGCACAAAAACCCCCTCTTGCGCAAGAACCGTTCTTCTGCATTTTTTTCAGGAAGAACAGGTCTTGTGCAAGAGGGCTTTTTTGCGCAAAAACCTCTTGCGCAAAAACAGAGCCTCATTAATTATGCAAATGAGGCACGGTGATATTCCACGCTTTGCCTCATTTGCATATTTTTTGTGCAAGGGGAGGCAGTGTAGACATAGCCCCAGGAAAGAAGAATGGTACTTCCAGAACTGGTCCCACAGCCTTGTAAGCCTCTGGAATGGGCATCACATCAGCCTGAGTCCTATGCAGGCAAAAGAAGCTGGGAGAATTTCCTCCAGACCAGCATCCCCATCCATCCATTGCCAGTCCTCCAGCCAGGAGCCACCTCACACCAGCAAATACCTGTCTCACTCCACTACCTCCCCACCCTTCCTAGCACAAGCTTCCCATCCTCTCAGCCTGTTGATATCATCCGATGATTTTGGGGGGAGGCTGCCATAGCAGAAATGATATATAATAAATACCTGTTCTCTGTTACACCAGAATAAAGGTTATTTTATTGTCTCAAATTTGGGTCCCAACCACATGAGATTCTAAGTACCCTCAATCCTCAATGCCTTCAATGGCAGTCGAGGAGACAGAACACCTCCTAGAATCAGGCCTAGGTTTGCTAACTGCTGGGACTATGTCTACACTACAGACTAGCTCAAAGCAGCCACAGTTGATCTTCTGGGGTTCAAATTAGTAGGTCTAGTGAAGACACACCAATTCGACTGAGGGTGCGCTCCTCTTGATGCCGGTAGTCCTGCTCCTACGAGGCGTAAGGGAAGTCAAAGGGAGAGTGTTCTCCCTTCAACTTCCCGCAGTGTGGACAGCGCCAAAATTCAAGTTGAGGTACTTCAACTTCAGCTGCGACATTAATGTAGCTGGAGTGTAGTGACAAAGCCCTGGCTGGGTTGATTTATTTAGGATTGGTCCTGCCTAGAACAGGGGGCTGGACTCAATGACCTTCTGAGGTCTCTTCCAGCTATATGGTTCTATGATTCTATGAAAGAGGAGCTTTTCTTTTGACAGCATGTGACTTTTACAAAGTTCCCTGAGAGACAAAACCCCCTTCCCGTTTACGTGTACACAGGCCTTGTTATTTGAAATCTAAATACGTTTTCAGTGGCAGAAAGTAGCCATCTACTAGCTAGCTCATTTCTAATGCTGTTTTTGCTAACTAGCAGAGGCCTTTGACATGAGGGCACAGGGGAGGGGTTTCTCCTCCACCACCAACACCAGCACCACCCTCTCCAAGCAAAGCTGTGCCTGGGAACAGCTGCTTTCTGTTTGAACTGTTATGAATTGGTTTTTATGTAACACTTTAGCCAAAGCAGATCAGTTTCTTGCTGAGATCCCTGCAGGTGGACAGCAATGGACACAAAAAGGGAATTTTCTTGCTTTGAGAGAAAGCCCAAGAAGCAAAGTTATGTCAATATTAGCTTTACAGTTATTTTGTGACCTTAAATTTCCTTTAAATTAAAATATTAGTTTACAAGCCACCTTTTGGAAAGACACTATTTACCCTTCCATGGAATTCCAACAGGCAAGGAGTATATATTGCATATTTTTAAACTTAGTTTATAGCAAGAGCAAAGAACAATATGAATTTCAAAAAAATATAAACAGGTCGTAGTGATAACCCTGAGTTAGGAAAATTAACGAAAATTCAAAACCATTTTTCCTTTCTTGTTTTTTCCCCTGTTAATGAATAGGAACTGATTGGAACTCACAATTAGGGGCAGGCTGACTGTTTTCAATTAGATAAAAAATGAGGATCTCCCTCTTTTCTAAATTACTTGAAGCTGAAAGCTTGAAAATCCTTGGTCTCATTCTGCTCACAGAGGTGTGTATCAGGAATAACACCAATGGATTTATGTTGAAGTGTCAGACTCAAGTCTGTCATATCTGCAATCACTGCTTAATTAAGGAGAGGAATGGCTGTGGTAGTCAGTCAGTACTTAGAAGTATGTTATGTATTTTGTTTGTACTAATACTGCTCACTTTCCTTTAAAAGCCTTTTTTTAATCACTAGTACATCTGTAATTTATTTATGAAAAGGAGAACACCACATATATTTTTGGTAGAATTTCAACAAGCGAATGTTATTCCTATTTATAATTTATTTTCTTTGGAATGTTAATAAAGACTTCTGGGGACCATTTCCCTTTTCTATACATTACTTATGGAAAAGTGATACCTTCAGAGATAACATCACTTTGAAATATTGATTGCTTTGCTTTAAAAATATAAAGGAAATGAACTGTAACTAGATAAAATATAGGAACGGCATTCCTTCGCTAAAATTTCCACAGATCCACATTACAGCAATCCCCATGAAAAAAGCACTACTTGCCAACAGTCACCACAAAATGGTATCTTGAGAATACGACTGTTTCTCTGACATTTAGAACAGGCGATAGCTGTAGTAAATGTGGGTTCACTGTGGGTGGTATCTGTTGGCAAATGTTGACTTTTTCATAGCAAGCACTTTATATACTTTCTGTCTTTTTCATGGCCATCGGCCCTAAGCCTTTAGTTTAAAAAAAACTACATTTTTCATGAGCAATTTTTTAATGGGAGGAAAAAAATAAAAGTACTAGAAATGTATATGGATAATGTGAATGTCCAGAATTACATGAGGTAAGATTTAAAACTGTTTTTAGAAGTGATTATAAATCTTCATGTTTCAGATCATCAGCCAACTTTCAGGTGAAGCTTCTCATTGACACTGGGGGGAAGCTTTTCTTTTGGACAAGATATTTCAAAATTATCCACTATTTTGTTTTGTGCATTGTGTTCTGAAGGGTGTGGTATTGGACTCTCTCAGAAAACAGAATATAGCATGGCTGGACTACTAGTGTGATCTCTTATGGGAATTCCTATATTCCATCTGGAAAAAGCAAATGGTTCTAAATGTTTCTGCATGAAAGTAATGGAGAGGAAAAATCTGTTACTGTTTAGAAACTATGTTAATAAATCTCAGATCCATTCACTGTAGTACAGTAAATGTTTTAATCCAATTATCTTTAGGTGATATGTGTAACTTATAAGCGGGACCATACAGCGAATGAAGATTGGGTCATTTGTACATACAATAGCTTACTAGTTTGAAATATGCTAATGAACATGGCTATGTTTTTCTCTAATAAATGTTCTCTGTGGAACTTTAAAATATAATAGAGGAAACTGCATTTAATTCAAACATCCATTTCAAAGCAGTGCCATTTTATGTCATGTAATATGCTGATTTGGCCTTTCTCCCGGTTGCCCACTATGGCATCATGCCAAAATGGTAATTTTCACAACAGCAATTTCATACACAATTAGTGGGCAAATTTCATCTCTGGTGCAAATCCAATGGATACACCAGACAAAATCTATTAACCAAAGATGTGCAGCAATTGAAAAAATATTTATCATGCACTATAATCCAATATATTTTTATGTAAATGCAAAATTTCTTTGTTAAAGACAATTACTGTTGCACTGTTAAGAACTCAAAATTCAGTTTATATACTTAGCTAAGGTTCAATGTACTTGTATGCACTATGATAGAGACGAAATTTTGGCCCCACTAAAGTCGAGGACAAAATTGTCTTTGATTTCATGCCGGTTCTTTAATGATCAGATACATACTATTTTCAAACATGAAATTGTATGTAATACAATTATTTTTTCCAATCATAGAGCCACATTTGTACCTAAGACAAAATTTGATTAAAATGGGAAGTGTATGTAAGAATGCATACACATAAGGGGAAAGAGTTAAGTTTGTACATGCAGTCTTGATCTATGCATAATGGTGAAATTCACACCCGCTCAACCCCACCGAGCACAGGGCCAGCACAAGGCCTAACATCACATAGATTCCACTTAAGCTCTATTTTGATGGCTGACTTGGTTCATAAGATTCATGGCAATTTCTTACAAGGGGTGAATTTCATGTTTTCTAATTTCCCTAATCAAATCTAGTTCCTAGAGGAATTGATCAAAACACTGCTGTCTTGTCTTTTTTTAATAATATAATGTCATGAATAGAGCTTGTGCAGATACAAAAATACAAACATGAACTGTGATAGCTGCAACCGTACCCACGGATGTGGATATCTGCAGATATAAAGCGGATATCTGTGTCTATGTCTAGACTGCAGAGTTCTATCGGAAAAAGATATGCAAATTGTGCACCACAATTTGCATATCTTTTTCTGCTTTTTTGTTCAGAAGATGCTTTTCTGAAATTTGGACCATCTACATGGGGCCAAATTTTGGAAAAACCTCCTCTTTTGGAACATCCTTTATTCCTCATATAATGAGGAATACAGGGATGCCGAAAGAATGTGTCTGCTTTTTTGGAAACTGTTCCGAAAAAGTGGAAGTGTTCCTTGGACACGGCAGAGCTTTTCTGGGATACCGCTGGTATCCCAGAAACACTCTGCAGTGTAGACATAGCCTATGGATTTACAGGCTTCTAATCATGGACTATATCTGGAGAAATCTGGTTTTGGGAACTTCACTATGCAAATCTTAATGTTGTCTCAAAATAGTTTATATATACATTTTTTTCAAAATACTTGTTATAAAGGAGATACTCCCCTCTCCCTCCCCCCCCCCCGAGTCGATAACTAGCAGTACAGGTGGCTATTTGCCAGAGCAGTTGCATCTGTAATGGTCCCAAGATGTTGGAGAGACAAAGTGGGTGAGGTAATATATTTTTATGGATTACTTCTGTCAGAAAAAGAGACTTTCGAGCTCCAAAGAAGAACTCTGCACAGCAGGGGGTTTTCAAATTCTGGGCCATGGCTTGTAAGGACAAGGCACTAGCTGGCGGTGAGATGCTTTGTTTACCTGCACCGCCACAGATATAGGTGATCTCAGCTCCCACTAACTGCAGAGCACCACTCCCGGCCAATGGGAGCTGCAGGAAGCAGTGTAGACCCGGACACACTGATTCTTGCAGTTTCCATTGACCAAGAATGGCGATCCACAGCCAGTGGGAGCTGTGATCACCCATGCGGGTGGAGGTGCAGGTAAATAAAGCATCTCACGGCCAGCTAGCGGCTTGCCCTTACAAGCCATGACCCATGAAAACCCCTGCTGTGCAGCACAAAAGCCCATCCCTCTCACCAACATAGGTTATCCAAAAAGGGTAGAGTGCTGTTGTCAGACCTAATCCAAAATCCAGTGAAGTCAATGGAAAGACTCCTATTGACATCAGTAGGATTTACGTTAGGTCCATAGTGCAGCCTTGACTATAGTCAGAGTCAATCTGCCCATTGGAAGGTTTGGGGTCCCATACTTTGGGGTCCTGTGTGGCGGCTGCCCCAGTGATCCTATGGACAGGATGGTCCTCCATGTTGATGTCAGTGGGGGGAGGGCAGGGCTGGCAAGGTAGCCTGGGGGATTACTTCAGGGACTGATGTAGCAGCAGGAGTTGTGCTCTCCTCCCCATGCCCATCCCCCCCCCCCCCACACACACACACTCTAATCCACAGTGGCAGGCTGAGCTATGGGAAGCAGAGTAACACAGCGGCCTGTTCCGCTCCACCACCCATCTCCCAGCCTGGTTGCTTCACTTCACCGTGGTGGCAGGAAGTGGAACACCCTGACCCCAGCGCCGCCCACTCATTTCCACTCCCCCAAGTGATGTGGGCTCAAGGGTGTGGAGTGGAGTGAAGTGAGCAGGTCGCTCCACTTTCCACTGCCTCAGTGAAGCAGAGTAACCTGGCTGGAAGATGGTGGTGAGGTGGAGCAGGCAGCTTGGTCCCTCTACTTCCCATGGCTCATGCTGCTGTGGTGAGTGCAGGGGGGCCCAACCATTGCTGCTGCCCCTGCTAGGTCTCTTCCCCCCCTCCCCCGGTAATTCCCCAGGTCATGTAGCTTGAGGGGAGAGGGATTCGGTAAGGGGTGCAACAGGGGCGGCCCATGGATGTAGGCAACCTCGGCAGTTGCCTAGGGTGCCGTGTTTAACGCGGTGCCCAATGATGATGTCACACCATTGAGGGCTATGGAGGCAGGGGTGCCAATCGCGCATTCCGCCTAGGGTGCCAGTTGCCTGCAGCTCTCCTCGAGCCGCTCCTGGGGTGCAATGGGGGTGGGAGAGGGTGAACCAGGGATGGGAAGAAGTGGGGTGAGGTTTGAGGAAAGGTGCAGGGGGATGGGGCAGAGGCAGAGCAGAGACGGGGTTTGGTGGAAGGGTAGAGTGGGAATGGGGCAGAGTAGAGCATGGGCAAGGCTTGGGGGAAAGCATGGGATAGGACAGAGGCAGGGGCAGGAAAAGGCGAAGTGGAGAGCGGGGTTTGGACCGGAGGGAGGAGTTTGCCCCAGCCCCTGGGCCTCCCTTGGATGACCTTGACCGTCATTGTTACAGCTGTATTCTACAACTATATGAAACATTTTACAAGGAAGTCGTGATCTATGGAGAAGAGTAAGATTTTAGTATTCTATTTAAAATACAGTTGGGAGCTCAGTGTCTTGACAGCAAAGAATAATCCCCAGTAGTGGAGAGCAAAGGCTGAAACTGGAGAAGCAGAATATGTTGGCAGTTTATAAAAAGTCTCAGGTATTTCAAGCCCATTAAGAACTGTAAAAATCAAGCAGACAGTTCTGAATGGAACACAGGGACAGACAGGAAGTGAATAAAAAGACATTATCCCACTTTCTTGAAGACAAGAGCAGTCAGGCCACAGCATTCTTGTAATTGTGAATTTGAAGACATAGCAAAAATCCTGCAGATTTAAGAAAGTATCCAAGAGGGAATTACAGTAGTTGCGATGGGAAAAAAATGCATGAAATAAAAAAATAAATAAAGACAAGGTCAAGGTAACTCACAGTCCTAGGCCTAGGCTTTTTTACTCCTAGAAAAAAATCAAAATAAAGGATTAGATAAAAACTCTCTGCTTTATGGTAGAGGATTTTAAATCTGAATAAAAGAGAGAGAAAGTCAGAGACATGGACAAATAAATTTTTACTCAGTCTTGAGTCTTAGTAGAAAGTTATACTGTAGCCAACAGTATAACTGACAGAGGGCCACATGGTTCCATGCTTACTTACACTGAGTAGCATCTTATCCTGTGAGGCATCCCATTTTTTCAGTAGGAGTTCTTGGGGACTAAGATACTGCTATGAATAAGGTTAGCAGAATATGTCTGGACTCAAAGTAAGGAGATAAATGTAAGACAGAACACTAGAGAGGCTATGTCTATCTACATTACAGAGTTTTTCTGCAATGCCAATGGTATCCCAGAAAAACTCTTCCATGTCCAGGGAATGCATCCACTTTTTCGGATCAGTTTCCAAAAAAGCAGGCGCACTCTTTCAGAATCCCTGTATTCCTCATTTTATGAGGAATAAGGGCTTTTCCAAAAGAGGAGGCTTTTCCCACATTTGGCTCTGTGTAGATGGATCAAATGTCTGAAAAGCCTCTTCCAAAAAAAGAATCACAATTTGCTTACCTTTTTCCAAAAAATAACTACAGTGTAGACATAGCTGGACTGAACTAACAGTTTTAGCTTTGGGCATTATCTGCACAGAACTGATGGTCATTTCTGAGAAAATAAGACTGAATATCTTGACCAAAAGTATCAGTCAATATGAGTTGATTTCACTGGAGCATTTCTCATGAATCTAAAACATTCCAGTGCCCAATTTATCTGTCCCCAGTGTTATATGTATTATGAATTGCACATCAGTGGTCCAGTAGAAATCATAGAGCTTTATCCTGCAAGGTACTAAGCATTCTTGTGAGAGGTGCTAACCACCCTTAGCTCTCACAAAGTTATTTCATATTAACTTTTGTGCTGGAGAATAAAAATTTGGTATCTATTTTTTTAAAAGTGTTAGATTTAATTGTGATTATTACAAGCTAGTGAACCTTTTTAATACAAGCAAACTGAAACTTTTATTAGAAACAGAATTGTAGAACCCATATGATATGATAGGGACAAAACAGCAGAACTTGTGTTAGGGAAAATCACCCCTTTAATTAAGAAAAAAATTGAGAGTTAGCAAAATAGTATCTAAAGGGAAACAGTTGGTATAATTTATTTGGAGGTGCAAAAGAGTGTTTTGCACCTCAAAGAAGCTATTCAGAAAGGTTTAGAAACTGTCTAAGTGATGTAAATGAAAGCATAGGAATGAACGGTCAGTTTTCATCATGACTAGAGTAGAAATGGTGTGATTTAATATGTTCATTTAAAGCTATTGAAAAAGGTGCATTCAGTGAACTTAAGTGGCAAAATTTGCAAATGACATAAAACGCTTTAGGGTTAGTCAAGACTGTAATTGCCTGTTGTGATTAGAAGACTGTAAGGAACTTCAGTGGGACCTAAGAAAGTTAGGTAACCAGGCAACACACTGGCAAATGTGTTGTTGACATCAGTTTGTGTGGAGAGGATGGTGAACTTTCTTCAGGTTAAAAAATAAAAATAAATTAAATAAATACCCAAATAGAGCTGTGTGACTAGTGGACTTTTCAGTTCACTGGCAATTCTGAAAAATTGAAAAAAAAATAGTTTTGGGTCAACCAGTTTTTGGTTGGACTAAATATTTGGTTTCTATTTAGAGCTTTTTATTTTCTTTTAAAATTCAAGGTCATTTCAAAACAAAAACGTCAAAATGTTTAGTTTTAAAAATGTCGAAACAAAATGTTTTTACTCTTAAACAAGTTAGGGGTTTTAAAAGCAAAACAGTTCACCAAAATCTATATACATTTATGAAATATTTCAATCATCCAGTATCTGCATTTCTCACTGAACCCCCCCCCCTTTTATTGAACATTTTCTCCCAGCTGTTTATTTGCATTGAAAGTCAATGTGGGCAATGGATGGTGCATTTAACAGGTGCTTTCAGACTTATTTGCCTACAGAGCAGTAGATCTTTTTTGCATTAAATGAAATGACTCTTTTAAAACACCAAAACTGAGCAGCAAGAATAAAACATATTGGTCATATTACTGTGCCCTTGCAAATGGAAAAGCAATTACCTCACCAGAATTCTCCTGTCCATAAACACATATGTGCACTAGTTTGAGAAATTGCATTGACCCACATTTGCAGGTCTTCTAGGCCATGGAACCAAGATTTATTTTAAAGTCATTAGTAGATTGCCTGTGTTTTGCATTGTTCAGCAACTCTAGCCTGAGTTACAGGCTGCAAAATAGGAAAAGTAGAAAAAATGTGGTTTTTTTTAAGGGATCAGGGTTTCTTTTCCCCCTATGTAAAGAGTTTCCAATATGAATTGCCTTTAGTGAAGACCTTTCTACTTCAATAGAAAAGTTCGGCATTAATCTAAGGGATGCAACATTGCATACACTGCCAATATATTATACATCAAGTTCTCATGCACGCAGATGATGGAAGAAACAGTTCAGTCTATTTTAACTGAGCTCTAGAGATCAAAGTCAATAACCAGTCTTAATTGCCTTCCCATTAATTTCAAACTCTGGGTAACTGGTCATATTTAATTCAACTGGAACTATCACTGGAGTCGGAAGATGAGATTAAATAGAACAATGTTGATTATTGATTTAGTTAGGGAAGGTTGATATTCACTGTGAAGAAATCCTCTCTGTCTGCTGATAAATTGAGAAAAACTGTACCGGGCATCCCCGCTATAAGTCGCCCCGGTATACAGCCATTCAGCATAAAGTCATTGATGCTTGTAGGAACTGATGTGTTATAAGTCCTCCCAGTCCCTGCTCTTAAGTCACGCAAGAAAAAAAAATCAACAATTTGAGCAAATGGAAGTCAGATGTGGGACAAAAAATTCCCTGCTTTAAGTTGTTTCGCTATAAGTCCACATTTTTTGGAACTTATCTTGGGCTTATAGTGAGGGTGGCCTGTATTCAGCAACAACAACAAAACAAACTTGGGAAATGATCAGGAAAAGTGGCAGAGAGTTTCAGACTAGATTTCAGACTAAAATTGATTTTTTTCTTGCTGCTCCATGCCTCCAACTGCTTAAGTCCATAACAAACCACCTCTTAGCATCAACAGACTTGTGTCATCACAAGTTCCCAGCAGCTCATTGAGGTGGTTTTATCAAGTCCGTGTAGCAGGAAAGTTACATCAACGGGAGGAGCATGACAATGTACAAACCTCCACTATTTTGGTGATAAAAGTTGACTTTTGTTGACAAAACTGGGTAGTATATAGACCAGGCGTAAGAATCATGTCTCTACTGTAGCCTTCTACACTTCCTCGGATTCCCTGCTGCTTCCTGGTTGCATCCTGTGGTGTTATCTGGATCCCAAACATGTTGTCTGACTCTGCCTTTGAATAGATGTAAACTTAAAATGTCCCAATGCCTTTTACATTTGATACCACAATGCTGTCTCCTTGCATTCACCCAGACATTGTTTTGTCATAGTAATTAAGCCTTTATAGGCTTGTTATGACAGGATTTCATGTGGTCTTGACATGACAATTTGCTCTCCACTAAGTTGCATGTACCACTTCATAGCAGCATAGCAAAAATGCAATCATGGGTAAGTTCAGCTGAGGTGTGGACTCAGCTGTGGCAGACTTATTACATCATATAAAGTAGCAAGGGGACTTTGCCTGCTGGAAGAATTACCTCCCCACTCAGTTGTTCTTTAATTACAGTCTTGAAAAACAAAAGTTTTGAAGTTAGGTAAAGATGAAGGAAGCCGTGTCTGACACTGAAGAGACAGCTTAATGGTTTGCAAATGTTTGGTTCTTGGCCTCACAAATTTCTTTGCTAAATGTCAGGTTGATGCAATTGGAAGCAGCTGGGATATTTAAACCCTGTGATGAGACTGACCTTGCTCTACCACTAGCTTTCATCATCATGCTTTTCCTGGGCAATGCAGAACTTCCTTCTCCCTTTCCTTTACAGCAAGAAAAGAACATTGGAGACAATGCCCTAGGCCACAACCCTGTGGATTGCTGCAGTTCGTTGTCACATTCCTCTACATTAGGGTGGAGACGGTCTCCTGATTACTACCCTCCCCTTGTGCCCTGTACTTGCAGACTTCATAAATCATGTTCCTTGCAAGTGAATGGTAGTGGAATGGCTTGAGTGTACCCCCTTTCTGTCGTCAGGGTGACAGATGAAGAGGATCTTCCCCTCTTCAAGCTCTGAAGCTCCTCACTGCCATCCTGGGCTTTGGCTATAGTTTAAATGTGATTTTTCTGGCATGTTTTGTACCCCATGTGGATGAGTTACCCTAGTTCCCTGTGAGGATGTCAGCCTTCTTGTGTGCCACACCTAATAGCATACAGTGTATACTGATTTCTCTTACTTCATCGATAAATAGTTATGATTCTGCAACATAGCAGGATGTGGCCCATTTCAGTGGCCAAGGACACAGCTCCTCTACCTCCCTTACTGGTGATGTGCAGTGAAATTGTCAGCCCTCCTATGGGAAACCAAGTAGGGAAGAGAATGAGAAAGACTCCATCGTGAAAGAGTGTCTCTGCTCCATTTAAGGTCTGTGTGATGGGTCAGCTGGGACCCGCACTGTGGCCGGCAAGGGTGAGGCGGTGGCGAGTGGGGCGGATAGCGGCAAACCCTCCACTGCTGCACATAGGGGCAGGAGAAGCCATGCACGGCCACCGGCAACGTGCCGGCTACAGAAGTTTAGCCGCCAACCCAAAAGGGCAGGCAGAAGGGGCGGAGCGGGGCATCCAGGGAATGATGCAAGCCTGCGTCAGGATGCAAGCAAGGCACAGCATCAGGAGGGTGCAAACGCTGGCGGGCCCATTCAAAAAGGCACTAGGAGAGCAGGGAGAGGAGATCCAAGGTTAGAGAGGACCTCCCCGAAGGGCAGTTGGAGAGGACAAGCCAGAACAGGCCCGAGATGCAGAGGGCTCGAGGGAGGCACCGGCAGTCTGGAGGAGGAGAAGTCAGCAAGGATCCCGGCAGGAATAGGGGTCGGAGAGCTGGAAATGCCAGACCTTAGGAGGGGAGGAAGCAGCCTGGGGCAGGGGCCTTCTGGTGCCCGTGGACTGATGAGTTTCGGGGAGATGCCCCGTCAGTCGGGTAGGGAGTTGCGAACCCCTACACTTTAGGGCCCCGGGCTGGGACTTGGTAGAGAGGGAAGGTCTGGGTCCCCCTTTTCCCTCCTTGTAGGAGTAGCCACTCAGGTTGGTCGGTGCATCACCACGATAACCGGCGTGTTGCGTGCAAAATTTACTGAACTCAAGAGGGACTGGGGAGCACAGAACGGGTGGATTTTGGGGACATAAGGCAGTGTGGTCACTGGGTCACCGCCCGAACTCAGGGTTGGGAGACTTGGCATCAGATGGGATCACTACAGTCTATCACAGAGGTCTGGTGGAATGGGAATTTTTCATAATATTTTTGTATGAATATTATGTGTGCCTCCATTTCCCCAGTGTGGTGCCTGGTTAACTATGTGGTGGGAGAAGGTTGTTTGCTCTTTGCAGAGACCCAGAAATCTAGGGGGTGACTGATGCCTACTACCCAGGCCTGGGCCCCCATTACCACAGAAAATCTGAGAAGACAATGGCCACTCCAGTTGCCCAGGTGTTTGGCAGCTAGCAACTAATGACCATGGATGGCCCACCTTCTTAGGAAGCCACCTGAGAATGACTAGCTGGAGAAAAAGAACTAAGGGAGAAGGCCAGGTGACAGTGTTTGCCTGAAAAAAAGGACAAAGGACTGACTAGAGGCTGATACGCTTATTAAGTATGGACTGCTGGAAAGCAGGGAGATGCTCTAAAACTGGGACTAAAGGTGGATTAAAGGGCTCTGGGACTGACCCAGCTCTGATATAACTTTCTGCTCTCTGTGTTAACTAAGGGCTTCCTGTGCTGTGTTACAGCCATTTAATAATTTCTGCTTTTACAATGCTGGTTGAGAGAGTTACTCCAGTGCAAGGAAGTTGGGGGTGCATTGTTCCCCTCGCTATACAAGTCTCCCTCAGCTGTCCACTTCAGGTAGACTTGTAGCAGGGAGCTGACAGCACAAAGAGGTGTCTGAAGGCTCTAAGATTCAATCCTTGGAGAAGATGAAGCCAAGTAGCTTACCCCAGTGAAAGTGTGACTAATGGGGGCTGACAAGCTGAAGGGGTTCTCCCAGGGACTGTTCTAGAGCTGCCCAAGAGTACTGGACCTGTGGATTCATGACGCGGAGGCTGTAAGTCCCCCTCCAGGCTCACTGACAGGAGCAAGAGAGGAAAGGGGGCAACTGACCCAGATTCTGGACATTCAAAGGGACCCATGGCTCCTGGCCACCACCACTGCTGCTGTGGCACCAACAGCCACAGCTCCTTTAAATTGTCGCTGGAACATCGTGCCCGCACTCCTTGCAGCACTGAGGGCGGGTGGGGGGAGGGGCCTGCAGCACTCCATGCGGCGCAGAGGGCTGGCTGCCCCACCACCGCCCCTTCTACCTGAGGCCCTGTCCCTTCTGGGAGAATGGAGCTCCCCCCCCCACACACAAACATACACACACCTTGCTCAGGGGCCCGCGGAGGCTGTCAGTCCCACTCCACAAAGCTCAAAATACGCTGCAATAGGGAAGTATGTGAGACGATAACGTGCTAGAGTCACTGAAGTCAAATGGTACGCTGAATAAAGCAGCTGAACTGGTATGAAATCATCATCTCCTCATGCTGTTACTCTAATCAATCCAACTCCTGTAGAGCACCCAGCAAACTGACTCTCCAAGACCCCACTAGATTTTGAACTGAAATGAGCTGCTGTCTCCTGCTGTAAGAATTCAAGAGGGAATAAGACCAGCCAGCAAATAGATTACATCACACGTTTATTTTCATTTTCTCCTG
The DNA here is from genome assembly GCF_052426305.1 of Pelodiscus sinensis. Classification (NCBI taxonomy): domain Eukaryota; kingdom Metazoa; phylum Chordata; order Testudines; family Trionychidae; genus Pelodiscus; species Pelodiscus sinensis. Next base: position 187,411,194 of record NC_143052.1, read on the forward strand.
CAATTGAAACTGGCATTTTGCTTGCTATGATTCAAATACCAGTCCAAAGATGTCATTTGTAGGAAAAATTTGGTCTTTGCTTACCTGGCTATAAGCCAAAGTGTTAAGACTTAGACATGGCATGTGTTGTAAAACCCTGCCAAGGTGCTGACTGGAATGAAACCATTTGATGTCGTGCACAAATCTTTATAGAGGATGTATGGCCTCTTGTTTTGCTGCTCTGCAGTAAGATACTCAGTATTGAAGTGAGGTACATCTTTGGGCAATAAATCATGCAGCTATCACAGAAAGAAAACATATTATTCCAGCATAAATGGTTGCTGTTTTACACCATGAGCCTGATTAAAAACTCTGGCTGCGTCTACATTGGTGAGATCTTGCACAAAAGCAGCTGCTTTTGTGCAAAAACTTGCTGCCTGTCTACACTGGCGGGGAATTCCTGCGCAAGTACACTGACATTCTAATGTATGAAATCAGTGCTTCTTGCGCAAGAACTCTGATGCTCCCGCTCAGGAATAAGCCCTCTTGCGCAACTGTTCTTGCGCAAGAGGCCAGTGTAGACAGGCAACATGAATTTCTTGCACAAGAAAGCCCTATGGTCAAAATGGCCATCAGAGCTTTCTTGAGCAAGAAAGCGTCTACCCTGGCATGGATGCTCTTGTGCAAAAGCACATCTCTTGCGCAAAGGCACATGCCAGTGTAGACGCTCTCTTCTGGAAGAGCTTTTGCACAAGAACTCTTCCGCAAAAGAGTTCTTGCACAAGATCATGCCAGTGTAGACGTAGCCTCATTGTAGTCAATGGAAAGAAGGAAGTGAAATGCTCCAAAACTGGGACCAAAGGGGAATTAAAGGGCACACAATATAAGATATCACACTCAACATTTGTAGCAGGAATGCAATCCAGCTACAGGTTATCAATTCCCTGGAAAATTTTTCAGCACAGCCCAGGGCAACTGATGCCTATGTAGGGGAGGGGGTGCAGGAAGGGCCACCCAGAGGCACAGGAGGGGTGTGGGGGCTCCCCAGTTAGCAATTAAAACTTTGGCAGGAGCATATGGGAGCAGTGCACCTTCCAAGTGCTACCATGAGTCACCTGTGAGCATGGTCATATTAGAACATTTACTACTGGAGAACATGCCTGGATGCATTGCGCTATGCAGAGAGAGGAGCACCCCATGGAAGTCAGTGAAAGCAGAGCAGGATTTCCCTTCAGGATTAAAAACTTACTTAATGCACAAGAGCTCATTGTAAAATTCCTACCTCCAGTCCTCCCCAGCTATGTAGAGTCTTTCTTACAGAAAGTTTTTGAAATGGCTCAGGTCCAGCTATGCCTCTGTGGCCAGGAGAATCTTTCCACAAATCTACTGAACACATAAAGTTACTCAGAAGTCATTTGTAATTTTTAAAAAATAAATAAAGTTTATCGTCAGTGTTTATTTAATGAGAGGAGGCGGCGGCGGCAGTGTGTGTGTGGGGGGGGCAGCGGCAGTGTGTGTGTGTGTGTGTGTGTGCGCCCATGAGCTCATTTGTTCTAAAAAACAAAACAAAAAGTTAAATCCCACTAGGGCTTCACAGGGAGGGAAAGGATCTCTGTAAGCCATGGAAATGCAAATAATGAGTGTTATTTTAGTAACTGAATAAATAGTAAAGTCCTTTTTAGGCAGGGTGGGTCACAAGCAAATGAATAGTTCTTTCAAGGAAAATAATCCAACAGTGTATATGTAGATATGCTAACCTATTGCAGTCTTGATAAGTTAACATTACTGCAGAAGGTAACCTTCAAGGTAGCTTGATATTTGTACTTTTCGGAAAGAGTTAATAATACAATGGCAAAAGTGATAAAATATGAAGCTCATATATATTTTAAATTAACCAATTCTGAAAAAGATCTTCTATAGCAGGGGTGGGCAATAATTTTTGACAGGGGACACTCCAAGAATTTGGAAAGTGGTCAAGAGCTGCAGTCTTCCATGATATTAATGGAGGAGGTGTGGGGTACAGGATGGAGGTTGGGTGAAGAAGGGAGCTTGGGGTAAGTGGGTGAAGGAGGCAGTTATGATCTGAGGCACTGGACCGGGATGCAGGGCACTGGATTGTGACCTAGGGCAGGGAATTGGGGCACGGGAGCAGATGCAGGGGTTTGGGTTGTGAGCTAGGGCAGGGAACTGGGGTGCTGGACCTGGGAGGGGATATGGGTGCAAGAGGGGAGCAGAGGATTTGGGTATGTGGAGTAGGGGGGCAGGAGTGGGAGGCAGAGGGTTGGGGAAGGGAGGAACTGGGGTGCAAGAGGCAGGCTCTGGCCAGAAGACTTACCAGCCAGTAGCCCATTCCTAATCAGCCGCCCTCCTGCCCTGCCCCCACACAGGCTGTAGTCATGTGCCTTTGAATAACTAGGAGCCCCTTGTGCTTCATGGCTGCCTGTTATTGAAACAGGCAGCTCCCAGAAGCCAGCCAATGGGATTGTGCTGGGGGTGGGAGCAGCTCCAAAAGCTTCCCCCCTCCCCTCCAGGTTCAGTTTTTAAAGTGAAACCACCCTTCAGTCGCATTTCTGAGTGGTGTGCGGGTGTGGTGAGGCAAGCAGGGAGCCTGCCTGGGGCTCCCTGCAGCATCTGCGGGCCGGATCTGGTGGTTTTGCCCAGGTCTATTCTATAGAGAGGAGCAGGACGCTACTGTTCCTTTACCACTACCACAGTGGTGGAAAGGGGCATACAATAAATGAAAATCTTGTCCAAAATCTTTATGGGGACCATCCCAACCATCCCATTATCAGACAGAAAGTAGATAATCCCAGCCTCTTTGAAAAGGAGATCATAGTGCCTATTGTCTCAAAAGGGGAGGGGGAGAGGGCATGGCAAAAATGGCCAGGTCAGGCCTGCCCACTTTCAAATTGGGGAGGGACATGACCCCTTGGCCCTCGCCCCATAGCCATAGCTCTATAGCTCCTGATGGTCAGTCACAGTCTAGTGGGAGGAGTGTGGTAATTCAAGTGTGCAGGGCCATTAATTGCCCTACACTCCGAAACTTTAATGCAGGGTTGGAGGGGGCCCACCCATTGACACCCTAAACTTACCTCTGAGGGTCCTACTCATCCATAAGGAATTCTAATCCTTAACCTTAGGGCAAGACCCTCTGCTCTTAGTAACCTGAAAACTAGCATGGGGAGCCCTTCCTATAGGACCCTAACCCTAATTACCAATGCCCTACTCATAAAAACCCTAACCATGAATACCAGGGCCCTATCTATAGGAAGTCTAATCCTAACCCTGCTCATAGAAACCCGAATCTTAGATCAGGGAGCCCTACACTAAGGATCCATTGGTCTGGGGGCCCCTCCCCATAGGAACCCGAATCCTAAATGGAGTGGCCCTTCCCATAGGATTTCTAAAGCTAATTTGGGGGACCCAATCCATAGGTACCTCAACCCTTGTTACTAGGCCCTACCCATAGGAACCCATAAGTTGGGGGCATCCCCTTAGAATCCCTAGAACTACCAGGGCTCTAAGCATAATGACCCTAACACTAGATTGGGGATGTCTATCCACAGGAACTCTGTCCCTAATTCAGACTGCCTTATGTACAGGAACCCAAACCTGAGGACGAGGAGCCCTTCCCTTGGAATCATAACCCTAAATCCCAGGATCCTACTCATGCAGAAGGAATTCTAACCCTCACTCTTGGGGCCCTCCACCCATACAACGCAAACACAGGGTGGGGGGTCCCTGCTCATAGGAACTCAAATCCTAACCCCAGGGCCATACCCATAAGAATCCTAACCCTGTAGGGATAACATATTAATGTATTGAAAATGATTCCTCCAAATGGAAGTGACTCCCCATAATTTGTTCCCCACAACTTAAAGTATTTAGATTTATTATTAATTCTTCTTACTTATTATTATTTGTTAAGATTGTTAAATGTTTAGATTTATTATTATTATTGCCCCCTTTAGAAAATAATGTATTAGGTAATATAACTTAGAACTGTTAAAAATATAATCCTATGTAACCAGAAACAGCCCCCCCCTCTGTGCTCCAGGGCATGCTCAAGCTTGTGCAAGGGGCTGCTTGAAATTGACATTGCAGAGATACATTGTAACAATGCATTGTCAAGCCATTAACTCTGCTATGGGAGCCAAGCCCTGTAATTGACTAAGGCCATTGTTACTTAATTGAGGCCTGTTCTCTTTAAAACATTGTAACTTTATTCAGCACTCAGAGAATGTTTTAAGCAATACCACCCAGAAACTTTCTGTAACTACAACTCTGATATATGTAAAGTTATTATTATACAAAAACATTGTATGGGAAACATTAAGGAATGTATGTAAGAGAGAGAGAGAGAGAGTGCTTGGATGATGAGTGAATGGTTCTAAGAGGTGCCAGCCTGAGAATACAGCAACAAAGGGCTGAAGAAGGCGTCAGGTGCCAGTGCAACCAAAAGGTGTCAAGTGGAGAAACTGGAGGTCCACCCGATGAGATCACTGATGAGCACCTGGCAGCCACCCTGGAGACATCAGCATGATACAGCAATTTCCATAGACTGGCATAGGAAGAAATTCCTATAAGAACTGGACTAAAAAACTATGGAATCAGAGTCCAAGGTTCTGCTGCCAGCCTACCAGGAGCTTCAGATGCGCATCTGATCAGGACTTTGCTCCCCACTACCATCACTTGTGTACAGAGTACCTGGCCAGTATTCTGTCACAAGCAACTTCTAGGCTGGTAACTATACACAGAACTTGAATGAATGGATGTATGAATGAATGGTTATATATATATATATATACACAAGTGTATAAGGGTTAAGTAGTGATAGGAATAAGTAGTTAAACAACGTTGTTTGCTTCTATCTTTTCTTTATTTTTTATTATTATCTTTACAATAAATGTGGCTTTTTGCCTTATCCCCCTCATAAGATCCTGCTTGCTTTTATTTGGTACAACATTTTGGTGGAGAATGCGAAAGGGGGAATATTGGTAAAAAAGCCTCAGGTATTGTGAACATTAGTGTGCACACAGCTGACTCTACAAAGAGCAGTTCTATTTTTTTTTTTCTTTTTCTTTCTTTTTATTTTGGTTAACCAAAGCCTGCTGACCTCCAGAGGGTAGAGGCTTCACAAAAGAGCTCATAGTAAAAAGAAGCTACAATTATTGAAATAATTTAGGCTGTAAATAGAAGCTATGGTTATTCATTGAAATAATCTAGGCTGTGTAAGAAGCTACGATTATTCATTGGAATAATCTAGGCTGTGTAACTAGAAGCTACAATTGTTGATATAATTTAGGCTGTAAATAGAAGCTACGACTATTGTTGGAATAATCTAGGCTGTGTAAGAAGCTACGATTATTCATTGGAATAATCTAGGCTGTGTAACTAGAAGCTACAATTATTAAAATAATTTAGGCTGTAAAAAGAAGCTACGATTATTAATTAATAGTCTAGGCTGTGTCACTCGCTGCAAGGGTTCAGGGGTGATAAAGGAAACTACACAAGTATTAAAGATGTTTAAGAAAAGTCCAGGAAAAGCAGTCTCAGAGGGAGGAATAGAGTTTGAAGGAGCTCTAACCTCACCTTTCATAAAGAAATAACACCCTTTAAACAAATCCTTCAAAGATATGGGCACAGTCCTTGGACAAGCCCTTGAAGATGTTTGTAATATTTTGGACCTAGAGGATAGATTGGCACAGTATATCCTCATGTACAGACCTTCTAATGCTGCCAAAGAAGATGCAGCAGCAATTTGGCTATTATGGGAGGCATGTAATAACAGTTACCTCCACTTAGCTACCTGCAAAGAAAAAAAAAAATCTCTCTCTGCAGAAAAAGCTAAACCCAAAAGAAAAAGGGAAAAAAAACCCACAACTTCAATTTGGCTCCTATGAAACCTGTAATGAGGTGTTCCTCAAATTAACTAATTATAAAAATTCAAATAGGAAACTGCAAAATGTAAAAGCCTCTGCTGCAAAAGCAAAAAGTTGGAAATGTCTGTCCCTCAGTACCCAGACACAGTTAGATTCCCTTAAGGATGGGTACTGAGAGTTAAAGTAGCACTCTCAAAGTTTTCAGGGATATGCTTAAGGAAAAGAACCAGGAGGTGTGGGGTTTAGTGAACAAGGCCACCCTCCTTGCTAAACTGGTAATGGGACAAAGCCTGTGTCCATGGAAAAGGGCCATTCAGCAAGAAAAAACAGAATCAGGCCCAGACAAGCAGGCAGGCAAAAGATAGATTGAAGGCTTTGTGGTAGAACTAAGAAAAAGCAGTAAGTACAGGTACTGTAAATCTAAATTCTTAAAACAATACTTACAAGAAGTAATATCTGAAGCAAGGCCAGTTTTCATTTTAAGAAATAAAGTGTTTTAAGAAAAAAAAACCCACAGAAAAGTTAACTCTACAGAGTATGGAAGGAATTGAGCAGTTGTAAAAATGCTAAAATGTTATAGGAAAAGAATTCTTGGTTTCTTTGCAGCCATTCTGAAGGAAAAAGGGGCCCCTTTTCCAAAAGAGTGTCTGTAAATAATCCAGGCAAATTTAACTAAAAAACTTCAAGGGGGTTCTATTGGGAACTTAAGTACCCCCAAATGAATAAAAGTGAATGTAATCTTTGTACAGGTATGTAAAAATAGTGTTAGAAATATTCAGAGAATATATGCATGTATCTGTGTGTAAATACAGTGTAAATAGTAGGTAAGGTTTTTAAGATCCAGAACTCCTGTTTTGTAGGTTAGTAAACTGTTTTGTATGCTTAAAACAAATTGGTTTGTTTTGTTTTCAGTAAAGCCATTTCATACCAAGTGGTTTAATAAAAGTATAGGAAAACTCAGCGAGCATAAAAGAAATAGTTACACCCAATGCAAAAATTAATATGTCTAAATAACATTATAAACAAAGAATGCACATTTTCTTGTAACATGCAATGTATATTGTAAAAGGAGGTAAAAACTGCAAACAAATCAAAATCCTGTGAAGGCTCCAGGAGCCACAACAGGTTGTAATTTCCTTTTCAGGTTGCTGTGTGAGACAGCAGGACTTAAAGTAAAAACTCAAAACTGTAAATCTCTGGCAAAAGTTATTGTGTCCCTTTTTAAAACAAAGCTACAAACAGCTTTTAATCTAAAAGCAAGCCAAAAAGTGTCTGTGGTGCAAATGCCCTAGCTGGCAGCACAAAAAAAAAAAAAAAAAAAAAAAAAAAAAATGTTTGCAGGTAAATAAATAGTTTGATTAGCAAACTACCTGAGACCAGAACAAAAAGGGGTCTGCATATGGAAAAATTTCAAGATGGTTTTAAACACACTGGTCTCAAAGCTAAGTTGTCTAAATAAAAGGCATGCTATCACAGGATACTTAAACACCTATTGGTAAGATCCACAGGGCTACTTGTTATTTAATGCTAATGTTCATAAGTAACCCTGTAATATGTACATGATTTTCTTTAAAAAAAAAGAAAAACCTTTAAAATGTTAAAATAATCATTGAAAACACATCTCACACTTAAAACCCTCCCAGCATTATAGTAACAATGCTTCCTGGCTACTCTCTATTCATAAACCTAACACAGCAGAAACTTACTAACTTAGTCTGCTGTATAAAAGAAAAACTAAAGAACACCTCCTAAATTTAATAATTACACAGTGGGGTAATTCACCCACAAGAAGGGGTACAAACCATTAAAACCTGTTTTGCCTACAAAACAAAAATATTTACCTATAGGAGTAATTGTAAGCAAAGAGACATGAAAGCATATTTGTAAAATAAAAAGAGAAAGTATGTAAATAATAATGCCACCCCCAAAGGGGTAGAAGCATGTTCTTGTTTTGTCTTTCAGAAAATCAAGACAAGATGGTACCAGCTAAATACCCTACAACACCATGGATGTATTGTTGCAACAAAGATTGTTTTATGTTTTGTGTTTGTCTCATGTCTGTCTGTCTGACTAGCTAGTATACTGTGTTAAAGATAATCTGCACTAGGCAGGAAAGGTTCAATAAGCATTAAACATTTTAACTGCATTTAGAGAAACCCAGTGTGGATGGCTGTGGAGAGATCTCAAAGGAACTGAGGGTTGTTTCAGAAGAGGCAGAATCAGCCAGGGATTTGGAGCAGTCTGGCAACCAAGTAACTGGGTATGACCAGCTTGCTGGGCAGTCAGTGTGTTTGGGACAGGAGTATTCCCAGGAGAGGCACACCCAGCCAGGCCTTTTGTCTTTGAAAGAGGGAGCTTTGCATTTGAAACCACAGGGCAATGGGGCAAGACCTATGTGGCCAAAGAAGGCTGCAGACTTTTCAACCTAAAAACCCAAAATTGTCAGCGTACACTTGGGATGAATTTGTTCCTGCTACTTATGCTAACTTTCATAACCACTGTACTGCAGTTACTAAGAATGTAACAATGTTCAATGTGCAGGATTTTGTACCAAAACCCTGGAAATGGTTAAAAAAAATGTACCCAAGAGCACATTGTATGTTCAAAAGCCTTGTAACATTGGTATTTTACTGTTAGTACTTGTAATTAGTGTTGAAGCTTCTCACCTGAGAAAGGGGAATTCCAAAATTGGTGTGTGATGTGAAAAGGGAAACTGAGGCACACCACCAATTTTGTTTTCAGGGCTAAATGCAAGGATGCCTACACTATATGGGATGAGAGCACATAAATTCATGCACTGTTAATTGGGTTTCAAACTGTTGCCCAAGCTGCCCTGGATAAAATCACTATTTTCTCTCGCTCTGGGCAAGTCACCTAACCTGGATAAAAAAAAAGAACATTTGTTACATTACAATCAAACACATGTTGCCTCACGATACCTTCTCTTAAACAGATTAAATACAAAGTGACACTACGAGTATACCAGATATCGTAGTGTCAAAAGGGGGAGTATGTAGGGATAACATATTAATGTATTGAAAATGATTCCTCCAAATGGAAGTGACTCCCCATAATTTGTTCCCCACAACTTAAAGTATTTAGATTTATTATTAATTCTTCTTACTTATTATTATTTGTTAAGATTGTTAAATGTTTAGATTTATTATTATTATTGCCCCCTTTAGAAAATAATGTATTAGGTAATATAACTTAGAACTGTTAAAAATATAATCCTATGTAACCAGAAACAGCCCCCCCCTCTGTGCTCCAGGGCATGCTCAAGCTTGTGCAAGGGGCTGCTTGAAATTGACATTGCAGAGATACATTGTAACAATGCATTGTCAAGCCATTAACTCTGCTATGGGAGCCAAGCCCTGTAATTGACTAAGGCCATTGTTACTTAATTGAGGCCTGTTCTCTTTAAAACATTGTAACTTTATTCAGCACTCAGAGAATGTTTTAAGCAATACCACCCAGAAACTTTCTGTAACTACAACTCTGATATATGTAAAGTTATTATTATACAAAAACATTGTATGGGAAACATTAAGGAATGTATGTAAGAGAGAGAGAGAGAGAGTGCTTGGATGATGAGTGAATGGTTCTAAGAGGTGCCAGCCTGAGAATACAGCAACAAAGGGCTGAAGAAGGCGTCAGGTGCCAGTGCAACCAAAAGGTGTCAAGTGGAGAAACTGGAGGTCCACCCGATGAGATCACTGATGAGCACCTGGCAGCCACCCTGGAGACATCAGCATGATACAGCAATTTCCATAGACTGGCATAGGAAGAAATTCCTATAAGAACTGGACTAAAAAACTATGGAATCAGAGTCCAAGGTTCTGCTGCCAGCCTACCAGGAGCTTCAGATGCGCATCTGATCAGGACTTTGCTCCCCACTACCATCACTTGTGTACAGAGTACCTGGCCAGTATTCTGTCACAAGCAACTTCTAGGCTGGTAACTATACACAGAACTTGAATGAATGGATGTATGAATGAATGGTTATATATATATATATATACACAAGTGTATAAGGGTTAAGTAGTGATAGGAATAAGTAGTTAAACAACGTTGTTTGCTTCTATCTTTTCTTTATTTTTTATTATTATCTTTACAATAAATGTGGCTTTTTGCCTTATCCCCCTCATAAGATCCTGCTTGCTTTTATTTGGTACAACAACCCTAGGTCAGGGATTCCGATCCATAGGAACCTTTACCCTAGTTCAGGAAGTGCTACCAGCAGGAAGTGCTACCTTAATCCTACATTGCCTAAACTTAGGGTGGAGGCCCTACAAATAGGAACACAAAGTGTAGGTCAGGGGGCCCTTCCCATATAAACACTAAGCTGTAGGTCAAAGGAGCCCTACCCAAAAGAGCTGTAACATTAGTCTGAAGTGCCCTACAAATAGGAACTGTAAGCCTAGGTCAGAGAGCCCTACACATTGCAACCCTAATCCTAACTCCGGGGGCTCTACTCATGCATAAGATACCCTAAATCTCGGGGTCCTACCAATAGGAACCCTAATCCAAGTCAGGGAACCCTAGCCACAAGAACCATAATCGTAACTCCCAGAACTCTTCCCATAGGAACTCTAACCCTAGGTCAGTGTATGTGTACCCCAGAAGGAGGTTGTGTTTGAGTCACACATTGTGACTTGGCCAAAGGGCTGAGTTGCTAAAGAGGCTTTTGGCTGCTGAAGTGAGAGAGTGTAGGCACACACACTCACCCAGGAGAGAGGCTCACAAGAGGCGAGTACTGCCCTGTTACAACATGCTTGAAAATGGACCTCAAACCAATGGTGCAAGATTTCATATCTTTAATTTCTTATCTAGCAGTAGGTGCTGACAAGCTATCATTAATCAGATTAGCAGGACAGTAATATATAATAGCTCCAGTTTCTGATTTGAATTTAATCTCCCATGCACATTTAGCCATCGAGGAAACAGAATCTGTGTTAGTTGTCACCACATTTTTCCAAGTTAGTTGATACATCTCAAACATTTCAGTTACCGCCACACTGACAAAATGGATGTCAGCACAGGGGATGACTGTCACAGCAGTGCAAAAACAATGTGGGTTTATGCACGTTGACATAAAAAAAGAAAACAAAAGGCCAAGAATTGGATGATGCTTCAGGAGACTTGCCACAAAATAAATTAGACACTAGATTTTCATCAATTTGTTCTGTCAGTTTAGATACTAAAGAATCGTTGTTTTCTTTCAGATACTTACGAATAAAGTCTGCATTAGGAAGAGTTTTTGCTACTGGAAGGAATTGCCACACAAAGGCACTAATACGCTCCTCTGCAATTAACAGCGACAGTCCAATGAAACAAAGAGCATGCACAAATTCGTTCACACAATCATGCTCTGTCCTCCCTTTCATCACAATGCTTGCAGCACAATGCATCCTTTTGAAATGAAATTCATCTACAGATTTGACACCATTACCCTGGCCTTGAACAATGACATTAACTGGTTGGTGCATTGCAAAGCCAATTTTTCCTGCCTTTAACATCTGCATTTTCACATCTAAAGTTGTGTATGGGACACATCCAGCCCACTTAATTAGTCTCATTAACCCAGGTCCTCCAATTTACATGTACTAATTCTGCTGAGAGGGCTTGCCTACTCTGGGACTTATTTCGAAATAACTCCCCTTATTTTGAAATAACACGATGAGTATCCACGCTTCCAAGATTGTTATTTTGAAATAATGGGCTTGTTATTTCAAAATAACTCCTACTTGTGAAGAGGAATAAGCTGATTATTTAATAGTTATTTCAGGAGTTGTTATTTCAGAATAACTCATTTTGAAATGACCTGGTAGTGGAGACATAGCCTTATATATATATATATATATATATATATATATATATATATATATATATATATACACACACACACACACACACACACACACGGCTATGTCTCCACTACCTTATATATATAAGGCACCACAGGACTACTTTAGTTTTCTTGAACATGTCTAATAACTGATTTTCTTGGGATTCGTACATTTTCACCCCATGTTTACATTTTTACAATTCTCTATGGAGAATTGATTGTTTAAATTAAGTTCTGTACTAAACAGATGCAAAGAAATGGACCTTCAGGATCATCCATTTGAACCAATCATAGTGCAATATTAATGTTTGGTTTTCTGACCTCCATCCTTGGTGCATTCTGGATTTTAGGCTGTGGAATTACTTCTATTTCAGCGCTGCGGGAGATAACAAATCACTTAACACACTTGTGTTTAACAAAAATAAGTACCCTCAAAACATTGATTGACTTGATAAATGGGTGTAGGTCAGTAAAAACTGAACTCCTTTGTTTGGTAATTTATTAGCGGAAATTGGTAAAAACAGAAAACTCAGAACACTACACATTTTGAAGGGACATTGGAGGTAGAGTAGCCTTTTGCCCTTGCAACTGTATTTATTTATTTTTATAGGCAGTGTAAAGGCACCTCACAGCCAAAGTCAATTACACATACACCACTTTATGCCCATGGGTAATGGGCAGAGTCCCCCTTCAAGGAGACTAGCACCCAGCTCTGCTCCTTCTGCCCATGCTTCTACCCTTCAGCTGGAGCCCTGAAAACCCCCTGTCCTCCCTGAGGTCAAAATCATGAGCCTCCCCCGCTCCATTGGCCAGAGGAGCCCTGGGTCAGCTGGAGCCTTGGCTTCGCCCATATGGCGAGAGGAGCCCCCGGACCAACGAGAACCCCCCTCCCCTGCCTCCAGTCACACTGCACTTCCCCAGGCACCAAGCCGTCCTTTGGGGCAAGGTCTTGTTTCTTCTCTTCTGGAAAAAGAACCCGGGCTTTTGATATGTGCCATGCAGGCTCCAGGGCCATTGAGGAGGTGGTATGTATTACTCAGCTTTGGAGATTTGTGATGAACCCAGGAAGCTGAGTAACACATACTGCCTCCTCAGGCACCCTGGAATCTGAATGGGGCACACTAATAAGCAAAATTTCCACCATCAAATCTGCATCTGGCATCCAGTAACATCAGCTGTGCCTGGGGAAGCTGAGCCTCTCGTGGCCTATTATAACCATTGCCCACGTTTCGGCTTCTTTATACTGCCAGTACGTCATGAATGATTTTTAATACAGAAAGTCCCCAACTTACAAACGAGTTGTACGAAAGTTCATTTGTAAGTCAGTAGTTTGGCTCTCGGAACTCATTTTCCCATAGAAACTATGTTATAAATAGTGGTTAGGTTCTCAGGCTAGCCCACTCCAGACTATTTATCACATAAGGTAGCTGAAATGCTGTATATTTGCAATGGAAAATAGTAGGAAATAACACTCTTGCAAAACTAGTAATTAAACAAAGCAGAAAAAAAACCTAAGACATAGTTTTCTTATTTAAGATTGAATTGAATGCAGTGCTTGGGGAAAGGAAAGGCTGTTGAACAGGGGCTGGGCACAGAGCCCACATAGAGGGGGCAGCCAGGAGATGGAGCTGGGGGCTGTCTGAGCTGTTGCTGAGTCTGTGGGAGTGGGGAGGTTGGCTGGGGTGGGGCTCAGGGTGGCCAGAGCCTATGCTGAGCCTGCGGGCAATGTCTGGGGCAACCAGGGTTTGGGGCTGGCTGCAGTCCTCCATCCACCGCTCACTGCCATCTGTGCCTCCTGTCTGCTCCCCTGAGGCTGTAACTGAGGATTTGTACATGCAGACATTTATAACTCAGGGGGTGCATCTAGACTGGCAAGATTTTGCGCAAAAGTGGCCGCTTTTGTGCAAAAACTTGCCGCCTGTCTACACTGGCCGCGAGAATTTGCTCAAGAACATTGACTTTGTAATGTACAAAAATCAATGCTTCTTGCACAAATACTTTTATGCTCCCGTTCAGGCATATGCCCTCTTGCGCAAGAGGGGCAGTGTAGACAGGCACCTTCATTTTTTGCGCAAGAAAGCCTGATGGGCTAAAATGGCCATCGGAGCTTTCTTGCGCAAAATCGCATCTATGCTGGGCACGGATGCTTTTGCGCAAAAGCACTTTTTGCACAAAAGCATCCGTGCCAATCTAGATGCTCTTTTGCGGAAATACTTTTAACGGAAAAACTTTTCCGGTAAAAGTATTTCCACAAAATCATGCCAGTGGCCGCAGCCAGGGAGTGCCTGTGTGTCTTATGATGTTTCTTCTTCGTGCCACATGCACTCATGTCTTCAAAAGCTGCATAATGTCTATATCCACACAGCTATCTTTCTAGTGTTTTTCTCTCTGTCTGAAAAATCAGTTACATATTGATTACATTACATTCCCCCCAAAGTGTCCAAACTTAACATTCATAATTATTGTCTGCCATGATAGTACACATGGAATAAATCATTCCACTAGGCAGTCATACATTCTAGGAACTCAGGCCTGCAGTTCCCACTCAGACAAAAACTGATTGCAGACAGACTTTAGGCAATGAAATGGTATAACACACGGAAACCACATTCCCAAATAAATACAGTGCTGTAGGAAGTGTGCAGATGAGATCAGCTTTAACTATATGCATTTTCAAAAGGAAGATTGGTGTTGCGCCACATTTTCAAACTATTTCAAAAAGTGCTACAAATTCAATGGGTTTGTGTACTGCCACTGCCTGTATTTGTGCTGTTTTGCATTTTCTTCTCTCTGCTGATAATCTCTAAAAGGATCAAGCTTTGTAAATTGAAAATGCATAATATAGGGTCAACCTGGCATCACTAAAGTCAATGGAAGTTTTGCCTTTGACTTCAGGGGGCCAAGATTTCAGTCATGAAGCGTAGAAAACATGAAAGCTTTTTTTTAGACTAGGAAGTGTTTTTCTTTCCCCTGCAGTGCTATAAAATTTCTCTTTACTTTTTGATTTGCTTCTATTTATCTATTTTGAAAGATATTGCATTACAGCATTAGCAAAAAAAAAAAAAAAAGGCCCAAAATGAAAGAGTATATAAAATGCATGGTCTAGTAATGACCTGTAATTATAATTTTGTTCATAGAAATTGTGATTACACCAGAACCTAATGAGTAGCTTATTTTGAGAAAACATAGACTCTGCTCGTTTCCCACATTAGTCCACATATAAAATGACTGAGTGTCTACTTTCCAACTTCTACAAATTAATGTCAATAACTTTTACTGAAGAGAAAGAAAATAATGTTTAATTATCTTTGCCAGCAACTTCTTCAGTACATTCTCTTATAGTTTTTTTCAATTTTGAATGAGGGGAGGGATAGCTCAGTGGTTTGTGCAGTGGCCTACTAAACCCAGAGTTGTTAGTTCAATCCTTGAGGGGGCCATTTAGGAATCTGAGGCAAATCTGTCAGGAATGGTGTGTGGTTCTGCCATCAAGGCAGGAGACTGGACTGGATAATCTCAGCTCTGCATTTAAAGGAGTTTGAGGACAGACAGGCTGGTTCAATCCCAGCTTGTACCAGGTCCTGGTAGTTACCCTCACTGTGGCTCTGAATTTAAATCCTTTACATTTCCTTTAAATGCAGAGCCACCATGGGAGTAGCCACCAGACCCAGCACAAGCTGGGATTGAGCCAGCATGCCTGTGCGCTGGCTCTCAAAATACTTTAAATACACAGTCATGGTGGAGGGACTGTTGCATGTAGCTTAGATCACTGATAAGCATCCACTTGACTTACTAGTTAATCATTTAACCGGCTACACTATAACATCCCTAGTCCCCACAGTGAGACTGTGCTTCCAGGGCTTTCCCTCCTGGAGACAGCTTTCTCACCCTTACCTCAGGGCTTTATCTTAGAGTCCCATAGCATCCATTAGTCTCCAATGAGCTCTCCACTTTGAGCTGTGCTTAGTGCTGCCACTCTTTCAGACAGCCAGTCTCCGATCTACACACCTTGAGGTCTCCAGGGACACCGACTGCTACTCTGTTCCCCAGCTCCCTTTATAGGCCTTCATAGGGCCTTCCGGCTCTGATTGGATATTGAGAACAGAGCCTGGCCACTTTAGCCTGCTTGGAGGAAATCTCTGTTGTCTCTTCTGGAGGAGGATGTGGCAAGGCCACAAGCCTCCAGCAGGAGGCTTCAGGGCCTACTCCACCCCATCACACATGTGAACAAACTGAAAGCTTTACTTTACACATTGCAGGATGAGTGCAGAGCTGACTGCTACATTGGTGGATGAGCTTGTAGTTTGCTTCCTATCATATATAACATGTGGATTATACTAATGCATCTCCTGGATCATCCTGAGTTTGTTAGTTCTAAAGCAGAAACTCTAAAGAGATTGTTAAATAAGCACAATGATCACCAGATTCTGTACACCAAGGTAACGTTCCTTGCTGAAACTTTGGAATCACTATGTGACACACAAAAAACACAAAAATAATTTATGTTATTTCAAAATAACATAGTGCGCGTCTACACTACAAGCCTTTATTTCAAAATAATGTCAAGCTAGAGGACATCTTACTCCAAGCCATGTTAACCTTCATTTCATGAGGAGTAAGGGAAGTCAAAAGAAGAGTGTTCTTCCTTCAACTTCCTGCTATGTAGACAGTGTCAAAAGTCGAAGTAAGCTATTTCGCAGTTGACGTAGCGGAAGTTGCGTAGCTTAGTTCGACTTTAGCCCTGCTGTGTAGACATGCCCTAAGGGTATGTCTTGACTACAAGCTTCTTTCAAAAGAAGCTTTTTTGAAAGAGAGCATCCACACCTCAAAACTGGATCAAAAAAGCATTCTGCTTTTTCGAAAGAGAGCATCCAGACTGCATGGACGGTCTTTCGAAAGAAAGCTCTGATTGCTATTCACAGAAAAGCCACCAGAACACCTGTGCTTTTTTCCATTGGCTCTTTTTGCGCAAAAACCCCCTGTTGCCTGTCCACACATGCCTTTTTTTGAAAGAGCTCTTTCAAAAAAGGTGTTCTTCCTTGTAATTTGAGGTTTACTAATGTTGAAAAAACCCCTGCGTTCTTTCCATTTAATTTCGAAAGAACACAATTACAGTGTAGATGCAGGTGAAGTTTTTTGAAAAAAGGGCAGTTTTTTCAAAAAAACAATGTAGTCTAGACATACCCCAAGGGCTCGTCTACACTGGCCCCTTTTCCGGAAGGGGCATGTAAATTTCACCTATCGTCGTAGGGAAATGCGCGGGGGATTTAAATATCCCCCGCGGCATTTAAATAAAAATGTCCGCCGCTTTTTTCCGGCTTTTAAAAAAGCCGGAAAAGAGCGTCTAGACTGGCCCCGATCCTCCGGAAAAAGTGCCCTTTTCCGGAGGCTCTTATTCCTACTTCAAAGTAGGAATAAGACCCTCCGGAAAAGGGCGCTTTTTCCGGAGGATCGGGGCCAGTCTAGACGCTCTTTTCCGGCTTTTTTAAAAGCCGGAAAAAAGCGGCGGACATTTTTATTTAAATGCCGCGGGGGATATTTAAATACCCCGCGCATTTCCCTACGACGATAGGTGAAATTTACATGCCCCTTCCGGAAAAGGGGCCAGTGTAGACGTAGCCCAAGTGTTGTTATCTCTCGGCACAACCACATGGAGAGCTCCACACTCAGCTAGGTTATATGAATGTTCTCAGGGCTACTCATGAATCTCTCAGAGGGGTTTGCTGCTTGTCACTAGCAATAAGAAAGAGCCCAGGATACTGAGTTAAACGGGCACAGCAGTCTCATAGTCCCAGGCTGCACCCTCCTCATTTGGAAAAGTGACATGAGTTCTTTACATATTATCAGGAAGAATATCAGCTATAGATCAAAAGGACTTCACTTTAATGTCTCATTCGGAGAATGTGTTCAATCTCTTTGAGCAAGATTCCTTTCTAAAAGTGATATATTTAAACTGATAATAGAGGCATTAATCTGAAGACTTGCTTATTCATTTACCTAAAAGCGTATAAACTGTCAGAGTATAGAAGTGAAATGTTTTATTTAAACTACAAGGTAGCCTTGTGTAACCTTTACTCCCCAGCCTTGGTGAAAAGAAAACAGTATGCTTGTGAAATATGTGTTCCAAGCACTGATGGCAGTATGGGGTTTAAAAATATAAAAGCTTAAATCTAAGGCTTTTCCACAAGAATTGTGCTGTGGGCTACAATTAAACTTTTCAACTTTAGAGATAAACATTATAAAAGCCCTTAGAATTTTTACTCAGACACAAGCTAGAATGTTTAGATAACATGAATCAATATTGGATTTTATCATACAAGGAGAAGAGTTTTGAACACAATTCATGGGGCTTTTCAGTGAGGCAGTCCAGAGAATGGGCGGAAGAATGATTTGGTGAAATTTTGGTAAAAGACAAAAAGTCTGGGGAAAACAGAATTGTTTTCTTCTCTCTGGTTTAAGGGAATAGATTTCTTAAGATTTTGAGACTTAAAACAGAATTGCACATATATCTTGCAATTATTTGGGCCACACTTTATATTAAGTCTATATTTATAAAGAGAATAAAATGAGTAATAGATGTTACAAGCACAAATACAGACATGAAGGCTGTGTCTAGACTGGCCAGTTTTTCCGGAAAATCAGCCGCTTTTCCGGAAAAACTTGCCAGCTGTCTACACTGGCCGCTTGAATTTCCACAAAAGCACTGACGATCTCATGTAAGATTGTCAGTGTTTTTGCGGAAATACTATGCTCCTCCCGTTCAGGCAAAAGTCTTTTTCCGAAAAAATTTTGTGCAAAAGGGCCAGTGTAGACAGCAGAGATTTAT
The DNA here is from genome assembly GCF_052426305.1 of Pelodiscus sinensis. Lineage (NCBI taxonomy): Eukaryota > Metazoa > Chordata > Testudines > Trionychidae > Pelodiscus > Pelodiscus sinensis. The sequence continues at coordinate 187,429,726 of NC_143052.1, forward strand.
TTTCCACAAAAAAGCCCCGATCGCAAAAATGGCAATCGGGGCTTTTTTGCGGAAAAGTGCGTCTAGATTGGCTACAGACGCTTTTCCGCAAAAAGTGCTTTTGCAGAAAAGCGTCCTGCCAATCTAGACGCTCTTTTCCAAAAATGCTTTTAACGGAAAACTTTTCCGTTAAAAGCATTTCCGGAAAAACCTTGCCAGTCTAGTCATAGCCGAATAGTATATATAGTGTAAAAGCACATCAGTGAAAGCCATGTTCTAAACAACCTATTTACCTCCTGGCAGGCCCAGCCAAAGAGTTTCTGAAGCCCAAGGTGGCATGTTGTGGTTGGCTGCACTGCGTGGCCTGGTGGCTCCCAGCCAGGGCAGTGAGTGAGCAGCTGGGTGGGTGGGCGCCGGGCATCACAGGGCCCTGATGGCATGGGGCCTAAGGCAACCACCTTGCTCACCTTGCCCTAAGGCCAGCCTGCCTTCTAGATTCTATTAGCCATTTATTAAAACATCTATTCTCATTAATCTATTAAACATTAATTAACTTGTCACTTATTTAAAAATATACCCAAATATAAAATGTAACTATTATTTGATCATGCAAACAAAAGAGTTTACCTTAAAAATGTATGCATACCCCTGATTATTTTATAACCCTCCTAGATGCTAATCCTGGCATTCAAAACCATGGGATAATGTTTGTTTATCTGTCTGTTTAATGTGGTAACATATTTTTAAAATGAAGAAGTGGGTTTTGCTCATGAAAGCTGATAATACTATATATGTATTTGTTAATCTCTAAGGTGCCACAGGACTATTTGTTGTTTTAAAGTTCCAGACTAACACAGTTACCTCCTGAGACTTTCATACTGGAGAATTTTTCGAACATATCAGCTTCAGAACATAAATTCCACCATCATGATACTGTGGGTGCTCAGAATAATCAATTAATAAGTAGAAGGAGTTAGATTGTGAAAGGACAGACATGTTTATTCCAGGGCAAATATTTTTTATTTGATTTTTTTGTATGAAAGTAATTGCCACAGACCTGATTGAGTATACCCAGCTGGGTATACTCACTGACCTGCCTCTTCTGGACCCACACAGCTTCCCTTTGGTTTGAGTATGCTTAGAACTCTGGTTCCTTCTCTGGCATTTAGGCTCACTCCCTGGGCATTAATTCTCTCTGTAGTAGCTTTTTTTGGAAGTGGACTCTGCAGTCAAGCTTCCTAGACCCTGAGGCTATGTCTATACTATAGCCTTTTCCGCAAAAACATATGCAAATGAGGCAAAGCGTGGACTATTGCTATGCCTCATTTGTATAATTAATGAGGCTCCGTTTTTGCGCAAGAGGCTTTTGCGCAAAAGGAGCTGTCTACACAGCTCCTTTTTGCACAAAACCCCCCTCTTTCGCATTTTTTTCTGGGAGAATGGCTCTTGCGCAAGAATGGATCTTGCGCAAGAGAGGGTTTTGGCACAAAAAAGAGCTGTGTAGATGGCTCCTTTTTGCGCAAAAGCCTTTTTCACAAAAACAGAGCCTCATTAAATATGCAAATGAGGCACAGCAATATTCCACACAGCCTCATTTGCATATGTTTTTGTGCAAGAGAGGGGCAGTGTAGACATAACCCTGAGACTACAGCAAAACTCCTGTGTCATAAGTACAACCCTCCTTCCCCCTACCCCCGGAGCTCCACTTCAGGGACATGGGATAATTGAAGCTAATTGACAAAGACTTGGCAGAAGTATTTATAAGCAGCCATTCTTTTATTCAGCCATCACAAGAAATATACAGCTCTGTGCAAAATAAGAAACACCCACACACTGTTCCTTGCCTCAGTTTCCTCACTGGTTTTGAGTGCTCTTTGGGATGTCATCCGAGTGCTTTAGGAAGTCTACAAACTTCTTCCTCCTTGAGATGGATGAGCCTTTCTTTGCACTCTTATTATTGCCCCTCTTTATAATCCAGCAGAATCCCTCTTAGGTAACTTGAGACATTTCTCTCTTTACTTGGAGCCTCTAGGGTGCTCCCAGCCAAATCATTAGTCTTCTTGAACTGCAGAAAGAAATCTTGCACACATACTGGGCAAAGTAGTCTTCTTCTCCCACCTAAGACACATTCTTTCATTACTCACCATTTCCTTGTATTATTTATGAGTACTATCCTCCTCCACTTTATCCCCCTTCTATCCTGGCAATATCTTCTATGTGCCTTAGGTATCAGAGCTGCATACTCTGCTTTACTTCTGGCTGAGATTATCATTTACATAAATTATTGCAAAAGAGCTGCTGTCTATGTCTGATGAACAGCAGGGATTTTTCGAGTCTAGCTGCTAGGGCAAGCAGGTGATTCATATCTTTTATTGGGAGGAAAGACTGACATATGCTAGCACATTGCACCCATCTCTAATGAAATTATAAAGATGGCTCTACAGAGAAGGATCCCTAAGAATAAAATGTCTTACTTCCCAACTCCAAAATGGAAGTCAAGTGATCCTTCCACAGACATAAAGCAGTCTGTGCATGCTTTAAAAGAGCTGTTTAGAGACACATATGAGGTACAGCTGAAGTCAACTACAGAAGAATGGTTGAGGCTTAACTACATGTAATTAAAGTCACTCAGTAAGGCTGGGAACCCAAACATTTTAACACCATAGCTTTTATTTCTGCCTGTGATTTGAGTTTGTTTCATTTTAGTGAAAATAAAATGTTACCTTAAGGGTTTTTTTTATAGTGGGCTTTCAGAAGTCATCTTCTGAAGTTGATAGCACCTATTTTACAACAACAGCTGTGGAATGGCAAACATTCTATAAATTATAAGATATGTTATGGGCTATAACCATTTGTCAGTTGAAAAAATACAGGTGCCTGCTTTTTTGTAGACAGCTGGACAGCTGAACAGCTGCAACAAGAGCTATGAAAAACAGATCACATCCTTGATCTTTGTCCACTTATTTCTGTGGCCATGGGCCCAGATCCTGGGATGTGATCCTGGAAACACTCAAGCTCAAATGGTCTCCTTGGAGCTAAGGCCTGATTTAACAAGAGAAAATATATAATAAACTAACTCATGTGTATGTATGCCACGCCCTTCTGTGAAAGGCAGTAGACACAATTTTACAAAACTGTTCTGTTTGATTAGGAAGGTATAGAACTGTTCCTTTTGTTGATTATGAAGAAACTTTTTTTTTTTGGTGAATTTTTAAATCCTGTGATTTTCTTTGAATGATGATGTTGGTAGGGGTACAGGCTGTCCTCGCTATAAGTCCAAGGTACATTCCAAAAACCTTGGACTTATAGCAAAACATCTTAAAGCAGTAGCTGACTTCCATTTGTGCATACTGGTTTGTTTTTGCGTGACTTAAGAACAGGGAATGGGAGGACTTATTAGGCATCAGTTCCTACAAGTGTCAATGACTTTCGTGTGGAGCGGATGTATACTGGGGCAACTTATAGCAGGGATGCCTTATAGTTCATGAGTATATAGAATACTGTGGAATCCGAAAGATAATAATTGAAAATTTCAGGTGACGTTGTCCAGTCATTCTTTGAAACATGGTAACAGAAGATAAATTCTTTACTACTTTTCAAGATGATTAGTTATTCACTCCAAATTTACTAACCAAGGAGGAGGAAAGGAATTACTTTAATATTCCAAAATCATATAGTACATAAGAGAGCTGGTTGAAACACAATGAAATTTTGGTAAATATCTTCAGGAATAATTTATCCCTTTTTTCAAATCAAAATTTAAAATTCCAACAAATTTTTTTGTTGAAGTTTTGAATTTCAACTCTTAACCAAATGGCACATTTTCCCTGAAAATATTATGTTTTTCCCCCTCCCTGTCCACTATCTTTCTTTTTGTTGGTCAAAATTAAAAACCTTCATATTTAATTGTCAAAATTGCAAATTTTAAGAATTTGTCTAATTTGTAATGACAACATGCTATTTTAACACCACACTTTATTTCTAAAATATTAGCTGTAATACTGTCTTAATGCAAGATGTTATGAAGAGGATAGTATAAAAATAAACTATTGAAGAGACAACGCATATGAGAAATTTAGGAAGTGACAGAAAGTGAATCTTTTCATTCTTTCACTTCTATTCTAATGAAACCTGCCATAAATTAAGTCATTGGGGTAGTGATGGGCAACCTGTGGCTCATGAGCTGCATATAGCCTACAGAGGTTCCACCTGTGGCCTATTGACCCTCTGTCTGCCCCTCTCCCACATGCAGCTCTCATGCTGGGGCACCACAGCCTGCACTTCCTACTCCTTCCTCCTGAGCACATTCAGATCACACAGATTGCCTGATTTCCAAGCTCCTCCTCAGAACTGGAATGCTGTGAATCAGCTGTTCAAGCTCTGAGAAGGAGGGGGAGGAGTGGGGACAGAGCATGAATCAGCAGACTCATGGTGCTCTGAAAGTGCTGGAAGAAAGGGGGAGGAGCAGGTAATTGCGGGGCTTCAATGCCCCAGTGTGCAAGAGCTATATGGGGGAGGTGGTCACGCAGGGAGATGCCCGGGACCACACGAGGAACCCTAGTGGGCTACAGGTTGAATCATCATAAGATTCCAGTTCCTTCTTATTTTCCCCTAGTCTTTGGATCATTTGATTTGTGACTCACTCAAAACTTCCAGTGCTTAGACTTGCCAGGATTTCACAGAAGTAGCACCAGCCTCTTCCCTTCATCTAGCCAACATTGTGTCTTGCAAAACTCCTCACCCATCTTGGTGCTGACCTCGGGTGTGAAGCTGTCTGCTCATCACATCCTCTAACATCATCAGAATTTACTCATGTAATATGGGGTGTCAGTGCGATGATAGTCTTGTAACAAAAACAACTATCTACTGTTAAAGCGAACTCCACACTAAGAAAGACGACTATACAATAACCCCAGTCTAATTTCTTACTTGTCTGCAGAGGGTTGAAAGTATGAGTTGGATGAGGTTTTCAGTGGACAAAGAGGTGTTCTTTTCATATGTGATTGCCTGGCTGCATTATTTTTTTGTTATACTGGTTGGGATTAGTTTAAACTGGATTTGACATTTTAATTATTCTACATAACGGGGTTCAAAAAAGAGCTAGATAAATTCATGGAGACTATTAGCCAGAATGGTGTCCTTAGCCTCTCTTTGTCTGGAAATGGATGACAGGAGAGGGATCACGTGATGATCTCGTGTTCTTATAATATATAGATTAGGTAATTTTTAATAGGATTGGTTATAAATATTTTGCTGAAAATGCTTCGACAAAAATGACTTTTAAATTATTTTGAAAATTTCTGTCATTTGAAATTTTTCAGTTGTTCAGCAAAAAAAATTTAAAAAATCATTTAATCTTGAACTGAGATGTTTCAATCCCTTAAAAACCTTACAAAACTGGAACACTTTCAGGGTTTTTTCCTGCCTTTTCCCCATTTTCTCCCCTCTCTCTACCACCTTTCAGTGGGAAAAAAAAAAGAAGAAGAAAGGGATCAAAAATGAGAACCAAACATTTCATTTTCTAACAATTGTGGGGAAAAAAATTAATGCAGAAACAAACAAAATTATGTTTCCCCTGAAAATACTTACCAGTTTTCAATTGGATGTAGCATAAAACAGAACTCTGGAATAAGTACTCTCTGCATAAACTGAAATAAATACAATTACAATTAACTGATGGAATAAAATGTGGCCTTATGTAACCAACACACTTTCTGGGTGTGGTTCACTGTCCCATGCAGAGGCACTTAAACCACTTACAGAGAGGATGCATTAGCTGAGAGCCAGATAGCTTTTAGCTCATGTGGTAGAGCAGGGCTATTCAACATGCGACCTATGGGCCACATGTGGCCCATGGTTCATTTGTTTGCAGCCTGCAGTGCAGTTTGGGTTCACAGTGTGATTCGGATTGATGTGTGTTTTAGTAGTTAAATTCCTGGACTGTTGTGAAACCAAAACAAAAAAGTAGTCAATATAATGGTCCTCTGTTGATATGCCTTTTTGGTAGTTAAATTGCTGGACTGTCATTGCTCATTAAAAGTGCTGTCATATGGGTAAAAATCAGGTAAATATTGCATTTTATTAATATCAGCAGAACTGACTTAAATGGAGCCTGTATGTTGTGTAGTCTTGCCTTAATCTTTGTATTCACGTCAGTGTGAAAGAAGCTATTTGCATATACAGGCAGTCCCTGGGTTACATACAAGATAGAGACTGTAGGTTTGTTCTTAAGTTGAATCTGTATGTAAGTCGGAACTGGTGTCCAGATTCAGCCGCTGCTGAAACTGATCAGTTTCAACAGCGACTGAATCTGGACACCAATTCTGACTTACATACAGATTCAACTTAAGAACCCCAGGCTCCGCGGCTTTGCTCTGCTTTGCTCCCCGTCCCCCTGGTCTGCAGACCAGGGGGACGGGGAGCAAAGCAGAGCAAAGCCGCGGAGCATGCGGGCAGCTGACAGCCCAGAAGCGTCTGGGCTGTCTGCTGCCCACGTGTTCCGCCGCTTTGCTCCCCATCCCCCTGGTCTGCAGACCCGGGGGGCGGGGAGCAAAGCAGAGCAAAGCCGCGGAGCACGCGGGCAGCTGACAGCCCAGACGCGTCTGGGCTATCCGCTGCCCGCGTGTTCCGCCGCTTTGCTTCCTCTCCCTGGTCTGCTGGAGACCAGGGAGAGGGAGGGCCCCGTTCGTAACTGCGGATCCGACATAAGTCGGATCCGCGTAACTCGGGGACTGCCTATATATGCAACCACACTTAAGCTGCGGCCCTCAGCATGTGCTCTGAGTATCATTGTGGCCCCATGGGCTTCCAAAGTTGAGTAGTCCTGTGGTAGAGACTCATGCACATAGCTCCAGAGGTTGCAGGTTAGATTTTTTTCTGTCAGTGTTGTAAGTGCCTAAAACTATTTTGTTTTAACATGTCCCTTTCATATAGGGCAAAAATCTGACATTAATCTCCAATATAATTCCTACAATAGTTTTCAAATCCAAACTAAAACACTAAGCCACCCAAACAACAAACTACGGATACCTGAACAAATACCTTGCAGGTATGGGGGTAGGTATATGACACAAGAATGCATGTCCATTCTGTTGCCCTTTGTTTTCCTGCAGGCACTTTTCTTGATTACAATACCTTGCCAGCTCACAAGAGTAATGTTCTTCTATGTGTTGGAATTGGAGTTGGAATTTTGATGCCTGAGTGGGTTCAACATTAGATAAAATAAAGACCTGATCCCAATGCAGATCCTAGGCACAATCAGAAGTTTGTCCACTCTCAGCTTTCAAGTCATTGCAGCTTTCACTCTTGTAGCCCGGTATATCTTTTCAGACCTAGCTTACTGCTGTAGAGTGGAGGGAAAGGGAAGTTTAAAGGATGTCAGATTTTGCACCCATTAACTTTACTATTATCTCTTTAATAAAAATATAAATTTGTGTGATTCAAAGGGGTTTGAATTTAAAATATTTCCCTTTTTTGGCATTATTTTTTTTTGTCTTCATGGTACATGATAGAAACAGGTATAAGAGTCAGAGAATGCTGGTTATAACTGTCTCCATCTGCTTTCTCTGATCCTTGCTAAAGGGTGTGAGTATACAGCTGGCCCAAATCCTGACTTGTCAGTTACTGCAAAGAAAACTTTCTCCTTTATGTACCCTTGAAAAGGGGCCACATACATATAAAGATGGAGACTTTGAATTTATGCTCAAGTTACAAGACAGATTTTATACCACCTTTTCCCATCACTCCATAGGTGCTATCCCTGCTGTGGAGAATAATGAAATAAAAATGTTGGAAAAATTTTCCACGATCAAAAAAGCTGCAGAAGAACAAACAGATTAACAGGGCAAGTAAGGCTGTAATTGGATGAGTCAAAGAAAACAACAAAGACTGGCCTTAATCTCAGGAATCCTGTCCAAGCCAAACAAAAAACAAAACAAAAATAAAAAACAAAAAACAAATAAGAGTAATATTTCAAAGATAGAGAAATTCTTTGTGAAATTAGAAATCTTTAGAGTACCAGACATTCAGTGTTTTCTGTGAGCCATAGGGATATTCAGAAAGCAACCACTATAACAAGAGATCCTGCTCTGATTGTAGGCAAATTTAATATGCATTAAAGCAATTTAGTCCTGAATTATTTCAGTAAATATCAAGCAAGTACTTACCATCTATTACAGAGAATTTAGGATTAACAATAACATACATAATACTATGTAATGGTAGTAGGCCCAATTATTAGAATGCTCTAGTCTCATCTGGCCTCTTTTGGCAATACGATATGCATAATATGGCATGTTAACGCTCCTTGGCAGCTCTTAAATGATGAGATAATACAACTGGCAGCCCAAAATGGGAACAGCTGGGAGAGGAAATCTTGGTTTCTACATATTAAAACATTTGACGTTTGGTATCTAAAGGGAGCAACGTTTGTGTAGTGCTAATAAATAACTCTACAATCATGACAACTCGTAATGACAGCTTTTATTGTGGTCTGTTTAATCCTTAAACTTAGTTTTGTATTTTTGGGCCATCTGCTGTCGGCTTTTTAAAAAAATATTATTTACTTACTTTTAGCATCATGAACGTCAGCTATTTTAGTCTTACACACAAGTGTCTTGAAGTTGTCTGCATATGAGGCAGAACTAAAAACTGCACTTGAAGGAGATGATTCAGTAATCAAATTAGTAGACTAGAATATATGAGTGGACAGTCTGAGATTTTACCCAGGATCTTTTGTGCATGGAGTTGTAGAGAACATTCCTCCAAACAATATTAGATTGAAGCTGGAGTATGTGTAGGTCTGTTTGGATGCATTTCCCTCACATAGATATAAGCATGGGGAAAATGCCACTTTTTCCTGCTGAATGAATGTGCTCTATTTCCACTAGTGAAATGTTAAGCCTCTCTGCACAAACTTCTAACAAGCAGATGTCAGTTTCCCACCAATGATTTGCCTGGAGCCTTAGGCAGTCTCCAGACAAGGAGCTGGTATATTTCTTGAAGGCCCATCTGTTTTGTGTAATATAGTGTTATTGTTTATGCCACTGATGTCACCTGCTTATATCTTCCAAACATGGTAGCAGCACACACTTGTAACCATAACATATACCAAACAGTGTCACCAGGAATAGGAAAAGAAAATGAAAGGGAAGGGGGAAGCCAGTGAAAACAAGAGATTTTTTTTAGTATAATCTCCATCCCTAAAGGATTGCTTACAAAACACTATGCAGAGAATGAAAGAAATAGCTGGGATGGAAATGACCCGTAAGTGGTGTAGTGCTTCTGAAGTGTGTCAGTAGGTGTCTTGTTGGGAAACGAGACAGCTTTTGCAATATGATGAGCGTATAGTTAATGAGAACCTGGAAATAAAAGAAGGAGCTATTTGAAACTGAGATACCCACTGTTTAACCCACTGATGCTCCTTAGGCCAGGTCTTCTCTAAAATGTTAGGTTGATCCAGCTACATTACTCGGGCTATGTCTACACTAACAGGTTATTTTGAAATAAGTTATTTCAAAATAACTCCCAAAATAATTATTTTAAAATAAGCTTATTCCTAATGCACTGCCCCTTTAAAGCACCAAAACGGCACTTCCAAGGGGCAGCGCAAGCAGAGCTGGGGATCAGCTGGAATACCCAGCTGATCCCCGGCTCCGCATTGCAAAGCTCTTTGAAGTGCCACTCTGGTCCTCCAAAGGGGCTTTGCAACAGCAGAATTGGGGATCAGCTGGGAACTCCAGCTGATCCCCAGCTCTATTTGCACTGCCCCTTTGAAGTGCCAGAGCGGCATTTCAAAGGGGCAGCACAGCATTAACGCATGCAGTTGACACATTAAAAAAATCAATGTGTTAATCCTGTCCTGCGTCAATCACAGACGTTAACGCAGGTCAATTGACAGCCCTATTAATAATCTTCCTATCCACAATGGCTGTTGTGAGGATAACTCCATTCATGTAAGTACCTAGATCAGTGATCTCCAACCTTTTTAACCACAAAATCACTTTTTCGATTTAAGTGCAATGTAAGATCTACCTCAAACCCAAATACCCTTGTTCCACTTCCTTCCCGCCCCTTCTTTGAGGCCCTGTTCCTGTTCCACCCCTTCTCCAAGGCCTCACCCTGCTCACTCCATTTCCCTTCCTCACTCAGTTTCACCAGGTTGGTTAGGGGGTTTGAGTGCAGGCTCTGGTCTTGAGCCAAGGGGTTTGGAGTGTGGGAGGGGCTCTGGGTTTAGCACAGGGTGGGGATTGGGATCCAGTAGGGGTGTCAGGGTACAAGCTCTAGGAAGGTGTTTGGATGCAGGGGGACTCATCTCTGGAACAGGATGTTGGGTGTAGAAGGTTCAGGGTTGGGACAGGGGTTCAGGAAGCAGGCTCTGGCTGAGCACTGTTTAACTGAGATGGCTTCCAAGTAGTGGAACATTGGAGTTAAGGTGGCTTACTCCTGCCCTGGCCCTGCACCACTCCTCAAAGCAGCTGGCATGTACAGCGATGGCTCCATGGCACCAGGTACTGCCCTTCAACTACAAGCACTGAGCCCACAGCTTCTACTGGCCACAATTCCCCATTACTGATCACTGGGAGCTGCAGGAGGGGTGTCTGCAGGCAAGGATAGAGTGTGGAGATCCCCTGCTCTGCCTTTCTCAGGGGCTGCAGGGACATGCGAGACACTTCCAGGAGCAGCAATTACCACAGGGATAATTATTCCAGCCATGACAGTTTAGGCATTTTAGAACTCACCACCCAAAGAATTAAATTTAAGTGTAAGAGAGAAATGAAAATGATGAAATGCACAGACCAGTTACAAACTTAAAATAACCCTCTTTGCAGGCAGTAAAAGTAGTAACAAACTCCCCCCTCTCCCCCTTGTGTGTGTTGGGTCGGGAGATGAGTGAAGGACATTATGTGTTGGTGAGAATGACAGAGACACAAACAGTGTGTGAGTGACAGAGATTTGCATTGCCAAGCTTCCTACATCCCCTTTTTCTCTGTGGCTACATCTAGACTGCAGGCTCCTTTTTTGAAGAAGCTTTTTTTGGAAGAGATGTTCCAAAAAAATTTCTTCTGAAAGAGCGCGTCCACACTGCAAAAGTGCATTGAAAAAGTGATCTGCTTTTTTGAAAGAGAGCATCCAGACTGAATGAACGCTCTCTTGCATGTAAGCTGTGATTGCTATGGATGGAATGGCCACCAGGACACCTGTGCTTTTTCCTCTTCTTCTGAAAGAACTCCCTTTTCCCCGTCTACACACGCCTTTTTGCAAATGAGCTCTTTTGCAAAATGGTAATCCTCATTCTATGAGGAAGAAGCCTATGACAGAAAAATCCCTCTGTTCTTTTGATTTTCTTGCAGAAGAACTCAATTTCAGTGTGGCCATTCCTCAAGTTTTGTCGGAAAAACCGTCATTTTTTGGACAAAGCTCTAATGTAGACATACCCTGTGTGGAGATAGGGTACAAGAGTGGGGGGAAAGAGGGACCCCCTGATATCAGTGCCCCCTTTCTCCCTCCTACACAGTGCAGAGCAAGCAGGAGGCTTGTGGGGGGCAGCTCCAAGGCAGAGGCAGAAGCAGCATAATAGTGGGTGGAGGGGCTACTGAAGTGCCAGTGCTTGATAGCTTCCTGGCCAAGCCAGTCAGGATCAACTGTCAGAGGTGCCAAGATCTACCGGTAGATCCCGATCTACTGGTTGGTGACCACTGACCTAGATAAACAGAACTTTCAGATACAAGATTAATTGCAGAGTCAAATGCTTGTGTCCCCAGAAACTGGATTTTATCAGGTATATGGCAAAGTACAAAGTTGACCTAACAAAGATTCCTTAACTTTCCTTGGGAACGTGCTTAAAAGCTCCCAGGCAATGGTGAAGCCTTCTTTAGCTCTCTATGAATTAACTACAAAGAAAAGAAACAGAAAAGAAACAGCAGGTTGAATATAATTGTATTGCATATAACAAAGATGGGGTGTTTGGGTTTGTGGGTTTTTTTATCGTTTAATTGATTTCTATTGCATTACTCGCCTTGTGTGATACATCTTTTAGCAGCCTGTCCACAAATGCTATGTACAACAGACAAAAACAGATTTGTCTACTGAACAGATATTTATTCATGTCTAATAATGAACTAAATATAAACAGGAGAATAATTAGAGCAATGAGTGCACATCACACAATTGGTTTCACAGCACTTCACCAGATATTGAACAAAATGGATCAGAAAAGATTATTTAAAAATGTTTCTGTCATGTGTAGCCCAGACTGGCTGGTAATTCTAAATCTTTATAGAAACAGACTTAAAGTAGACTACTTATACTAGTCAGAAAAAAAATCAGTGTTTACATAAAAAGCCTTCAAGAAATGTAGTATATAGAAAAAAACCCAACTCTTTTCCATTGGGGCAAATTAGACTGGGAAGCCTGCCAGGTTACCTATCAAATTCACTTCCATCTGCTATGAGACGTTCCAAACCCACCTCAGCTTGATTACATCCAAGCCACACCGGAATAGTTCAGCATGGAAAGTGAAGTACTGCACCCTGGAATGCACTTAAATCAGCTAGTGCATGGTTTCCCAGTTGCATTCACTAGTTATCACAGGTAGACAGGAAATGCATTATTCCTTTCCTAGTATAAGCTTCTCCATTCACAGCAAGTGAACACCTATGCTATAGGAAACTGGCTCATAGGAACAACTGTTCACCTAGTTCTGTGTCTCACAGAAGCCAGTGCCACATATTTGGGGGTAAGGTATAATACCTTCAGAGTAATAATGTTGGCCAGGGTTCTAGACCTAGAGAGCATGAATGCTGTCAAGGGGTTGCAAACACCTTGCCCTTCACATAGTGCTAAATTGGAGGTGTCTTGGTGGGGGTGTTGATATGAAGAAAGGGTCGCACTATGGAAATATTGAGAATCATTGACCTAAGTAACCATCTTTAGCATGGGCACTGACTTCTTTTCTTGTCGGGGGCTGGTGGATGCCCCCCCCCCCCCCACACAGAGACCTTGCTCCAGACTCCGTCCCCACTCCATCCCTTTCCCAAAGCCCCACACATGCCCTGCCTCTTCCTACCCATGCTCCACCTGTGCCCTGCATCCTTTCCCAAGCACACCCGGGCTCCACTCCTCTCCCTCCCTGCCAGAGCTTGAATGCCATAAATCAGCTGTTTGCAGCACTCTGGAAACCCTGGAGAGAAATGAGAGGAGTTGGTAAGAGGCATGGCAGGAGGGGAGCAGAGGGGGAGGTTGGGTGTTGGTGGGTGCCTTGTACTCACTAATTTTTCCCTATGGGTGCTGGTGCTCCAACTCCAGAGCACCCGTTCAGTCAGTGCCTATTGACCTTTAGTAATTATTGAAAAAATATAATATAACTATGTGTATCACAGGGGAGCAGCTAGATGCCCCCCCTCCCAGTTTCATACCTGTAGTGTGTTTGCAGCACATGCCCTAACCCCAGAGTTGCTAGAACTAGAGGTGCTGGGGGTGTGCTGCAACATCCCCTATTTTGAAGTGGTTTCCATCCTAGGCAGTAGCACCTCAGAGTTTTGAGCACATGGGAGATGGAGGTGTTTGAAACTCTGAAATGTTCTTAGCTGATCTACACATCACGGTTGTTCTTTCAAAAGTTTACAACTGATCATTGACTTAATGCAGCTTTGAACCTTTCCTGTGCAGAAGAAAAATGCAGCTTTCAATCCTCTTGATTTAAATGAAACAATCAAAGAGACGGTTTCCTTACCTTGTGTCAAGGGGCGGCTTTGGGGGCTCGAGTAACATAAGCAATGAGTTCTGTGCTACTTGCAGCTTCTGCCTTTTGGGCAGGGTGTATGTTTATGAACAGAGGCAGGGTGTTTAAGATAACAAAAGGCTTGTCATTAAATTAAATTAAGGATTGTTAGATGATCCCTAGAGCATTGCCAGGCACTCCAATTAAAAGATAGGAAACAAAGGGTAGGAATAAATGGTGAGAATGAAGAGATGTAAATAGTCCTGTTCCAGAGGGGACTGTTCTGGGACCAGTTCTATTTGACATATTCATACCTTTTCTCTTCCCACTCAGAAATATGCTTTGGAACTTTGTTAGTTACATGCATGGAGCCAGATAAACAGAGGTGCACCTGTGGATGTGACCTTTATTTTAGGGCGGTTCATTTTTCTTATTGACCCTTTTACAACTCTTCCAAAATATTACTTGAACTATGCAGCTAAAAGTCTTAATTAGCTATTGCAGCTTCTGTTTCGATGTGGTGCCAACATTTGGCTGAGCCTTGTTGATACAATTTTGATGAAGTAGAGCAGCGGAATCCTTGATATTTGAGCTTGCCAACTGCATGGAATAAATGTATAGCATTGCTTTCTATTTTCAGTTTTATTAGCATATTCTGTGATGAAACTATGTCATATTAATGACCAACTTGTTAACAGTCAGAGTTTCTGGGCATGACATGATTCACATGAAAGAGTTTTGCTGCTGATTTCACATGTAGGAGGTGTCCCACCCCCAAAAAACAGCTTTAATTGAATGCGCTCTTCTTTAGCATACCAGAGATAGGATTATGATGAAAACAATTGAGTTGTTCAGGCTCCTTGTCTATGCCTGATTATTTAGATGAAGTCACAGTGCTTTATGTGGCTGAGATTGTGTACAATATCTGGATTTTTAAATCTGTCTCTGGGAGGATCAGTCCTGGGCAATGTGAGAAGTCTATAAACACACATCAGCTATCCTGACCTGTCAGATATTATGGTGAGGAGGGGATATAAGAACTTATATCTAATGCTCCCCTTCTTGCATCAGGAAAAAGTAACGTACAGGTTAGTATTTTCTCTCTCACCTCATTAGCTTCCCTCCCCTGCAAATCGAAAAACCAGCATTGGCACTCTCTATAGACTTTTTACGTGAGGAGCTAAGGCTAAAAATCAAAGTCACATCTTCCATCTTCATGACAGGACAAAGTCTTTCTAGGCCAGCTGGCCACACCCAACCATTTGCTTTTCGTTTGCCAGCTTATTGTGTTAAAAATCATGAGACGGTGCTATTCCGTTGTGTTGAGAGCTCCTGCCTCTCAAGAGGCAGCCAACTAGGGTTGTCTCCAGAACTGCTGGCTCCCAGCACTGCATTAGTCACAGTTCCCATTATGCTAAACCCTGTGGGAGTTGCAGCAGCACAAACCCTTTGTGCTGCTGACACTGGGCTGTGTGCGCCGGCTGATCAACAAAATGACAGATTTTACAGAACTTCAGTCTGATGTGATTTGAACACCTCAAAATTGTTGATTGCAAATCTGGGTCACATGGAGGCCAGCTGGCGCCCTAGATACCTCATCCCTGCACTGGTGACTTCTTTTCTGCTCCAGACCCTAGAAACAGACAAGATTCAAAATTCAGTTGTCCATTTTAATCAAATTCTACATGAATATGTGCTTCAGAGGGATGAGGGAGATGTGAATCATCAGAGGAAAAGGAAATGTTTCAGGTCTCATCCGATGCCTGGCCGTAGAAGCCAGTGTTAACTAAACCCGAAGAAAATGTGCATGGTAGTAAACAATGTATTTGCTAAGGGCATAGCATTTGTAAGTGGCTGGATACTATAAGGAATGATTAGCAGGGAGCAAATCCTAATGTGTAATTTGTTTTTTATAGAATGAAAATGGAAGCTAGTTACTTGTGAAAGTTGCCGCATAATATCCTGAAGACAGCAGACCTGTCTTTGTCCCAGAACAAGTACAACACAGGGTGCAGTGGTGGAAGCAGGCTTTGCAAAAGTACCTCATATCTGATCTAGAGGTGACCAGATTCTGGGCGTGAGAGGCTAGGCTGGTTATCTTCAGTTACTAGTCTCTCTGCTCAGGCTGCCAGCCAGAATGCTAGTTATGATGAGTGCATCTGTCTGTTAGCTTTTTCCTAACTCAGTTCATCGAGACAAGGCTTTGGTAAATGTGACCCAAATTCTGTGCAACTCCAGTGCAGCAGACTGGAAATTCTGCAGTGGCTCCAAGATAAATTAAAAATGGGGCAGGGTGTTTTGAATTAAGCATGACAATGATTAACAAAATCAGAATATTATCCCATGTCTTATTTAATGTAAATTATTTTGTGTTGCCCTTAAACATGTCCGTTTCAATCAGGGCCCTCCCTGGCAAGGGTGTAGGGTCTAGAGAAGGGCTACTCAACTTTGGAAGCCCTGGGGGCCACAGTGATACAGCACAGCACATGCCGCAACTTAAGTGTGGTTGCATATACATGCAAATATATATGCAAATAGCTTTTGTCAGACTGACGGCCATGAATACAAAGATTAAGGCAAGACTACACAACACCCAGGCCCCATTTAAGCCACTTCCGCTGGTATTAATAACATGCAATAATTACCCAATTTCCACCCATATGACAGCACTTTTAATGAGCAATGCCAGGCCAGGAATGTAACTACTAAAACGCATCTCTACAGAGGACCATTATATTCACTATTTTTTTGTTTTAGCTTCACAACAGTACAGGAATTTGACTACTAAAACACATATCAACCCAAACCACACCGTAAAACCAAACCATACCGCGGACTGCAAACTAATGGGCCACGGGCCGCATGCGACCTACAGGCCACATGTTGAGTAGCCCTGGTCTAGAGCAACCCCCTCTTGTGATCCAGGCACAAGGCCCACAGCAACCTCCTGCCACAGGCCCAGCCCTGCCTCTCCTCCACTCCCACTCCACCCCTTAGTTGGCATATATCTGCAAAGCTCTATTCAATGAAGTTGTCTTCAGTGGAGCACTTCCAATTTACATCACCTCGGCCATAGGGAATCAGGTTCCTGCAGTTATCACTTCAACAGCCTCATTGTAGGTCTCATTTTTCCCCCTTCCCCTCTTTCCAATTTTCTTTCATGAGACAGCAAATACTTACCTGTGGCACTTTACCCTACAATTAGTTTCGGGGACTGCAGTACCCAGCTACTCTAGAGAGGTCAGCACATCACTGTCCACCCAGAGACTGAGAAGTATTGCTCTGCAATTAGCAACATTCTCAAGTGCAAAAGATTCTCAAGTGCAAAAAGCCCTGCATGGATACAAAATCAGTATCCACATCTGCATCTGTATCCACAATTTGCAGATATCCACGGATGTCGTTACCTACGGATGTCTACAAAAGACTCCTGAAAAGATCTCATGTGCAGTAACCCCACCTGCGGAACCACAACAAAGGGCTCAACCTGCAACCCCACTTCCCCGTCACTCCGTTGACATTCCCTGCAGTCACTTGGTCACCAATCTCTGGTCACCGAGTGAATGACTGCCTTTCTTAAAGAGGCAATGCACTGTTTCTGAGACTTCCACAGCTAACACATACTTGTATGATTGTTGTTGCTACCACTTGATACTTCCTGCATTGCACAGATATTCTCTGTAATTTTATTCTCTCAAAGTGTGTTATTTCAGTGAGTTCAGACTGGTCTATTCATTTAATAATTTTTATTTCTTACACTTTAATTTAGTTCTTTCAGTGGCGAGTTCTAAAATACCTAATCTGGTCTGGATGGAACAATTAGCCGTATCTATATCTTTTATTATGTATTTTAGAAAATTTGTGCATGTGAGTCCATTTGTTCAAAAACTTCTCCTAAGCAGTGAGAGCTAGGACCACCAAATTTGTTATGCAGCTTCCTCTTATCCTAACTTAAAGCAGTATCAGGGTTTGTGCACGCTGCATGCAATTGTTTTGCATCAAACAGAAAAGGAGGGGTGTGACAGCAGGGACATTTATGCTCATGAATGACCACAGGGGAACAGCAAGCACCCCAGTCCCAGGGAGCAGCCACTGGCCAGCAGCATAGTCCCCCCTACTCTAGCCTGCCCTGGGAAGCAACTACTGACTGGACCCACATGGCCCCCGCCTCCTGGGCTGGTGCTGTGGAGAAGGGGACAAGGCAGTGGGTGACTTGTGTGCCCTCCCCCAAGCTCTAGGACAGCCCCAGGGAGAATCCTCACCCATGGATACAGGTACCTGAAATGTAAAGATGATATCCACAAATTTGCAAGGTTCTAGATACAAAATTTGTATCTGCACCTGGCTTTGTATCTGCAAAAAATGGTCCGCAGATTTAAAGCAGATATCTGCGGATTTGCAGAGTTCTACACGTGTGCACATGCCTCAGTGTACATAACACAATGTATTCCACACATGGATGGAAAAAAATTAGAGGGAACATTGATAATAAGTCGTTAGGGATAATCAGAAAGCAGTCAGGAGCATGGCCCAAGGATCACAGGAATGACACAAAGTGCTTTGTGTTCCATTCCCAATTGCATCTACATAGGGGTATCTTCAGAGAACAATATGTTACCAGTGTTACTGTGCTCATTTTAACTCGGGCTACCTGAAGCCCATTTATTTATATGCAGTAAGTATATTCCATGGATTTTCTTATAACCCTGCCACATCAGACTGTTAACTAGGCAATTATCTTCATTCACAACTCTGCTGTTCAGTTCCACACAAACAAATATGCACACAGTCTGTGAGAGCAGAAATGTTTAGTGTAATTACCTCTGATGATTGATCCACACATGCCTTGTCTTTTCTTTCAGGAAGCCCTTGAATGTAAATGTTTTTACTTTTAGAAAAACTGGGTTTAAAAGAAGATGACCTTTTCTTTTATAGAAGCTTGTTATCCTGTAAACTACAATGCATTCTCCTATCATTCATGAGGAAAGTAATGGTCTCTTTTAAAAATGCACCCCTTTGAGTTTTGGATTTCATCTCATTGGTTGTTTTCTTTGCTCATTAAAAAAATAAAAATAAAATTTCTGCTCTCCCTGGCCCCATTGACATCACCAGCCTGTGTTCATAATGCCACCTAAAGCTCGACTCTCCTGCTGGCCCCACGGATGTCTTCCATGGATGTCAATTTCATGAGGGCATTAAAAATGGTCTTATTTGGAGAGTACCATGGCTGATTTTGAGCCATAACCTCACCTGCTGGCCTCTTTCATTCTAAATTGTGTAAGAGGGGCCAGGATCACCAGCAGCAGAGTTGCTACTGAAAATCTTTCTCATTCTACCAGAACCATATCACAGCCTTATCTCACAACAGGGATGTGAACAAAAAAATGTGTTAGAAGCAGGTGAGGACAGATAGAAAGATTGCTTGCTTCTTGCAATGAAAAGGTAATGCAAATATCGATCTTTTGTCATAGTCTAAGATTTTTTTACTCTGCATATAGACATCCAAGCCAAACCTGTATGCCTAATATTTACTCCTAAATCCATATTTAGGCTCCTGGTTTTCATAGATATATAGCATCAGCACTGCTCAATTAGAACATAAGAATGGTCATACTGGGCCAGACCAAAGGTCCATCTAGCCCGGTATCCTGTCTGTCAACAGAGCCCCAGATGCCTCAGAGGGAGTGAACAGAACAGGCAATCATTAAATGATCCCTCTCCTGTCATCCATTTCCAGCCTCTGACAAACATTCCTACCCATCCTGGCAATTAATCCCAGTTGCACGTCATTGTTCTTGGAAGAGGCTTTAGCACTGTCTTTCTCCAGCTAAGAGTACTGCCCTTTTACAATCAATCTCTGGACTGTAGGGAAGTGGCAGTGTGGGAAAGGATTCAGAGAGACATTCTTGTTGGTGCCATATGTGCATAGAGATCTCAGGTCAGTGGTCAGTCAGAGAGAAGAGAGGCTTCATTAGCCACAAGTCACTGAGAAATAGATGTTCAACATTAGGGAAATATCTTCACTCTGATTGGCTAACAAGTTCCTTCAGCAATAGGATATAGGCTTTTGCATGCTGTACAGTTAGCAAGAAATAATCATACCATTCTTATACAACCCAAGGTCCTTAAACACTCAGAATGCAGGGATTTGCATAACTGAGATATGAGTATGTGCAGCAACTGTCCAGCTTTTTGTACAGATTAGTTGAGGCAATTACAGTTCAGTATGTTTAGCCAGATGCCAAATGCTATAGTGTAGTGGAAAGAGAACAATGCAGATTCTGCACTGGGAAGGAGGAAAGAAGAGTTAGGGAGCTTGAATAGAAGGAGTTTAGTTGCATTTGAATTTCTCCTGAGCGGGTGCACAAGCACACTTGGGAACATCACTCCCAAGCCCTCATCTCAGAGCCGCATCTGGCAGGATTTCTTAATCCATGTTAGCAATGTCTTGGGCACCAGAGCCAAATAAAGAAGGAATGGGGACAGCTTAAAAAGCCAACACAGAAAGGTTTCAAATGTTTTGTGCCCCGCAGTCTGTAATAAACAGGGAGTTATCCATTCTCTGGGAAGGTTCCTCTTTTTAAAACCAGGAGCGTTCAATGATTTTGCATTCTCCATAGTTCTCCCTGGTGAAGAGATGCCTGTGTACTGTGAGTAAAGGGGAAGAATAGGTGTCATGAGTAATCCAAGTAATGAAAGAAAAAGAAAAAAAACATGGAATGTTTCCTCTTAGTCCAGTGAAAAGGTTTTTGGGACTTAAACAGCCTCTTGTCTTTTCTTTCTGTTTGAAACTAAGGGGAGGGGGCAGTGTGGGTTAGAGTGATTGTTTTTCCAGTTGGAAAACTTCATTATCAGTTGCCCTACCCCCCATCCACTGGATGAATGAAGGCCTTTGTGGGGGGCCTCTAGCCTTCTTTTAATTACATGCCCACAGCATACAGAGAAGCACAGGGATCAATAAATAGCCTAAGATGGTTTCCAAAAACAAGATGCTCCAATGGAAAGCAGACTCTCTAGGAGACATTTTAGGAACAATAAGTAGGCTCTTGAACCACTTGCCATTAGTTGACTGAACTATTCAGCTCTTTACTGTATTAGATAATATCTGTTTCTTTACTGCATTATAACTTTCTGCGCCAGTCATCTTGTGTCATATATGGATTTTGGCAAAATCTCAGTAGCTGGTTTATAAAAAAAGTTGCTAATCAAGTTCAAGTTGATATGATATGACAGAAAAAAAATCTACCATTCATGACCAGAGGCTTTCAGTAAGATGGGGGAAAAGTGCTTAATGGTATACAATAGCTTTCTTCTTCAGCTTTATACAGAATGCAGGGTATCGTATAGAAGTTGTCCCAAGAGAATAATAAATGGAAGGGTATGTTTGTAATTGACTCCAAAGAGAAATGGAACCTTTTCCTTATGGTGAACCACAAGAAGGTTTTACTATATCTTGTTCTTTACATGACATATATAAATAGAACCAGGAAAGGGGTGACTAATTAAAATAACTGTTTGACCTCAGGCTGAAAGGAAAGAATACCAAGAAACTCCAAAAACTCACCCAATTCAATGTGCAGGGAAATGTCACAGAAATGGCACCTTAATTATATGCTAATGACATTGCCCTAAGAAGAAAAGCTTCAGAGGTTTGAAAGCAAAATAATATGTGAAAGAAATGGGTTTGTGTATAATCACAGACCACTTTCTAACAACCATTTTTCTCCCTTCATATTTTTTTAGCATATGAGAAACAAGAGACGCTAACTGCAGAGCAACAAGGAACCTTTGATATTTGTATTTGATTTTCAGCCTGTAGGCATGAATCAAAAAGAAAACAAATTTTGCAACAGAGACGTTTGAATGTGCAGACTTTCAGGGAACTCTCTGCTCATTATATTTTTCTGATTTGCTTATAACTAAGGTCATGTCTATACTAAGGGCACTCTGGCAGCATAGCAAGTCTGTTATAGCCCCATACTGTAGAATCTTGTAGATACAGCCTAAAATGACAGAAGGGGTTTTGCTGTTGCTGTAGGAACTTCACCTCCGACAGAGCTAGATTCCTTCTGCCAACCTAGCTATGTCGACATAGGGGGTTAGGTTGGCACAGCTACAGCACTCAGAGGTGTGAGCAAGCAGGGATATGATTTTTCACACCCCCTGAGCACCATAACTACGTTAATGTACGTTTTTAGTGTAGATAATCTCCCTGTAGTTTTCTCTCTCAATTCACTTATTTGCCCAGCATAGACCAACTTTCTCACCATTAAAGCACCATCAGAGTCAGGGAAGCTATGCCCATTTATATAAGGTGACTGTATATGGGATACCTGGTAAAATTACTTGTATTCAAGTGTGTTCAACAGCAATCAGAACTATGCAGTACAAATGTTCAAATCAGCATCAAGTTGACTAAGCTCCTGTTATAAAGAAATACTGCAGAGCTGGAGTCTCTTTATTTACCTTCTCTTTAAGGTTTTCCCAGGAAGAGGTGACACACATGCACATTCCCGTTCACCTCTCTCACACAGGGATGGGAGTGACTGACCAACCTGGCCCACCCTTCCCTGCCCAGTGCTCTCCTTCCTCCATGTCTGGCCGACTCCCTGGTACAGCTCCACCTGTCCTGGTACCTGGCACCTCATCTTCTCAAGTGCAATATGTGGGGACATGCAGGATCACAGCCCTCCCCCCTTGATTTCTGACGGAGTTCACATCAGAGCATGGCCAGCAGCCTTTCCGCACTGTGTGGGAGGGAAGGGATGGGAGCTGCTTCCAGTGGAATAGGGGTGTGCGTAGAGATAGAAATGACCTGGCCCGTGTTTTTCCAGAGATCATCTATTCCCTCCCATCCCCCACTTCTCTATGACTAGAAGAAGTTTGTCCCTTCCTGTGTTCACGGTGTAGAATGGCAGATAACACCTCCAATCCATGTCTAGCCACTGACATAACCCAGCCACCTCCTGTTCCCTGGCTAAAGCATTGGCATGAAAGGGAGGGTTAAGCTCTATGGATACATTGTGCTCCAGGGCCCAGGTAACCAGACTGCAGGGCTTCAGTCAACCTGGCCAGAGAGGTGGCTCAGCAGGGGAAGGTGCCAAGGGGACAGAGCAGCCCTGCACTGCCTGAGGCAGGACCTAGGGTTGGGGGCAGCATGTGAAGAGGGTGCTAAGCCCCTCCTTAGAAACCTGCAGAGTCAGGGCACAAACAGGCTGGAAATAGCTTCCTTTCCACCACACCAGGGCAGAGAAGCTTCCCCATGCCAGCACTGTGTGGGGCTTTGGCACATGCAGGGCTTGGCTTCTCCTGGCCAGCACTCTGGGCCAGAGGGATTGAGCTTTCCCTGGGTGCCAGGCCAGCCCAGCCAGAGGCAGTGGGGAGAGGAAGGAGCCTGCCAGCCAACCTCTTGGTGAGCTGAATGATTCCACCAGTGGCTGGTTCTCCACACAGCACCAGGAGCAGGATGCATCCCTCTAGGGGGGATATGGAGAAATAGCAGGGCTGGAGAGGGTGAACACACACAGCAGGGAGAGGACAGTGAACGGTGAAGCATGTAAAGAGAGATGGGGTGGGCAGCAGCGGTGACATGTAACTAGCCACCACCTGCCCACACTCACCAGCCACTGCAGCAAGCAGCCAGTGCTGGCTCGAAAGAGGTGGGGTGGCAGTGGGAGGGGGGGGGGGGAGAATCTCCAATCAAGCAGTTCTGATTTCCTCCTATAGCAGCAAATTAGCCCATATGTTACAGGGCAGCAGACAGCCAAGAGCTGCTTCAGTGGCCCTGGGGAAACATTCACTGATGGCGGACATCCTTCCTCATGCTCAGAGCTCAGCTCTTGGGACACATCAGGGGCCTGGCCGTGAAGGAATCCAGATTTAGGGCATTTTGTGATGGAGATAAAATCAACGTTAAATAGCAGTCCTACCCTGCTCACTAGTCACACACTCTGAGAACCTCAGAATACCCTGTCAGTTACCTGGCTTTTAATCTCTTGAACGTGTGCTATGTGATTTTTTTTTATCTTTCTACATTTTAATAAAAAAAACCTCACAGAAGTCTACATGTATGACATCAATACTATTTCCTTTGTCAAACTTGCAACATTCCCAGAAAAGGCATAAACATAGTCTGACAATCTATTTTCCATAAATCCATGTTGATTGGCATTCATTACATTCCCCTCTTTTAATTCTTTATTAATTGCACCCTGTAACAGCCACTCCATTCTCTTGCGGGCATTGATGTTGGAATGAAAGGGGTGGGTGTGGCAGTGACATCACAAAGGCCTGTTGCTGGACCTCAATCTATTGGGAGACAGTGGTGAGCAATGGTGACCTCATTGAGACACCCTGACAGCTTTTGTTATTTGAAAGATCTTTCAATGAGAGCCACACTGCTGGACTCTCATTCCCATACAGACTTCATTGGGAGGGAGTAGAGGTGACTAGTGTGGAAAAAGTATCCATGCTAGTCATGACTCGTGTGGAAAAAGTAAATAAGGAAGTGTTATTTACTCCTTCTCATAACACAAGAACTAGGGGGTCACCAAATGCCATTAGTTGGCAGCAGGTTTAAAACAAACAAAAGGAAGTATTTCCTCACACAACACACAGTAAACCTGTGGAACTCCTTGCCACAGGATGTTAAGAATCAACTATAGCAGGGCTCAAAAAAGAATGAGATACATTCATGGAGAATGAGTCCTTCAATGGCTATTTGCCACGATGGGCAGGGATGATGTCCCTAGCCTTTGTTTGTCAGATGCCGGGAATGGGTGACAGGATGGATCATTTGACAGTTGCCTATTCTATTCATTCCCTCTGGGGCACCTAGCATTGACCACCATTGGAAGACAGGATACTGGGATAGACAGACCTTTAGACTGACCCAGTATGGCCATTCTTATGTGACACAGGGATTTACTAAACAGAGTTCATTGAAGGATCAGAGACCTTAGATTTTGTTACCTAGATTTTGAAAGAGGCACTGCACAGCCACCTCTAAAGGAAAACATACAATAAGTGCAAAAAGAGTCAAGTATTAATTTCTTTCCAGAATGAAAAAAAAACAAACAAAAAATAACCTGCAATCAATTCATGGAAATAATCTGAAATGCTCAAAATAAATAAATAACCGTTCAAGAGGCCTGTTGCACACTAAGATGCATATACCAAACAAACCCAGACATAACTATGAAAATAACCCTCCAAAATAATTACAGAGCAATCTTCTTTGTCCTAGCTCAGTGGGAAATCTTTTGGGCTGAAAGTACCAACATAGCCTCTGGCTAGAACAAGTTTGCATCTGCAGAGCCTTAGGGTGTGTCTGCATGTGGAAATTGACCAGAATAGCTATTGCAAAACAAGCTACACTGGAATAAAGACATTTTGTTCTGGAATAATTAGTGCTCTATCAAATCAGGATAATTGTTTTGGCATAAAATCACTTTTATTCTGGAATATAGTATCCAAGGTGTAAAGGGAGAGCTATTTCAGAATAACTATTGTGGAATAATATTTCATAATGGCTATGCAAATCAATTTCCCTGTGTAGACAAGCCCTTAACTCACCAGTTAATTTGAAGGCATGTTGAAAAACAATTGTTGACCATAACTGTTAACTTACCAATTACGTTGGAATACTGTTCTAACTAGCTTGGCTTTTCTCCTAGTGTGAACTAGAATCAGCAATGGGGTGTCTATATAGTCTGAACAAAACTTTTGAGAGAAAGAGGGTGAAGGTAGGGAAGGGTGAGATTATATGTGTGTGTGTGTGAGAGAGAGAGAGAGAGAGAGAGAGAGAAATACAGAAAGGATAGCAGGCTGTTTATTTCAAGCAGCTGGAGTCAATGTGAAGAAAGACAGACAACAGGACCCTCTATTCAAAGTAAATGAACAAATGTGGTCCCCTCTCAGACTTGTCTGCAGAACATTCCAGTACACACAGTAACACCAAATGAACAGTTCTTCACTGCATCTGCTTGATGGGTTGTCTAACTCTTCCAGATGAATGTTGTTTATTTAGCTTATTGATTAAACCAGCTGTTTCAGCTAATAGGCACTTCACATTTTCTAAAGACAGATATGAACCTTTAAAGACTGGTGACCCCGCTCTCTTTCTTTAAGAGATTACAAGCTAATCTTTGTAAAAATAATTGATTTGTGTTACACTGGGCCTTAGAAGTTATAGAATAAAAATCTGAGGAGGAAATTAAAGTAGTTCTGCTTCAAGAGAATTGCTGGAAAATGTTGGGTTTTGATATGCAAAATTACTTACTTCCTGTAGTTCTGACTAGTATGAAAACTTAGATTTTGTTGTCACTAAACCAGCCTGATTCACAAAAATCTCAAGACTGGCTTGCCAAGTGAAAGAGGGATGAACTATACTTTACCAAAAGCCTTACCTGTTGAACTGAGAAAATTAGGAGGACCGTGCTATCATTTTTAGTCCATCCTCATCTCACTCATAATGTTAATGTCTTCATCATTTAGATTTTTCTGTGGTGTTCATCCCCATTGTATCTCACAAATATTTGTGAGGGAAACATCACAACAATCCTTGAGGCAAAAAAAGTGAAGTGATCCCCATTTTACAGCTGAGGGACAGAGAGTGAAGTGGTCTCAGAAGAACCTGGTGGTAGATCAGGAAACAGAACCTAGAGAGCTCCTGAATCCACAAGGCTGTCCTTCCTTACTACTGGCCATGCCACAATCTTACCTCTAAGTGAAGGGAAAGGCAAGGGGTTTTCTTTGAAGAAGATACCAGCAAATCTCTGCACTCATCAGTCAGGACTGGTGCAAAACTAACATAGGACCCAACTCTGCTTCTGATTACATGGAGGAAGATCAAATCTATAACTGGAAGCAACCTCTTTGTCCAGAGATGAAGAGTCCATTGAAGTAAATAGCAAAATCCCCTTTAACTTTAATGGGACCAAAGTTTAGTCCTAATTCTCCTGATCTGGTCCTCTCCTACATTTACAAAATACTGGATGTGGAATGTGCTATTGCAGAAGAGGAAGTTACTCACCTCGTGCAGTAACGTTTCTTTGAGGTGTGTGTCCCCATGGGTGCTCCACTCTAGGTATCGGGCTCATCCTGGCGCCACAGGTCAAAGAGTCGTCAGCCGTGGTTCAGCCGGAGAGCGCATGCGCGGTGGTGCATGCTGTTTGCACCGTTTGTGAGCTTGTGCACAATCCGGCTCCCACCAGTTCCTCCTAACTGGATCACTCCTGAAAAACATAAAGAAGAGACTCCAAAGTGGGGAGGAGGGCGGATCGTGGAGTACCCATGGGGACACACACCTCGAAGAAATGTTGTTACTGCACGAGGTGAGTAACTTCCTCTTCTTCTTTGGGTAGTGTCCCCATGGGTGCTCCACTCTAGGTAAGTACAGAGCAATAGCCTCATCTACAGAGGTGAGATTGAAGTCAGGATCTGGTTGCTGTGGACAGCACTGAGGAGGCCAGCGCTGATTCTCAGGCAATAGGATTGATGGCACAATGCTTAGCAAATGTCATGTCCAAAGACCATGACACCGTGTGGCAAATGTCCTGAATTGGTATGCCTTTAAGGAATGGCAGGGAGGTAGATGTTGCCCTAGTGGAATGAGCAGTAATTGACATTGATATGGGCCTATTGTGTAATGTGTAGCAAATTGTAATACATTTCAGGATAAGCTTAGAAATACATTTGAAGATCATGATTGACCCTTGGTTCTTTCATCTGAGCATAAGAGGAGTCATTGAGATAGGTGGAAAGGGCGAGTCCTTTCTAGGTAAAAAGCCAATGCCCTATGGACATCCAATGTATGCAATCGGGCTTCATGGCTAGAGGTATGTGGTTTGAGGTAGAATGTCGGGAGTATTATAGGCTTGTTAAAATGGAACTCCGAATTCACCTTCGGTAAAAAGTTTGGGTGAGATCAAAGTATTATTCTGTGGTTGGTAAACAGAGTATATGGCGGGTTGTCCGAGAGGGCCGCCAATTCTCCAACCCATCGGGCCGACGTTGTAGCCAGGAGAAAGGCAACCTTCATAGTGAGCGTAGGGATGTCACAGGTAGCCAAGGGCTCAAAAGGAGGGTAAGTGAGGGTGTCCAACACCAGCTTCAAATCCCATAGAGCAGGAAGCTTCCTGCGTGGGGGGCATAGATTTGTTAGGCCTTTCAAGAGGCGTTTAGTCATCGGATGAGCAATTATTGAAAAACCCTCAATTAATTGTCTAAATGCAGAAATCGCCGAGAGATGGACCTTGATGGATGAGAGCCCCAATCGTGAATGGTGCAAGTGAAGTACATAGTCCAGGATACGATGGATTGGAATGGACATTGCTTTGAAGTTGGCTAAACACCAAGAATGGAAACGACGCCATTTATAAAGGTAAGTTTTCCGTGTGGATTCGCATCTGCTATAGAATAGTACTTGTTTCACCTCTTGGAAGCAAAGGACTTCTGTGCTATGGAACCAGCAAGGAACCACGCCATGAGGTGTAGGCAGTCGATTTGGGATTGTGGCATGGGTAGCCCTGGTTGCATGAGCAGGTCAGGTTGTTTCGGTTAACCGATATGGGTGTTGGAGGGACATTTGTAGGAGGAGGGGAAGCCACGTCTGTCTGGGCCAAAATGGGGCTATGAATATCACCGTAGCTCTGTCCTCAATTATCTTCTCTAATACTCTCGGCAGAAGTGTAACTGGAGGAAAGGCGTAGAGAAGATGGTGAGCCCAGTTTATCAGAAATGCATCTCCCAGAGATTTCGATCCCAGACTGGCTCTGGAACAGTATTTTGGACATTTCGTATAGAGATGTGTCACAAAGAGATCTATAGTGGGGTGCCCCCATTGCTGAAATATGGAATGGGTTACCCTCGGGTTGAGTTCCCACTCGTGTTGAGGAAAAAAATGTCTGCTTAAGGCATCGGCAATTGTATTGTCTTTACCTGGGAGGTATGTGCCCACAATTGTAATTCTATGGCTTATGCACCAATTCCATAACTTCGTGGCTTCCGCTCAGAGGGATCTGGATCGGGCTCTGCCCTGAAGATTGATGTAATAAACCGTGGTAGTGTTGTCGGTAAAGATTTGAACTGTCTGGCCGCGAATTTTTGGGAGGAATATCTTGCATGTGTTGAATACTGCCCTGAGCTCCAGGATATTGATATGCTGGAGGGCTTCTTGTGTAGTCCATCGACCCTGAGTGAATTCGCCCTCACAGTGGGCTCCCCATCCTAGGA
Organism: Pelodiscus sinensis; assembly: GCF_052426305.1. Classification (NCBI taxonomy): domain Eukaryota; kingdom Metazoa; phylum Chordata; order Testudines; family Trionychidae; genus Pelodiscus; species Pelodiscus sinensis. Next base: position 187,458,659 of record NC_143052.1, read on the forward strand.
GAGATGCATCTGAAGTGACTTGAACAGTAGGATGTGGAAGGTGAAATGGAATGCCTGAGATCATGTTGGCGGGAGAAGGCCACCATGCTAGGGATTGTTGTACCATTAATGGTACCTCTACTAGTCTGTGTACATCGCGATTGCCCGGGCGATAAACTGAGGCCAGCCAGTGCTGTAGACATCTGAGGTGTAGTCTCGCATGTTGTACCACATATTTTGTGGCGGCCATGTGCCCCAAGAGTTGCAGACAGGTAAGTATCAATACCTTTGGACTGATGGAAAGTGTCTGCGTAAGACTCTGTATTTTGTGGAATCTTTCCAAAGGAAGATAGGCCTTGGCCATTATAGAATCTAATTGTGCCCCCAATGAACATGAGGGATCTTTGTGGAATGAGTGAGGACTTGGTACGTTCAGTACAAGACCCAAGTCCAAAAATAATTGCCTTGTGATTTCAGTGGCACGAAGTGCGTGGTCTTAAGTATGGGCCTTGATGAGACAATCGTCCAGGTATGGGAAAAACATGATGCCCTAGCGGTGAAGATACGCAGCAACCCCAATAACGTCTTGGAAAAGACCCTGGGTGCTGAGGATAGGCCAAACAGGAGGACCTTGTATTGAAAGCGCTGTGTGCCTATGATGAACCTAAGGAAGCGTCTGTGAGCTGGGTGTATCGTCACGTGAAAATACACATCCTGCAAATCGAGGGACGTGAATCAATCTCTCGTGTTCAACACCAGGAAGATAGAAGCTAGAATCTCCATCTTGAATTTGTGTTTCCTGAGATACCGGTTGAGACTTTGAAGGTCCAGGATAGGCCTCCATCCTCCTGATTTCTTCTGAGAGAGGAAATAACGAGAGTAAAATCTCTTGCCCTGGAAGTGTTCAGGCACCATCTCTACTGCCCCAATTTCTATGAGTCGAATGACCTCTTGCATTAAGAGGGCATCGTGAGATGGGTCCCTGAAGAGGGACGAGGTTGGGGGGGAGGCAGGAGGAAGGGAAAGAAGAGGAATCCCATATCCTGATGTTATTAGTTCCCAGAACCAACGATCTGTGGTGATGGTAAACCACCTGCGCTGGTAATGTCTCAGTCGGCGGTGAAACAACTTCTGTGATCCAGGGAGGTATGTCAAGGGAATGGTTCACAGCCCCTCAATAGGACCGTCAAACTTGCTTCCTGGTTATTCTGAGGATTGGGAGTCCTACCAATCTATGTTCTACGTCTTTGTTGTCGGGGTCTGCCACGTTGCTGTTGCTCGTGTTGCCTATATCTGGGCCCCATATATGAGAAGGGCCTCTGTCTGTAGTAGGGCGTGTAATGCTTATGGCGATAGGGAGGTGTGTACATCCCTAGCGTTCTTAAGGTCGTTCTGAAGTCCTTGCCCGAGTGTAACATTTGATCAGTCTTCTCAGTGAAAAGACTCTGCCTATTGAAGGGCAAGTCTTCTACTTTTGTCTGCAAGTCCTTAGGGACTGAGGCCAACTGCAGCCACGATGACCGTCTAATGACCACCGATGTTGCCATGGCACGTGCTGCAATGTCGGCAATGTCCAGGGAAATCTGCAAGGCCAATGTTGAGGCCACGTAGCCTTCCTGGATTACTGATTTTAGGAGTTGTTGCTTGTCCTCAGGCAAATGCTCTAATACTGCCACCAGCTTTGAATAATTATCAAATCTATGGTTGGAAAGGTGGGCAGCATAATTCGCCATTCTAAGGATGAGCGTGGCGAAGGAATAAACCTTCCGTCCAAAGAGGTCTAGTCGCTTGGACTCCTTATCAGCGGCAACGTTTTGTGCTGTGGTGTCTTGGCTTTTTGTTGAGCTGCGTCAACAACTAAGGAATTTGGTTGCGAATGCGTGAACAAAAATTCCATCCCCTTCAAGGGGACAAAATATTTCTTGTCTGACCTCTTATGTGTGGGCTGGGAAGAGGCAGGTGTTTTCCAGATATCGTCCGCGATCTCTAGAATTGCCTCACCGAAAGGTAATGCCATTTTCGAGTTCTGAGAACATTGAAGATCTTTTAGGAGGCAATGCTGTTTCTATTGAACCTCCGTGAAGTGTAATTCCTGGGATTCCACTAACCTTTTGAAAAGGTCATGAAATTGATGAATGTCATCTGTGGGAAAAGAATCACCAGGGAAAACTGCGTCGTCTGGAGAGGAAGAAGATTGATCCATTGGAGATTGGGCCTGGGACTGCATTTGTTCAGGCGTGCTTTCTTGTATTGGTTCTGGTTGTCTAGAAGGAAAAGGAACATCTCCAGACGGTATAGGTGGTCATGTAGAAGCCTCTGGTGGTGTTGGTAACCAGGAACTGGTGTGAGAGCGTCGTTGATGATGATATGGGGACCTGGAGGAAGAGTGCCCCAAGGAATATTGATGCCAGTAATGGTAGTTGCGATGGTGATGATATCGGTCATGGTAATAACGCCTGAGAGAATAGCCTGGTGAGTATTACCTTCTGGAGTCATGACGGTATCTAGAACATGATGATCATGTGGGTGACCTAGGAGAATGAGATCTGCACCTGGCATACATGAAGAAAGTGAATGCCTGTGGTATCATTGAGGTGACGGTGAATACCGTGGTGAATGCCTGTGATGTTGTGACCTGGTGTGGTGCGAGTTTCCTGCTGAAGTGGCACGGAAAAGACAGAGGCTAGTGATTGTGGCTGGGGAGAGAAGACTGCTTGTTCCGGGCTTGGGGAGGGAGTTATTATCCTCTTGGACTTGTGTTTAGCTTTTCCCCGCACCGGTGACGGGCTTGCCGCAGAACAGGATCTATGGTGTGGTGGTGCCGTGGCGCACCCTGTGAAAGGGTCTAGGGCAACCCGAGTCAATGGCTCAAGTGTGCTCCGCTGAGACATGCTCGGTGCCACCAGGGCGGTCAGTACCGATGTCGACATGGATGACCCACTCTGAGACGGTGCCGACGACAGGCCTGCCGTGGCCGGTGCCGCCATAGTCGGTGCTGCCGCAGCCACTGGCGTAGGTGCCGTTGGTGAAAAGAAGCATTTTTAGCCTCATCTTGCAGTCACGTCTGACTCAGGCAGTCAGCTTGGTGCAGTGTAGGCATTTTTGAGGTATATGACCCTCGCCCAAGTACCTAATACACATTGGGTGCCCATCAGACGCTGGCATTGGGTCAAGGCACTGGATATACTTCTTGAAACTGGGGGAACCCAACATGCTGAACTGAAGAGAAATTTTTTTTAAACTAACACAAAGTAAATAACTAACACACTAATAACTAAGTAACTAAGTATGAACTATTGGCTAGCTAATAAGATTTATTTATTCTACAGATTTATTTATTCTACAGATTTCGTTGTCACTGAATAGCACACAAGCTCACAAACGGCGCAAACAGCACGCGCTGCCGTGCATGTGCAGTCTCGCTGAACCACGGCTGATGACTCTCCAACTTTCGGCGCCAGGACAAGCCCGACACCGAGAGTGGAGCACCCATGGGGACACTACCTGAAGAAGAAGCAGCCTCTTTGTTCTAAAACTCTCCTAGAAATGTACACACTAGACCTTAAGTTCCACTGGTTCTTTTATATCTTTACCCATCTTTATACAGGACTTTGAACTCCTTGAATGAAAGGCATGATATAAGGGTAAAGTATTAATTTATTATTAATTATTGCTACTATGAGATTTTTGAATCTTGATAGCCATAAACCTATATCTTTGCCTAATTCCTAGGCATTTGAAGGCTTCATCTTTCTCAAACCATTCCTACTGCTTACTCCAGCTAAAATGTGGGGCAGGAGGAAATGAGACCAGACTGCTGATGTAATTAACTGCTGTCCTGCCCGACAAATGAGAAGCAAAGCTAGCATAGGTAATCAATTATTGGTCATCATGCCAGCCTCGTTTACAAACAAGCTCCTTTTTGCTTTCTCTCATCTTGTCTTCAAACTTGGGAGGAACATCCCATAAATATTCACAAAGTTACCTCTTTATCCACTTCAAATCCCTCCTTAAATGCCATGAAGCTTACAAAAACCTTGTCAATGGCTAGGTTGATGGTGCATCAAAATCATTGCCTTTTGTATTGACCAATATAGTCTCATTGTTTCCTTGTTATCCTTGTCTGTGTGACTCCACCTGTTATCTCTTGTCTTCCAACTAGATTGTAAGCTTCTAGGGGCAAAGACCTTCTTTTTGCTCTGCATTTGTACTGCACCTATCACAAAGAGGTTGTAGTCCTTCACTAGGCCAGCTAGGTGCTATAGTGGCAATGAATAAATAAATTATAATCAATGCATTAGTTTTATGTTGGGAGACAGATACAATCTGTTAACTATAAACTCCAAAACTATTAGCAAGAATTGGTAGAATTCATGTGAAATGCATTTAAAATATAGCTTCTGTAAGCTGTTAACAAGAAATCCAAGCAACTTTGATCCAGTCCTTGCTGCAGGCCTACCTTAATAGCCAGGCTTTACCATGTGCAGCTCCAATTCTTGGTCAATAAGCTCACAATGCAATACAGGCAGTCCCCGGGTTACGTACAAGATAGGGACTGTAGGTTTGTTCTTAAGTTGAATTTGTATGTAAGTCGGAACTGGTACATATTGTAGGGGAAACTCTAGCCAAACATTTTTTTTAGTTTTGGATAGCATAGGGAAAGGTTAACTCCCCTCTAATGTTTGTTTTGCTGTCTGTTCCCCTGTTCAGAAGATTTCACATCTATTTCTGTCCCTGTGACAAACTCAGGACTAAAGGAGTAACTCATCAAATACCAAACAGCTCTGCACCATGCTTTGAGCTAATAGCTTTATTTCCACACACCACCCAGGGTTCTAGGAGGAGGGTCCTTTTTTTGCTAACACAATGAGGCCAGCACTTTGTTTGTTTTGGTGGAGTCTTTGTTTGCCCAGGGAGCCCAGCATGTATAGGGGGAGGAGGGGCGGAGAGGCTGCTTTTGTCTGCTGTTCGGCAGCCTGTTGCTCAGGGGAGGGGGCAGCCTGTTGCTGGCAGGGGGGGAGGGGGAGGTGTGCAGGATGCGAGGCTGCAGGGGGGGGGGGGGCAGCGGGCGTGGGGAGGCACTTTTCCTCTGCCCGGCAGCTCTGCGGGATCCCTGTCCCTGTGGCCAGCTGCTGCAGGCAGAGGCCAGTTGGAGCCGGCCGAAGAGCAGGAGGAGGTGGATTCTAGGACCCAGGTGAGCGAGCCCCGGGGACGCTGCTGCGCTCCCGGTGCCCGGCATGTATAGGGGGAGGAGGGGCAGAGAGGCTGCTTTTGTCTGTTCGGCAGCCTGTTGCTCAGGGGAGGGGGCAGCCTGTTGCTGGCAGGGGGAGGCACTTTTCCTCTGCCCGGCAGCTCTGCGGGACCCCAGTCGGAGCCGGCCGGAGGAGGAGGAGGATCCTAGGACGCAGGTGAGCGAGCCCCGGGAATGCTGCTGCGCATGTGCGGGAGTTGCCTCACCCCGTTCGTATCTAGGGATCCGACGTAAGTCGGATCCACGTAAGTCGGGGACTGCCTGTAACTGACACTTTCTTGTCACACCTCTAATGAAGGGCACTGAAAATTGCTGCAAATGAATATAAGGCAGGAAGTGAGAAAATAACCTTTTACACAGCCCTGCTGCTGCTTCATAGTGCTATAAATGTTCCATGTATGAACTCATGTCTACACTGGGGAGTTATTTCAAAATAACAGGGTGAGTGTCCACACTATCAAGCCTGTTATTTTGAAATAACAACTCCTGCTTGTGAAGAGGAATAAGTTTATTTTATAATAGTTATTTTGGCAATTATTATTTTGAAATAATATATTTCGAAATAACCTGGTAGTGCAGACATAGAGCATTTGACTAAAAAGGGCAGGAAACACCTCTAATTAAAAAGAAGAACATCCAAAGAATGACATCTTTGCCATGTCTTGCCTGGAAAATTTCCAAACAGAATGGCTAAAACAGGGAAATCCTGGAAGAGAGCATGTGGCTTAGAGTGGTGTTTCTGATAGCTAACACATTATGGGTACATTTAGATGACAGAGCTTTTCTGGGATACTAGAGCTCTGTTGTGTCCAAGGAACGAAATTTTTTTTGGAAAAGCAGACATGTTTTTTCAGCATTCCTGTAAACCTCGATTTATGAGTGTAGCGCCCCCTCTCCACCTGGTTACCTTCTTTTAAAGCCAATCTCCTTTCAGGTTCGGATGGATAGGTCTGGGTTCTTCTGGATCCCGCCACCTACTCAATTTTATTCTTTCTGATTGATGTACTTGGCGGTGCCTCCACCCCCCTCACTCCTTCCTAGCAGGGTCACCAGAGCAGCTTGGGAGGAAAATTCTAGCCCAGGATAATCCCCATGTATTTGCCAGATAGTTGGAGACTCCCAGAAAATAACACAAACATATACACTATAATAAACACAGTTATATTAAACAAGAGACAATTATAACAGAACAGGGTAAAACACTATTTTTAGGGTCACCAGTGCCCAGCAACTGTGAGGTTAGTGTCCCGTTGGTACGTGTACTTTGTTGGGGCCCTTGATGACTGTTGACCACACAATCCTTCTCTGCAGTGGTTTAGCAGTGGAGCTGACTAGGTCCAGTACAGCCCAAAGGACTCACAAATGGGAGAAGGCAGTAAATCCCTCCACAGTTTAATATGCTTCAGGTAATAAAATCCCCAAACAAATTCCCTGCCTGACTAACTAAAAATTGGTGCACTCACACACTCCATGAATGAGCCTCAGGTTGAGAGATGACTCAGTCTCTGCAAAGGGCTGCTCTCTTCTCACAGGGGTCCTCTTTAAGCAGGAACCAGGCTGCTTCGGTCCCAGAATTTCCCCTCACCGCGAAGGGGTGCAGGGCTCAAGATGCAGACCACACAACTGCACCAAAATTCAAAACTATAGCCTCCCAGCCCAGCCTCCAGACCCACACAGCAGGCAGCAGCCCTGAACTTGCTGCTAGAGCCCAGCTGACCATGCAGTGACTCTCTCACCCAGGGAGCTGGAGAGCCAACTCAGCCTGGCTGGGGAAGCCTCCCAGCAAACTCCACAACTGGGAATCAACAGTGGAGACATAAACCCAGCTGAGAGATCCTGCCTTCAGGTCCCTAGAGGCTAGTTCTCAGGGGGAACCCTGCATGCAGGCCTGGGGCTTACTAGCTCCCACACACTCAGTCCTCCCCTTTTCCTGGCTGGCTCCAGACTCCCCTCAACAATGGTCTCTCCTTCCCCCTGGGAGGGGCATCTCACTCCCCATGGGTTGCCGGGCAGACTCTGGCCCTGGTAGGGAGGGGGAGCCAAGGCAAACTCAGAGTGCCTCTGCCTGAGCTGCCAGCAGACAAAGCCCTGGGAATCCAAGCAATCTCCTTGGGGGTTACATGAGGAAGAAGGGGTGTTCCGAAAGAGATTTTTTTCCTGACATTTGGCTCTGTATAGACGGTTCAAATGTCAGAAATGCCTCTTTCAGAAGAACAGCGGAAAAAGATACGCAAAGTGTGGTTCGCAATTTGCATATCTTTTTCTGACTTTTCTTTGCAGTTTAGACACAGCCTTTATTGTGTCACTTTTCTCTGATTTCCAGTGACTTATACCTCTTTGCTCTGATTCTTTTGCTTTGAGTTTTCTTGCAACAGAAAGAAGTGAATAAATGTAAAAATATTATCTAACATGCTGACAATTTCCTTAGAGTTCCCTTACTTTTTTTAAAATTAATTGTAGAAGAAAGAAAGAAAGAAAGAAAGAAAGAAAGAAAGAAAGAAAGAAAGAAAGAAAGATCACTTTGGGAGTTCACGTCAACAGAGTACAGACAGATATGGTACCTAATCCTGCTTCCATTGAAGTACAGGCAGTCCCCGGGTTACGTACAAGATAGGGACTGTAGGTTTGTTCTTAAGTTGAATCCGTATGTAAGTCGGAACTGGCGTCCAGATTCAGCCGCTGCTGAAACTGATCAGTTTCAACAGCGGCTGAATCTGGACGCCAGTTCTGACTTACATACAGATTCAATTTAAGAACCCCAGGCATCCCCAAGTCAGCTGCTGCTGAAACTGATCAGCGGCTGATTCCAGGAAGCCCGGGGCAGGGGCTTCCTGTAGTCAGCCACTGGTCAGTTTCAGCAGCGGCTGACTTGGGGACGCCTGGGGCAGAGCAGCTGGGGTGCTGCTGGGTTGGTCCAGTAGCGCCGCCGCTCCTCGGCGCTACTGGACCAACCCAGCAGCACCCAAGCTGCTCTGCCCCAGGCCTCCTGATTCAGCCGCTGCTGAAACTGACCAGCAGTGGCTGAATCAGGACGCCTGGGGCAGAACAGCTGGGGTGCTGCCCGGTTGGTCCAGTAGCGCCCAGAGCGGCGCTACGGGACCAACTGGCAGCGCCCCAGCTGCTGTACCACAGGTGTCCGGAGCAAAGCCGCGGAGCACGGGGGCAGCGGGACAGCCCAGACGCGCCATGGCTGTCCTGCTGCCCTCGGGCTCTGTGGCTTTGCTCTGCTTTGCTCCCCGTCCCCCTGGTCTGCAGACCAGGGGGACGGGGAGCAAAGCGGCGGAACACGCGGGCAGCGGACAGACCAGGGGGACGGGGGGGGGGGGCAAAGCAGAGCAAAGCAGAGCCAAGCCGCGGAGCGCGCGGTCAGCTGACAGCCCAGATGCTTCTGGGCTGTCAGCTGGCTGCTGCTCCGCGGCTTGGCTCTGCTTTGCTCTGCTTCCCCCCCCCCCCCATCCCCCTGGTCTGCAGACCAGGGGGACGGGGGGGCAAAGCAGAGCCAAGCCACGGAGCTCGTGGGCAGCGGACAGCCCTGTCCGCTGCCCGCATGTTCCGCCGCTTTGCTTCCTCTCCCTGGTCTGCTGGAGACCAGGGAGAGGAAGGGCCCCGTTCGTAACTGCGGATCCGACATAAGTCGGATCCGCGTAACTCGGGGACTGCCTGTAAATGACAAAAATGAAACAATATGGGCCTATCATTTATATGCAGTGCTGATGTAATTATGTTATCTCGCTCTCCTGTCCTACCATGTTAGTTAGTTCATAGATATCTTGCTTGGTTTCTAATATACATTGCTGACTATGCACTTGCACATGCACACACATATATTTGATTTATTTTCTTGACAGTGTCCATTTTATATCTCCATTTACTCCAACTTAGTCAAGCATTGGCCTAGAAAATTGAAAAAGATGAGACGCAATCCACCATCTCTTCCTGACCAGATGGAAGTTTTCCATCAAGCTTTCCTATAAACCTAGCTGACAAATAAACTCCATCAAACAACCGAAAAGATGTCACAAGTGATGGCTTTAATGGGCATTTCATCAGGCCCTTGATACAATGGTCATGATTCACAGCTGCTATAAATCTGTGCAGCTCCTTCACAGGCAGAATGATTCTGCTAGAATCTGGCCTCATGGCTTTAAATGAATTAGAAATCCATAAATCATTTACATCAGGGGTGAGGAACATTTTGTGAGTCAAGGCCCGCTGACCCACAGAAAAATCAGTCAGGGTCCGCATACAAGTGGCTCTTGACTGAGAAGGAAAAAGACACTCCTCTCATTCCACTCATATACCAGAACTGGGGGCGGGGGAGGAAAGGGGAGAGAGACTGGTAGATTTTGTGTGCTTCAGCCCTGTGGGAGGGATAGGGAGAGCTGGAGCACCAATGCAGGTTCCCCAGTGCTGGCAGGGGAGAGACCTGAGCCTCAGGAGCCAGATCCAGGTAAGCCAGGGGCTGCATCTGGCCCCCAGGCCTTAGGTTCCCCACCCTGATTTATACAGAGAGCAGGTTAGGATCAACATTGTTAACATGACAGGGAAGTTGACAACTCTTTACTAGAGAGAAACACATGTGTCTGAAGAACTTGCAAACCTGCAGAGAGTTTTGTGTACCCTTTAGATCCATTAAAGTTTATGCCCTTCAGACATAATCCACATGTGTCCTTGCTTTCTGTGAAACAGAGCATTTCTGAAGCTCATGCTAAATAATAATTAATAGCAGATTTCTTTTTTTTTTTTTACTCTCACCAGGGAAATTTTAGGAAAACCTGGAAATAAAGAAAGAAATTTTACTTTGTCAGGTTTCATACCGTGTTAGACATGCTAACATGAGTTGTATGTGGAAATAGTTCTTACCATACATTTACTGAACCCAAAACCACATTATTTGGTATTTTCTCTCAGTATTACAACAAATAGCCTTTTCAACACACAAAATCTTTAAGCATAAAAAGAGAAAAGCTACTAAAATTTATCCCTGAGTTACCGAAGTCCCAACCACAAACTGACTATAGGTTTGGGTAGTCTTTTTTGAGATGAGGCAATCACATCTGTGTGTAGTATTCAAGATGTGGGCATACCATGGTTTAATATTGAGGCATTGAGATATTTTCTGTCTTATTCTCTATCTCTTTTTTAATAATTCCCAACATTCTATTTGCTTTTTTGACTGCTGCTGCACACTGAGTGTTTTCAGAGAACTATCTACAATGACTCCAAGATCTCTTTCTTGAGTAGTTGTAGCCAAATTAGTCCCCATCATATTGTATGTACAGTTGGGATTATTTTTTCCAATGTGCATTACTTTACATTTATCAATATTAAATTTCATTTGCCATTTTGTTACCCAGTCACTTAGTTTGGTGAGATCTTTTTGAAGCTCTTCGCAGTCTGCTTTGGTCTTAACTATCTTGAGCAGTTTGGTGTCATCTGCAAATTTTGCCACCTCACTGTTTACCCCTTTTGACTAAATCATTTATAAATAAGTTAAATAGGACTGGTTCCAGGACAGACCCTTGAGGGTCCCCACTAGTTAGCACTCTCCATTCGGAAAACTTACCATTTATTCCTAGTCTGTTTCCTGTCTTTTAACCAGTTATCAATCCATGGAAGGACCATCCCTCTTATTCCATGACAACTTGCTTTACTTAAGAGCCTTTGGTGAGGGACCTTGTCAAAGACTTTCTGAAAATATAAGTATATTATATCCATTGGATCCTCCTTGTCCACATGTTTGTTGACCCCCTCAAAGAACTCTAGAGGTATGTCTACACTACAGTATTATTTCAAAATATCTTATTTATTTCAAAATAGCTTATTTTGAAATAATGCGTCTAGACACAAAATGCATTTTGAAATAGCATGTCCACACTAATAGGATGCTGAATCGCATTTAAGGCTGGCCAGAACTGGTTCTAGCAGGGGATCAGGTCAGGAGTTACCTTGTGTGGCTGCTGCCTGACGCTATCTGAGACCTGTGCTTAAAGGTACCGCCCTGGACAGCCGGTTCTAAGGTTTCCCTGCTTGCTTGCCTGCCTCACTGAGGGACAATAAAGCATTTTTTTCTCTGCGTGCTCTGATTGCCCTCAGGTTGCCTGACTGAGGACACCACAGCACTCTGCAGCATGGAGCTAGAGCCATCCTGGGGCACTCTGGTGCTTCTCCTGGATGTGTTGCTGCAAGCCTGGCCACATGTTCTGCAGGCAGTAACAGTCTTCCTGGTGTGCCGCTTCTGAAACTGACGAGCGGCGGATTTGAGGAAGCAGTGGAGCAGAGCAGCTGGGGTGCTGCTGAGTTGGTCCCGCAGCGCCGCCCTTCATCCCCTGCTCGGCAATAACTACTGCAGTCTGGGGGGTGGGGAGGCCGCTCCCCTCCCGGAAACTCTTGGTGGCAGCACGGGGCTTCCCCCACCTTCCTACAAAACAGCGGAGGGTTCACCCCTCACCGCGCTATTCACCGCCCACCCCCCTGGATTCAGTGCAGGTCCTGGCAGACCAGTCACAGCCCCCCACCGGAGTACGTCCCGATACTCTGGCATATCCAATAGTCCGGCACCACTTAGGTCCCAAAGGTGCCGGATTATCGGAAGTCTACTGTACTTTTTGAGGTTTTGGCTATCTGTTCTTCAAAATCCTTTTTGGCTTTTCTTATTATATTTTTACACTTAATTTGACAAAGTTTACTCTCCTTTCTATTTTCCTCACTAGGGGTGTGTCTAGACTACAGGGTTTTTTTAAAAAAAGGGCCCCCTGCATCTAGATTGCTGCCATGTTCTTTCGAAAGTAAATTGAAAGAACACGGCAGTTTTTTCGACCGCGGAAAACCTCATTTTACAAGGAATAATGTTTTTTTTCGAAAGTGATCTTTCGAAAAAAGGCGCTATGTAATGCAAACTGTGCTTTTTCGAAAGAGAGCATTGAGACTCCCTGGGTGCTCTCTTTCGAAAAAGCGGCTCGCTATTTTGAAAGTACTGGCTGTAGTCTAGATGCTCTCTTTTGAAAGAGGCTTTTTTGAAAGTATCTTTTGAAAAAGCCTCTTTCGAAAGAGGCTTGTAGTCTAGATGTACCCCAAGATTTGACTTCCACTTTTTACATGTCACCGCTTCTTTTACTTGGATGTTAAGCCACATTGGCACTTTTTTGGTTCTCTTACTGTATTTTTTAATTTGTGATATACATTTAAGAGCTTTTTTGTCACTTTACCTTTTGTCACTTAACTTTTAATTTCTGTTTAACTGTATTCCTCATTTTGTGTAGTTCCTCTTTTTGAAATTAAATGCTACAGTGTTGGGCTGCTGAGGTGTTTTTCCCACCACAGGGATGTTAAATTTTATTACATTATGGTCACTATTTCCAAGCGGTCCAGTTATATTTTCCTCTTGAACCAGATCCTACACTCCACTTAAGACTAAATTAAGAATAGCCTCTCCCCTTGTGAGTTCCAGAACCAGCTGCTCCAAGAAGCAGTCATTTAAGGTATCAAGAAATTTTTTCTCTGCATTCCATCCTGAGGTGATATGTACCCAGTCAATCTGGGGTTAGTTGAAATCCCCCACTATTATTGAGTTTTTTAATTTGATAGCCTCTCTAATCTCCCTTAGCATTTCATAGTCACTATCACTGTCCTGATCAGGTGATTGATAATATATCCCTACTGCTATATTCTTCATCCCTCTTCCTGGCAGAGTTTATATTCTCTATCTGTTTCTTTTTGATGTTTCGTTCTGTTAGTATGGCCATGCCAGATAACATAGTCATGTGCGTCCTCTTTTCTACAGCTATTTTCAGCCTGTTTACCTATGGTTGCTGATGTTATTATATCTGTGATACAGCAGCACCAAGTGACTCCATCCAGAATCAGGGCTCTGTTTTGCTAGGAGCTATGCAAACATCCAAAGAACTTACAGTCTAATGTAAGAGGGTATAACAAACAAAAGGAGCACATGCAGGAGAGATGAATGGGGATAGGAATCCGTGATTACATAAGGAGCAATATACATGACTTGATGATTCCAAGTCAAAAAGGATCCAAGTCTAAAAAAATATAAAGATACAGTATCTACATATAAAGCAGCTATCAGTAGGCCCCAGTGGCCATCTCTCATCTTTTACTATTTGTTTACTGAATGCACAGGTATGGCTTTCTTGAAAGTTAATGGGAGAAACATGAGCAAATGATGGCAATAGACCACTCACATTACTCTAGAAAAATAGTGGGTCTGTAGCCTGTTGTTGGAAGACTGCACATTGTTTAATAGTGCAGAGCCAGAAGCAGGTGAAGGGCAAATTTAGAAACTCGTAGCTAACAGAGACCAATTCAGGTGACAAAAGAAGAAAAGAGAGTCTTGAAAAAAATAAGGGGAAGGGCTATGAATAAGGGAAGCAGGAACGGTGGAGAAAGACAAACTCTTTAGAAGAGGGCAAGGGACTTGTTGAGCCACCACATTGCAGTGGCCAGGAGAAGCAGCCCAGGCATGCTTCAGAGGGTTGGGAGAGCCTGAGATTCCATGCATCATGGGATGAGGGGAATGCTGCCAATCTATTCCAGACACAAGGCAACGAATGGGAAGAACAGCCCCATAAAATTCCCATATTATGACAACTTGTGGGCAAAAACAGAGTTGTGAGGGTCTCCTCCTTCCTACCTAAGTGCAAGTTCTGTAGATTAAAAATGAGTGGACAGCACAAGCATGATCTAGATGCTCACCCGAGGACCAAGAGAGACACTTTGCAGGTGGAACCTCCAATAAGTGAGGGAAAGCCCAAGAAAAGAAAAAAAAATCTGTCAGGGAAGGGAGAGGAGTGTCACAGAGAGCTGGGCAACCGCATCTGAGCTAGCAATCTGATCACTGCAACTCCTATTGGGTGCCACAAAGCACACCTGACTAAGGGAATCAATAGATTGGGAGAGAGTTAAAAGGTAAATAACCCAAAGGGAGTGCAAATGGAGAAAGAAAAAGAAAAAGAAAAAGAGAAAGAGATAAAGAAAAAGAAAGGCTTGTAGAGTAAGCTGGAAGCTCTCTTCTCTATGGTTCAAGAGCTGAGGGCTGTGTGACACTGTTTGCATCATGCTACATAATCTATAACAGAGATAGGAAAGAACACAATAAATAAACCATGCAAGGTGGTTTACCAGGTTTCTAAGATGTTTGTGGATTAGAAAGTAGGCAGGGACAGAGTCAGCCTTGCCACAGGCCCCTAAATACCTTGGACTATTCAAAGTCAGCTCTGATATCATCTTCTATATTTTAATACATAAACATACCTGGATGTGTTAAAATATGGATGAAAAGGGGGCAAAACTATATGTCAATCTGGTGGTGAGGTGTATAAACAACAAACAATCTTCTGATCCCCCACCTACAAAAGGCTAATGACTACATCCAAGCACAAAAATATGGCAGAGATTCAAAGGGATTGCCTAAGTTAAAAATTTTGAGGTATATTTGAGAAACAAAGGTGTCCAGCATGCAGGACTGGACAGAAACTGAGAAACCTCTTTTGGATTATTGTAGAGAAGGTGATGAACAAAAAACATTACAACCAGAAAACAGTCCTTTATTACCATAGTAGTTCCAGAAATTTATGGCATCATGTCCATTGACTCTAGTGGGACCAAGTTTCAGCATCAACCCCAGATCCTCCAACGTATGTATGTAGAAATGTAACTCTTACTGATTTCATCAGTGTCCTATTCAACTTAATGCAAATACTGCTCAGGTGTAGAAAGAATGCTAGAAACAATGGCTACGCCTACACTGGCATGATTTTCCAAAAATGCTTTTAATGGAAAAGTTTTCCGTTAAAAGTATTTTCGGAAAAGCACGTCTAGATTGGCAGGATGCTTTTCCGCAAAAGCACTTTTTGCGGAAAAGCGTCCGTGGCCAATCTAGACGCGGTTTTCCGCAAAAAAGCCCTGATCGCCATTTTCGCGATCGGGGCTTTTTTGTGGAAAACACTACTGTGCTGTTTACACTGGCCCTTTTGCGCAAAAGTCTTTCGGAAAAAGACTTTTGCCTGAACGGGATCAGCATAGTATTTCCAGAAAAGCACTGACAATCTTACATGAGATTGTCAGTGCTTTTCCAGAAATTCAAGCGGCCAGTGTAGACAGCTGGCAAGTTTTTCCACAAAATCATATGATTTTGCAGAAAAACTTGCCAGTCTAGACACAGGCAATAAGTTTACTGAGATGAGAAAAGGGCATGTGAAGTGTGACATACAGGGTGCAATCCAGATTGGTAAGGGGCTGTCTCAAACCTGTCCTGCAATGTTGTGTGCCTCATAATGCCTTGCTGCTGAAGCTCCCATTTGGACACTTAAAAACAGTCTTCCAGCATATAGGCGCCTCTCAGATGTATTTGTGTATCTGCAGCCTTCCAATCACCCCCTGGCTCTCACTATCCTTGGCTGTACTGAAGAGTGACCTGCACTCTCACATTCCCAGATTTTCCACCAGAAATGTCTCTCTTGTACTGCCCTGCCCTCTCCTGGAAAGTACAAATTTATTATGCCTATTATTCATTTAAAGGAATAATAGACCATAACTAGCCATCTTAAATGCAGTTACCCAGGCTACATACCTTCAACACACTGGGTGAGATAAAACAATAAAACAAGTTTATTAACTACAAAGAGAGAGATTTTAAGTGAGAATAAGCATGGGCAATATAGTCAGAAATGGTTACAAGAAAAATAAAGAAAAAAGTTTTCTAATGCTAATCTTGACTAATTATATTCGATTCAAAGGAACGTTTCTCACCACATGCTCCCACAGCACTACAGACCAACTTTCAGGTCAGGACCACTTCCTTAGAAACCAATGGATGCTTTCCTTTCTCTCTCTCCACAGCTGGTTAGCACTGGTCTATGCTTCATTAAACAACTCTTCCCTGAAAAATGTAGTATGGGGTTGAAAATGTATGCCCTACAGTTACTCCTGATCACATTTCTAGAATATGCAGGTAAAAATCTGCTTTGTACTCTTGAAAGCAATGTGTCATCCTGTCCATATGGAACTGGAGCTTCCTCTGCTGAATGAGAGATACATGCAACTTTTAATTATTTTGGACCACATAGCACTTAAAAAATCTGACCCTGACTCATTGACATGTCCTCTCTCCACGGTTAGCACCAAAGACCCATAAACATCAAGTTTCATCCTGTGTTCTCTATGGTTCAAGTGGAAGGTATAAATTCCAGCAGAAGGAGCTAGCACTGACCCAGTTATTGTTCTAAAAATAATTTACAGCTGCAGTGGAGTAAGCAGCAGGAGGGGCTAGACTATTGTGTCTGTGCCTACCATCATGCAGCATTATGTTGTACACATGGATCATAGGAAGTAATACATCTGAAAATGGGGTCATGTAGGGACAATTTTGGGGAATCACTGTGCTAAAGGCTCTTAACCACAATAACAAACACGGAGGATATTGATGACTACAGCCCATAGAGGAGCAGAAGATGGAAAAACCTCATGAGAATATAGGAAGAGACCAGGTGTTAGAATCTACTGATGAAAGGAGACTAATACAGGGACAATAGACCAATGCGTGAAGAGAAAAGGCCAGGCAAAGGGAGATGGGGATGCAGAAAACCATGGACTACCTTAAGGACACTGAGAAGAGGTGAGGAAACTGAGGGAGGGAGGATGCTGTGGGCAGATGTGTCATTTTTTTCATAGAGATGTATATCTCTGGTGCTTTGTCTGGGACTAAAGTGTGAGTGTGTTTAGAAGTGCCTTTGCAAAGTCTACAAGTTTCTTGTTTTAATTAATGCAAAGTCCTCAAAGGGTTAATCAATGTAATTGGTGAACTGGAGTGCCCAGATCGATGATGTTAAATCCTCTGGTTACCAGAAGGGAGGCACCTGACACCGTATCTGATCACCAATGATTTCTCCCCAAAAAAACATGCTTGGAGTCCAGATTAAAGTTCACTGATATATTGTAAGAATTTAAATTGACAAGTGCATGAACAAGACCAACAAATCCAACCTCCACCCCAAAACAGAAGAGAAGAAAGACAGAAAGATCTCCAATACAGGTAAGGTATTTATACGTTACATAGTCTTTATCCTCAATGGTGGTACTGGTGCTTGAGATCTTCTGCCTTTGGGCTCAGGTTAGCCCTCAGGAAGGAACCGCAAGTGATCCCTCGCAGTTCTGGGATGATTCTCGTTGGGCCTTCACCACAACGGAGTGTTTCAGGGATGGTGACAATGTGATGGTCCGAGGCAGGTAGAGATCAAACACCTCTGCCTGGTGTATCCCAGATCAGCAGGGCTGAGCCTTCGCCACAGCGTGGTGTGGAAACCCACTGCAGTTGTGAATGATCCCTCTGCCTTTTCCCTCTGTCCCCACACACACAACCCGGAACACTGACCACCCCACCCTCGGGTGCTTTTCTTTAGAACCTTTGGCAGGTCAGCTGTAAACTTATGTAGGATGGTGTGCACAATTTCGGGCTGGGTGCAAAGGATCTGCGTGCCTGGTGCAATTTTGGTACCGAGTGCAGACAGGGCTGGCCCAAGCCATTCTAGCGCCCCGGGGGGCAGGCGCAGTGCATGCGTGGCCCCGCCCCTGGGCAGCAACCTCTGGGGGGTGCCTGATGCGGCGCCCCTTACCACTTCAATCAGGTGCCCCCCATAGGTTGGCGCCCTGGGCAGCTACCCAGCTAGCCCCCACCCCAATCCGGCCCTGAGTGCAGACACTCAAGGCGGGAAAAGTTCAAGTATCCTGTCCAGAAACTCCATTTTTGTTTTCCTAAACTCCATTTTGTTTTCAGTTACTGATAGCAGCAACCACTCCTTTAAGTGTGCACCTTACCCACATCCTATTTACAACAATTACATTATAAACATTATAAACAAATTAACATTATAACACCACTCTAACACCTCCCCCCCCACTGCCTCTATAGAAGGCAGCAAGGGGGGACAGGCAGGTTCATGGAGCCGACACACGCGAGGAGCCTGCTTGAAAGCTGGCTCCCCATGCATATCCGCTCCTGCCTGCCCCCCTCTCCCTCTGCACTGCTCCCTCTCTATCAGTGGCAGCAGGTGGGGAGGGGCAGGTGGCGCCTATGCTCATGGGGAGCCAGCTTTTAAGACAGCTCCTCACAGACATCGGCTCCGGCTCTGCCCCCCTCCCCTGTTGCCTCTGATACGGGGCAGGGGTGGGGAGGTGCATGTAGTTATCTACACATTGATATCCCAACTCTTCACTCGCATGAAGCTATCTGTAATCCAGAGCTACAAAGACAGACAATTATAAATGTTAAAAAAACTTGCCACATTTCTGCCAAGCAGAATGGCTAGCAGCCCAGGAGGAATATGGTCCAACTGTCTTCCACAGGATGACTCAGCATGGATTACTTCAGCTGAATAGAGCCTTTGGAAGAAATTTGCTTTGTTTCTTATGGGTTTACAAACAGAAAGTCAAGCTACACATCTGATTAGACTGGAATGTTGATTGTACGTTCTGATTCTAAAGATAGCTCCAGTTACTCAGCCTTAAAATTACCCTAAGGATTTTGGTTAGTATTTGAATAGGGACCCACTTAGATCTAAGAGGTCTTTATAATAGACAAAAAATCAGCTATAGCCCTTGGATTTATATGGATAGGGGACCTAAATCATATGTATTTTGGGTGGGGTTTACACAGACTCTTAAAAAGATTAATTCTGATAAGGGCACAAATCTAAGAAAGAAAAAAACCCTCCTCCAATGTTTGCTAGTTCCTTTTCTGCTCTAAAATGTCATAAGATTAGCCCCTTTCTGATAAGAATTGGACTGCTTTCAGAAATTCTTTGCTGTCCTGATACAACTTAGATATCTGCAATTTAGACGCACCCTTAGATATTTACATATGTAAAGCCTGAATAGCAGTAATAAAGAAAAATAATTGATTTGCAAGGATTCCAGCTTAAGTCCAGGTCCTTTACATGGGTGCATATTACTCATAGCTGTGAAGAAGACTAAAGCAAGTCCCACTCCCAGAAATTGGTGGTTTGAAAAATGCAGAAAACAATTTAAGTGTGAGCAACGAGGAGCTTATTGTTAGTCATACAGTCTAGTACTTAATTGTAATCGTGTCCCAAGATATTTTTAAATACATATACATATTTTGTGGGTAGATATGTTAGTTCTCTAAGGAATACACTCATTCAGAGACCTATTCAAGATATGCCATTCAACCAGAAATGTTATTCAGTGGTTAATGGTATATAGTGTTATAGTGTTATTCAAAGATTAGGCTTCATTTTCTAAATAGAACACTCTCTGTCAGAGAATACTAGATTACAGGCTAGCTGTAAAATCCTTAACAGGCAAGTCTTCGTATTTCCTACCTCAGCCTATTTCTCTGTTTGCAAAAAGGAGAAAACCATTTTCTTTAATGCACAAATGTAATGTGTGCTTGGTGCACTTTTTTGCTGCTGTAACATCTTTCATGTGTGAAGCAAAATGTAGTTGTGAATCTCACTGTACTTTAAACATTAGAAAAGCCTTTAGTATGCCTGTCGATGATCTTTAGAGAAACTATCAAAAGAGTAATAGATCACCACAACATAAAGAACTCCCAGGGTTAATATTAGATGAAATTCCAGAGGATTCTCCTTTGTGGCTCAGTCATAATAGTACTGGAATCTAAATGGTATTCATTTAACAAACCTTGCAACAATAACAAAGCAGAGTAGTTGGCAATCCCCAACAAATTATCATAAAGGAGTAAAAAGAGAAAAGAAAGGAAGAAAAGCAATGCTGTATAGAATAAACCAGAGTCAAGAACAAACAGAATAATTCACTCAGAGAAAAAAATCCTCATTAATTCTGCAAAGAAGAAATCTCTTATGGAATTTTTTTAAGTTGAAATGTAAACAGCGCTGGAAACAAATATTAAATAACTTACACTGTTATCAGTTTGGATTTGGCTGCAAGTTTGACAAGCTAATAGTTACAGTCAAAAGCAGGTCAACTGTACAATCTATTTCAGGGAATGGAGACAGCAAGAAGCTTGCAAGACTATAAAGGGGAATAATTAGATGGTGGAATGTGCCCCCTTGTGTTCCAACTAAGAAATAAGAGAACTGGTCAGAACTGTCACAAAGGAAATGTATATTACGTGAGAGATCTTGAAGTCATTGCCAAGTTAGAGGTTAGAGCCCTTCTCAGATCAGAGGTATTGGTCCCAAGCAGTCTGGAAAAATCACAGGTACATTAGCAAATAAGAATGATACTGAGTTGGTCACACTATTAACAAGTTGAAATATTAGGGTCAAGATTTTTAATAATGGTTGCCTAGAGTTAGGCTCTAAAATGCATATTTAAGCATTTACATAAGTAACGACATGAGCACTTAGCAACTCCCCTGCACTTAATTTGGAGCTGCTGGGTTCTCAATATCTCAGCGTATCTATACTACAGTGTTATTTCAAAATAGCTTATTTTGAAATAGTTATTTTGAAATAGCTTATTTAGAAATAACGCGTCTACACACATTTTGCTATTTTGAAATAGCGAGTCCACACTGAGTGGACTCTGAATCACATTTAAGGCTGGCCGGAACCAGTTCCGGCAGGGCACCAGGTCAGGACTTACTGTGTAGGGCTGCTGCCTGAGGCTATCTGAAGTCTGTGCTTAAAGGGACTCCCCCCCCCCACCCCGGACAGCCAGTTCTCAGATTTCCCTGCTTGCTTGTTTACCTTGATGAAGGACAGCAAAGCATTTTGTCTCTGCGTGCTCTGGTTGCCCTCACTCGGGACACCACAGCACTCTGCAACATGGAGCCAAAGCTGCCTCTGGGCACTCTGGTGCTTCCCTTGGACGCGTTGCTACGAGCGTGGCTGCACTTTCTGCAGGCTGCCATCCAGGAGGTCCATCGAGGGGCTGTCAGTATCCAAGAGGCCCTGTGGGAGAGCTTCCACCTTGAGGAGCACTGAGAGCCTCCCTGGTCTGCCCCACTGCGGGCTTGTGCCTCATTCCTCCCTCAAATCCTTCCATTTACCCCTCCCTAACCTCCCTTCCTGATGTCAAATAAAATACACATATTTTCATGAACACAAACTCACTTTATGTAACAATACCAGGGGAGAAGGAATGAAACTCTCGTGAGACTGGGGAAAGGAGGTGGGAGAGGGGAGAAGAGAGGGTGGGAGAGGGGAGGGGGAAACCTGGGAGGAGGGAGCTGGAAGGGAGGAGCAAGGGGAAGAAGGGGGAGGGGAAGCTCAGGGTTGGGGGTCTTGCCAGACCAACTTGATTGTCATGCAAATCTGCTCCTGGGTTTGCATGTGGCCTTTGGTGACCAGGATGGCAGCTATCCTGCCATAGGTTTTGTCTACACTACCCCGCTAGTTCGAACTAGGAGGGTAATGTAGGCATACCGCACTTGCAAATGAAGCCCGGGATTTGAATTTCCCGGGCTTCATTTGCATAAGCGGGGCGCCACCATTTTTAAAACCCTGCTGGTTCGAACCCCGTGCAGCGCGGCTACACGGGGCACGAACTAGGTAGTTTGAACTAGGCTTCCTAGTTCGAACTACCGTTACTCCTCATTCCACGAGGAGTACAGCTAGTTCGGATTAGGAAGCCTAATCCGAACTAGCTACTCCGTGCCGCGTGTAGCCGCGCGGCACGGGGTTCGAACTGCCGGCATTTAAAAATGGCGCCGGCTGGCTTCATGTAAATGAAGCCCGGGAAATTCAAATCCCGGGCTTCATTTGCAAGTGCGGTATGCCTACATTACCCTCCTAGTTCGAATTAGGAGGGTAGTGTAGACATACCCAGAGATAGTATCTAGAGTAGAAAATCATCAGTGTACCAAGCACGGATATCTCCAGGGTGAAGGGAGGTGGTGTAGAGCCCAAGGCAACCCCCCTGCTACCCCAGGCCCTGCCCCTGCCTGTTTCTTTTTCTGCTCCCCCCTCCCTCAGCTCACCCTTCCCCAAAGCTGGCCCGTTCCACGCCCACTCCTGCTCCACCCCATTGCACCACTTTCCTGAAGCTCCCTCCCCTGAGTTATGCAATTTGGGGGATTACTGGAAGGGCTTGTATAGGGCAGCAGCAGGGACTGGGCTTCTCTTCACTCACCACCGTGGTGGGAGCCATAGCAACCCAGCAGCCTGCTCTGCTGCTCGTCTCCCCAGAGCACCCCAGCCCTGCCTGCTCCTCCAAGCCCTGCATCTAGTCTGACCTTCTACATAACACAGACCTTAAGACTTCCCTGAATTAGTTCTTTCTTGAAGTCAAATAGGTGTGGTTCAACAAGAGAATATCTTTAAGAAAAACACAGTTTTGATTTTACAATTTCTAGTGATGGAGATTCAACAATCCTTGATAAATTGTTTGAATGGTTAACTGTCCCATTAAAAAATTCACTTAGTTTTAGTCCGTATTTGCTTATCTTCAAATTCCAGCTATTGGATTTTGTTATACCTTTGTCTACTAGACTAAAGAGCCTTCTATTATCATTTTTTTTTGTTCCCCATAAACTTACAGACTCTGATCAAGTCTCTTAAACTTCTAGGCTGCGTCTAGACTGGCAAGTTTTTCTGCAAAAGCAGGTGCTTTTGCAGAAAAACTTGCCAGCTGTCTACACCGGCAGCTTGATTTTGCGCAAAAGCACTGACGTTCTACTGTCCAAAATCAGTGCTTCTTGCACAAATGCTTTGATGTTCTTGTTCGGGCAAAAGCCCTTTTCTGGAAATGCTTTTGCGCAAAAGGGCCAGTGTAGACAGCTGAAAACTGTTTTGCGCAAAAAAGCCCCAATGGTGAAAATGGCGATCAGGGCTTTCTTGCGCAAAACCGCGTCTAGATTGGCATGGACGCTTTTCCGCAAAAAGTGCTTTTGCGGAAAAGCGTCAGTGCCGATCTAAATGCTCTTTTCCGCAAATGCTTTTAAGGGAAAAACTTTTCCGTTAAAAGCATTTGCGGAAAATCATGCCAGTCTAGACGTAGCCCTATAGCAGGGCGGGAGAACCTAAGGCCTGGGAGCCAGATACAGCCCCCAGCTTACCTGGATCTGGCCCCCGAAGATCAGGGCTCCCTCCAGCATTGGGAAGCTGGAGCTGGTGCTCCAACTACCCCACTATGGGACTGGAGCATGCAAAATCTACTAGCCTGGGCCCCCTAGGCTCTGGTGTGTGAGGGGAATGTGGGGACTGTCTTTCTCCTTCTCATAACACACAGAAATCTATTGAGGAACATTTTAACGTACCTGGACACTCATTAATGGATCTCAAAGTTACCATATTATGGCAAGCCAATTTAAAAAACAGCTTGAAAGGGGGGCTACAGAACTTAATTTCATTTACAAGTTTGATACTTGAAAAAGAAGTCTAAGCAAAGATCTTATGTAGATGGCCTGCTACAATTTACATCCTAATGGCATAAAAAACCAAGCACCAGGCACTTAAGAGCACTTAGTACCCATTCTATCAGCTTCATTTAGCATGGACACTCTAGTTGACTTTCCCCTCCTCCTCACATCCCCTCTCTTTCTCTGCTATTTATTTGGAACCTGGACTCCTTAACTCCATTCATCTGAAGAAGTGGTTTGTGCCCACCAAAGCTCATGATACAATCTACAAATGTTGTTAGTCTCTAAGGGGCTGCAAGACTATTTGTTATTTTTTAAAGTTTTTTCACTTACAGACTAACACAGTCACCCCTCTGAAACTTTCTCCTTCTCAGTCAGGGGCCACGTCAGGATATGTTTTTGCTTCTCAATTGTGTACAGCCCCCAACTGATTTTTCTGTGGGGCAGCAGCCCTCAATCCAAAAAAGGTTCCCCAGCCCTGTTCTATAGATTGAGCTCATTAAGTCCTAACATATAAGGCATGTTTTCCAATTCTTTAATGATTCTTGTGAGTCTTCTCTGATTCCTCTCTAATTTTTCAACATCCTTCTTGAATTGTGGGTGCCAGAACTGGACATGGTATTTCAATAACACTCACACCTTTCTACTCCTACTCTGTATTCCCATTTATACATCCCAGGATTGCATTAATGAGCCCTTTAAGTCATAGCTGTTGCACTGGGAGCTCATGTTTAGTTGGTTATCCACTATGACACCCAATTCTTTTTCAGAGTCACTGCTTCAAGATGGTAAATCTAAGTTACTAATGGTTTAAGGTTACAAAAGCTTAATAAAGCAGCACATTACTTGGAAAGTTTTGAGCTGCCCTCTCACATTTTTTTTACTACACATTTTTGCTATCCTTGCTATGAGCCTAATCCAAAACCCATTAAAAGTCAATGGGAAAATACCCATAAATTTCAATGGACTGTGAATCAGGCCCTTCTGAGGCAATGTAGAGGTTTGTGACTCTTGGGCTACATCTATGCTACAAGCGAAGGGTGTGATTCCCCTTCTCACATACACATACTTGCAAGAGCTTGATGAAAGCTAGTACAAATAAAAATAGTAGCATAGGCACAGTAGCATCAGCAGCAGCCCTGTTTAGCCAGACCAAGTAGAAACACTCCTGAAACAAGTGGATGTGTATGAGGGCCAGCTAAGCCATGCCACTGCTGCCCATGCTAAAATAGCTTATGCTGTGGCTTATACCCATACTATCTTTCATCGACCTGTGGATCACACTCCTAGCCTGTATGGTAGATGTAGCCATAGCCTCAGCTCACTACATTTAAGTCCAGTGGTTAACCTACAAGAAGAGCACTTCGGTTTCCCATTCTCACAAACCCAGTTCCTTATCTGACGGCAAAGTAGGATAGCAAATTATTTCAAAATATCTAATATGAAGCAGCTACACTGCTGGAGAGGAGTCATGGTGCTACACTGATAATATGTTGTCCCCTTTCAACAGTCTGGTGAGGAAAAAATTGCTCTTTTCAAACTCATTTAATAATTTCTTACTAGTGGAACCTTTCATTTGCTGCCCTGAGAGAAATAGCTAGAGTTTTCTCTTGGTTACCAAAGATTTGTAACAAATCTCATGTCTCCCTAGCATCAGAATGCCCTGGGAGGGTAGGCAGATAGCACAGTTTGTATGCTATTGGAGAAGGAAAACAATGTGCTCTTTCCCCACTTCTGCCTCTGAAGCTTTCCTGTTATAAAACTATACAGATTTGATCTCCTGGGAAACTTGGATGAGCCGGGGGCCCTTGTTAATCTAAAGGAAATTAAGAGATGATTGCATTACCATGCTTACAAATTCATTACTATGTTCCATCCTTCTGAACACAGAAACAAGCCAGAGGTTGAATAATATGGAAAAATATTGTTCAAGATGGATTAATCCATTCTCAACGTATGTGAAACAGTCCCTGATTCACAAACTCTTTTGCTGAATTTATTTTCAATGAAAACGTTTTACAAAAATCCTATTAGGTTTTGGGTTATTTTCTTTTTT
This sequence comes from Pelodiscus sinensis, assembly GCF_052426305.1. Classification (NCBI taxonomy): domain Eukaryota; kingdom Metazoa; phylum Chordata; order Testudines; family Trionychidae; genus Pelodiscus; species Pelodiscus sinensis. The sequence continues at coordinate 187,484,264 of NC_143052.1, forward strand.
TTTTTCTGATGATCTCTTTAGTATGAATGTTTCCAATTGTTTTATTGTATTTTCTCTTTCTCCTTTCTTTTCAGCCATAGAATTTGTTCTGTGATTTTATTTTTCTCTTAAATCTGTTGGTAGAGATGTTTAAAGGAACATAAAAGCCTTGAGTGGCAAAGCTGTTGTGGTATAGCTAATCCAGAATAGCTTCCCCACATGGATGTTCTGTTCTTGAATAAAAGTCATGTTTATTCAGTAATAGTTGCTCCACTGTTTGAGCTTATTCAGCAATACCTACACCGGTCAGGTTCCCTCTGTAGATAAGGCACAGAGGAATATTCAGGGCAGTGTCCTGGGGCCCAGACCAGCCCTCTGTGGGAATAAAGAGGGAGTGCTATCTAGCCCTGCTCCACTCCCAGCACTGTTCCAGCCTCACTTCTAGCTGCAGCCCCAGCTCACAGCCCGACCTCCAGCATCGGTGCTGCACCTTCATCTAGTTCCACCCCAGCCTTGACCCCTGGCCATGGCTCCATTCCTGGCTCCAAACCCAGACTGCCTATGACTTAGCCTCGTTCTCACTGTCTGACTCTCCCACCTATCCTTGGGTTTCAGGTGCACTCCCAGCCCTGGCTACAAGAAGGGATGCCAACAGGAGTAAAGATAACACAACCCTGAAGAGTTTGGGGACCACTGTCTTAAGGTATTACTTGTTCAAACCTCATTGGGTTTCAAAAGGGTTTAAGTGCCTACCTCCTTTACTCTCCTTTCAGAATTCCAGCCTTTAGTTTCTCTTCTTGTTCCCAGAACTTTTTTTCCCTTCTTGTTCCTCTCTTTTCATATACTGTATATTAACTTTCTTTCCTTTTCCTTATGCTGCTTTGTCCCCTCTGTTCTGGCAAATTTCTTGCAGTGCAGGCTCTTCCTTTTCATCACAGGTTGTATAAGTCTTGCTGGAAAAAATGCCCACCCTTTGGGACTTGCTAGACTAATGTCATCAAAGGTTCAGTAAAACTGCTGGGAATAAGTGGAATTTTTTTCTCTGAATCTCCTTACTGTAATGCAGCCTTGGAAGTGTCCCTTCTTTCATCCTAATTTTCACTCCATCCCTCCTTTTTTTCCTACTCTCTCTGGATGTAGTCCTAGTCCGACTGAAGTCAGTGGCAGTTGTGCCATTGACTTCAAAAGAGCCAGGATCCCACCCCTCTCCTATTCTCTTAATCTTGGCAACAGCAGTTACTCTGGTATGGTCACAACTATGATTGACTCCTAGAGTTCTATTCTGCTGCATTTGCACTATTTGCTAATTATAAAGCTCTTCTTGCACAACCAGCTGTGACTGTGTTCTTTCTGATCCTATTCAAATCAGAACACATTTCCAGGAATACTTGTTAACTGGACTGTATCTTTGCTAGTAATTTGCTGAAACAAGGTCCATTCCAGCCAGGAGAGCCTACATATAATGTTGAGGTGGTCAGGTTTTAAATCTCTCATGCCTGAAGCCAAGAGCTAAAATTATTGTAAATATTAGCCAAGAGCCTCTCTTCAGGTACTGCCTATTTTGGGCAGACTGTGACAGGGCACCTGCCCTGCACTGGCCCTTTAATACTTGGACTCTGGCCTGGAGCCGGGGCTAGCAGAGAGGAGGCCAGCGGGAGCTAATTAGGGCTAGAGAGTGCCCAGCTGGCAAAGATCCAGGACTGCACGAATGGCTGGTAGAAGCCAGCTGAACCTATTAGGGCAGGGGAGAGCCCAGCTGGCAAAGATCCAGGACTGCATGCATGGCTAAGAGAAGCCAGCTGAACCCATTAGGGCGAGCAGGAGCACAGCTGGCTTGTGTGTGTATATATAGAGAAGCCCAGGTTGCTCAAGGGGGGAGAGAGGCCAGTGAGGGACTGGCTGTGGAGGAAGCAGGAGCCCCCAGGAGGGAGACCTGCTGGGACTAGCCAGCTAGAGCTGGGAGAAGGCCGGCTAAGGCTACCCCGATGAGGGGCCGAAGGAAAGGCCCGGGCGTGGAGACAGGTGGCAGCCTGACTTAGGTAAGCAGGGCCATGGAGATAAGCCCAGGTGCCTATGATGAGCAACCCATACAGACTGTATTCTGCCCTGAGATGGGCTATATGAAGACAGTCAGGGGGCACTGAGGCGCACGGGGGTGCGGACCCCTTGACACAGACCTTTAAAGAAGGGCAGATTATGATGCTGTAACAAAAATAACTTTGGCAGTTTAATAAAATGACAATGGGGTTAATCTGCAGTCGAACTATTAAGACGAACCTGAAATGTTTGTGCAACCAAAAAGCTTCAGCCCTTCTTTTAAGTGCGTTCCATGCCGTGACACAGTTAACGATGAGCCTATCCACACCAGTCAAAGCTATCAGCTGCTGCTACTAGTCTTCAAGATTTTTAGTTATATTGGGCAGAGTCTTTGAATATGTCCTAATGGTTTTTGAAGTGAGACAGGGCACTTGTGTCAAAGTTCAGCATGAGCTAAAAGAAAGTAAATCGTTCTTTTAAAAAAAAAAACCCTGCTCAAATGATTACCTAGACTTTGTCTACGCTTGTGTTTTTCTAACCATCTCACAGTGGTGGTAGACCAACTAAGCAGCTTAACTAGAGCCATCTTCCAGAGTCCAGACCATCTCTGCACAGAGGTAAAGATCAGAGTGGTTAATATTCCACTATGCATTCCATACTAATTCGTCTATTGGCATAACACCACTGGAGTCAGAATGGGAGCAGGTAATAATTAGGAATTGTTTAAAAAAAAACCACTAAGCCTTAAAGATCTCAATGCTGTAGTCAACTCTCAAGGAATAGCGGCAGCTAATCAAATAAGGGACAATTATGGAAGGTAATGAGAGAACAAACCTGAGAACATCAGAGTGAATTTGCTGTAAATCTGGGCAAATTAGTATTTCTTTCCCCCAAAACTGCTGCTTGAAATTTGTTAAAAATATAGCGATAAGAAAACATTCAAGGTCTGCTCCAGGAGTCATCTGCTTGGTAAAAGCAGTTTTCATTGAAATACAAATTCCCAATTCTATCCCCCACCCTCCTCCACAGTGTTTAGAGCATGCACTATCTTCTATGCATCTGTCACTATTTCCAAGTGAATATTCAATGCTCTGTTTATTCAAAAACAATGAAGATGTGATAATCTACCCATTACTTATCTTCTTTGTACAGTTAATATCAGGGTATAATTTGAAGGAAAAAGGAGGCATTGCCTTTCCAAACAAAGCCAGCTTTATGGGTAGGCACTGTGGTATGGGAAGCGAGGTTCAGTGTACATTTCTTAATACCTGAGGAAAGGCTCCTGCCAGCAGCCCACATGACTCCCAACTTCCTCTTCCTGACCCCCCAGCAGCCCAGAGTACGGGCTGTTTGATGATCCAGGTGGAGCACACACAGAAAAGCAGGAGTCCGGCATGTCATGTGGCATCCCCTTGCTCCATGAAATACAGCAGAAGGCAGCAGCAACAATCTGAGCAGGAAGGTGACTGTAGCAGCTCTGGGAAACACCATAAAAAAGGCAGCATCAAGTCCAGCTGCAGCAGCTGGTACCAGAGCAGCTGTAGCTCCGGCACTCAAGTCTCAGACTCATAGGCTACGTCTACACTGCCGGTTTTGCAGGCAATGAGGCACAAATTAGCATATTGCCATGCCTCATTTGCATAATTATGCACAATGTTTTTGCACAAAGGGTTTTTGCGGAAAAAAAGTAGTGTGGACGGGTAGGCATAAGGATCTTGTGCAAAATGGGGGTTTTGCACATAAAAACCCCATCCACACTTTTTCCCCTGCAAAAACCCTTTGCACAAAAAAGCTTGCATAAATTATTTGCATACTCACGGCCCACAAACCGGCAGTGTAGACAAAGCCATAGATTTTAAGGTCAAAAGGGACAATCATTGATAATCCAGTCTGACCTCCTCTACTTTCAAGGCCACAGAACCCCACCCACTCCTGAATAAAACCCTAACCTCTGGCCGAGTTACTGAAGTTCCCAAATTGTGGTTTAAAGCAGGGGTGGGGAATTTTGGGGCCACTGACCCACAGAAAAATCAATTGAGGGCTGCACACAAGTGAGAAACAAAAAGAAAAACAAAACCCTCACAGATGTAGTCCCCGCTTGAGAAGGAGAAAGTTTCTGAGGGGTAGCCATGTTAGTCTGTAACTGGAAAAATTTAAGAAACAACAAATAGTTTTGCAGCACCTTAGGCTTTGTCTACACTACACACTTTGCCGGAAGAAGCCATACAAATGAAGCGCAGATTAGCATTTTCTCATGCTTCATTTGCATAATCTCTTCCGCTCTGTTTTTGCACAAAGGGTTTTTGCACAAAAAGCAGTGTGGATGTTTCCTTTTTGCACAAAAACCCCTTTTGCCTTAGGCATAAGGATCTTGTGCAAAAAGAAAACATCTACTCTGCTTGTTTTTGTACAAAAACCCTTGCGCAAAAACAGACCAGAAGAGATTATGCAAATGAAGCATGAGAAAATGCTAATTGATGCTTATTCCCATTGCCTTCCAGCAAAGCATGTAGTGTAGACAAAGCCTTAGACACTAACAAAACATGTAGGCTGTGTCTAGACTGGCAAGTTTTTCCGCAAAAGCAACTGCTTTTGAGGAAAAACTTGCCAGCTGTCTACACTGGCCACTTGAATTTCCACAAGAACACTGATGATCTCATGTAAGAAATCAGTGCTTCTTGCGGAAATACTATGCTGCTCCCGTTCGGACAAAAGTACTTTTGCACAAAAGCGCCAGTGTAGACAGCTCAGATTTGTTTTGTGCAAAAAAGCCCCAATTGCGAAAATGGCGATCGGGGCTTTTTTACGCAAAAGCACGTCTAGATTGGCACGGACGCTTTTCCGCAAAAAGTGCTTTTGCGGAAAAGCGTTTGTGCCAATCTAGACGCTCTTTTCCGCAAATGCTTATAACGGCAATCTTTTCCGTTAAAAGCATTTTCGGAAAATCATGCCAGTCTAAACATAGCCGTAGATGGTACCAAGAGCTTCTTCAGATGAATGGAGTTTGAGTCAGTCCATCCAGTTTTCAAATAAATAGCACAGAGGGGATGGGGGGAGGGGGCGGGAGAAGGGAGAAAAGAAAAAAGGGGGAAATTGTCAGACTGTACATGCTAAATGAAGCTGATAATACTTAGTACCCACTTTAACTACCCTGTTTGGTTTTTTACATCATTAAGATATGGAATGTAGTGGGCCACCCAGCCTATGTCTGTTTAGACTTCTGTTATAGGAATCAGACTTGTAAATAAAATTAAGTTCTGTAGCTTCCCTGCCCAGATGGCTTTTGAAATTGGCTTGAAATACAGTGACTTTGAGATCCATTAATGAGTGCCCAGGCAAGTTAAAATGTTCCCCAACACAGGTTTGTGTTTGTCTTCTCAGATATCTGATTTGTGTCCATTAATTCTCTCAGACTGTCCAGTTTGGCCAATATACATAGCAGAAGGCTGGCACTTGATGGCATAGATCACATTAATGCACATGCAGTTGTACAAGCCTCTGATGTGGTGGTGTACATGGTTAGGTCCTGTGATATCACTTGTATAACTGTGTGGACAGAGTTGATTGTAGGGGTGGGTTCCTGGGTGAATTTGATGGAGGTGTGTTGCATAGTTGCTAGCAAGACCTGTGAGAGTGATTGTAGATTATTAATGATGTGCTGGAGAGGTTTAAGTTAGGGGTCCTAGGTGATCACTAGTGGTGTTGTTACTATTTGTTGGACTTAATTTACTTAATTTACCAAGGAAGAATCTTTAGAATCAATTGCGTCAGAAGTGCAAGCAGAAAACCCCACAAGGAACATTTTTTGAGGATAGGTGTTCCGGATTTTCAGTCCCAGCAAGTCTGAAGGATATATACATCTTGCAAAAGATGAAATTATTTTAGTCTTTTCAGTGCCCTTTAAAGACATTTTACAGAAGCACCCATCACCAAAACATAAGCGGCCAGACTTGTGAAGGCTTTAAACAGCCACAAGTTGAGTATGTGACAAACTTTGAATGGCCAAATTAGTCAATTCCAAAAAATTTAGGGAATGTACTAGTCTAGGTATAAATGCCATAATATTGAGGGGAGGAAGGCAGGGGAGGGGGAAAAAAAAATCAGGAAACCAGGAGAAAAAATTGGAACACCTGAAGTCCCAGATATTTAGTACAGCCATAGTTCAAGCACCTTTTCAATTGTCCATATATCAAACTGAGTGATGGCACTATTAATACCATTTAGCATAACACTTCATCTCATCTCTCCTCCTCTTCCTAGTAGTAAGTCTGCAGGGGTGTCGCCATACAATTTCCTACATAAAAATGATGGGAGGGCATAGGGAGAATAGTCACACAGAACCCTTGGCAGGACAATCAGAGGGTGATGATACACAAGGCCCTGGTGGGGTGAAATTGAGGAACACAAGGGCTATGTCTACACAGCTGGTTTTACCAGCAGTGAGTACGCAAATCACACAGATTAGCATATAACCACACCTCATTTGCATAATTTATGCAATTCATTTTTGTGCAAAGCATTTTTGCAGGAAAAAAAGTAGTGTGGACTTTTCTTTTTGCGCAAAAACCCCTTTCCCGCCAACCCGGTAAACCTCCTTTTTTGGGGCATAAGGATCTGAAAATAGGGAGTAAGTACTTGATATATCTAAAGCTAGCAGTTTGCCATTAGAGTTAGGTATATAGGATTAGAACTATTTATAGTACAATAAGTGACCACAGTGAGAGACACTCAGACACTGCAAGTTTGACTTCTAGCCACTGATAGAAGGAACGGAAGGGGTGGCCCTGTCTTTTATGCCATCAGGAGGGCCCTAACTAATTCAAGGCCATTAAAAAAAATCATGGATCACGAAATCTGGTCTTGTGCTTATACTATACAGATTTCAACAGAGGAGACCAGCATTTTTCAACTTGGGGATCCTGATCCCAAAAAGGAATTGCTGGGGATTGCAAAGTTATTTTACAGAAGGGGTCACAGTATTGCCATCTGTGCTGCTTTCAGAGCTGGATGGCTGGAGAGTAGCAGCTGTTGGTGGCAAAGCATCCAGCTCTGAAAGCAGTTCCGACAGCAGCAGAGCAGAAGAAAACATGGCAATTCCATACCATGGCACCCTTAACCTTCTGAGCTGCTGTAGGAGGCCAGAGAGTGGCAACTGCTGATTAAGGGCCTAGCAATGCAGGCAGCAGCACAGAATTAAGGATGACAATACCAAAACCATAACTCTCCTATAACATTGCAACATCCCTCTACCCCCCCCCCCCCAAATCCTTTTTGGGGCAGGACTTCTGAAATGTTGTGGTGTTGTAATTGTAGATTTAAATAGCTGAAATAAAATTTGCTATTTAAAAAAAATTATGACTATGAAATTGGCCTGTGAATTTGGTAGGGCCCTACCCATCGGGTAGGAGGGACAAAGACACTCAAGACCACAGGAATGGCCCAAGGAATTCAGGGTGCATTGTGCCATGCCCACCAACAATGGAACATGAATAGAAAAGCACCTGAAGCGACACCTAAGATTATCTGACCATCAGACAAGTTCAACTTCAGCAAAGCAACAATGAAGAGGGTAAAAACAATCACTATGGGGCCATAATAGTTGGTGTTATTTATTTGAAGGGGAAACAAAAATGGAAATCAACAGCATGACCTGCTTTCACTGAGGGCTCATCTAGACTACACTAATGTGTCAAAATGGGATATGCAAATTCCTGCAGATCATCTTCCGATCTCACTTTTGAAAGCAGAGCTTTCAAAAGTGAAAGTAGTCAAGGTGAAGATTTTTCGGCAGCCCCCCCCTTTCGAAAAGTCGCTTTTCGTCAAAAATTGAAGTTTATGTGGCTTTTCAAAGGGGGGGGGGGGGGGCCTGCCGGAAAAAATGCATCTAGACTACTTTCACTCTGCTTTCAAAAGTGAGATCAGCAGAAGATATGCAAATTCCCACTGAATTTGCATATCCCCTTTCGACACTTTAGCGTAATCTAGATGAGCCCTGACTGGTTATGAACAGAGCATGCCACTGCCTCCTCACAAATCTGTGGTAAATTAGGTTACCTAGGTTACACATTACCTAGGTTACACATTTGCACAAAGTTTCAAGGGCCAGAAAGTGCATCAAGTTCTGAAGAAAGCTAGCAAGTCATTGAAGTAGTTTCTTTATTTTTATTAGAAATGTATTTACAAGACTTTAAACATTTACATTGATTGCCCAAGTATCCTTGTTCCATTTACAAGCTTACAGTAATCCTAGGTTTTTCAAGATTAGAGCACAACCCTTTAAATAAAAAGAATTACAAAACGTATCAGCACAAATTAATCCAGACTACAGCACTAAAGTATAAGATAAACTCAATATATTTAGTTAAGTATACATGTTAAACTTGTTCCTCATCTCAAACAAGGTCAAAGGACTTTTCATAATTATTTTAAGCTCTGCAATAACTAAATTTTTTCCACAATGCAAAGTTTTTTTCAAGTTTCCAGTAAAGAAAGTTAGCAAATTCTGGCCACAGCTAGAATGCAGAACCTGCTACATTTGCATCGTACTGTTCAATGCTGTGCAGCACAGGTCAAGGGAAGGCTGTAAAAATAAATTTAAAAAAGACAAACAATCCAATAGTTTTTCCAAGAAAGTTCAGGGCTGGCTTGTTACTTTAGTTGCTAAAAATTTAACAGACGTCAGTTCAGCAGATAATTTTGGATGATTCTCAGATACCAACAGAAGGGCAACCTAAGTTATACCATAAGCTGAATTCCAAACAGCATTAGCCAGCTTCAGGAGAACCTATTTAACTACCCTTTCAGGAAGTTGCCCAGAGCCTGGGCAGACACACAAAAAAAATATCAAATATAAAGGTGGCATGGATTTATGCCAGCAGGAGGGAATTTTTTAAATTTTACATACATCATCCACAAATCACTGTTGTTCCATTAGAAAGACTAGCGCAAAAACTGCATCAGTCACTGGAAGGCTTTTGCAGGATGCCAAAATATTCTAGAGATTAAGAAAGCATGTGGTCCCAGTGATAAGATACATACATGACGTTTCTTTCAGCTGTTATGACGCGATGCAAAGCTTGATTCAACTATAGACAGGCGTGCCTCAAGTGCTTTCAGTATGGTTTCCGCCTGTTACATTGGAAAAAGTTTCCCAGAAATATGAATTTACAAGACAAAAAAAACCAACACCATAATGCTACCCCAGTGATTGCTATAAAACTAGTATGGACTGCAGGAGATACCATTACATTTCTGTTTTAATCTTTCCTCACCATCTTCACTGAAAGGAGTTCACATAATGTTTGGCGCTTCAGTTAATTCTGACTATTCTAGTAAATGCATTTTAACATCCCTAAACATGTAACCATTGAAAATTTCAGCAGTTACACAGCGGGGGCAGGTAGTGCATCTCCCATGTACACTCTTCCCCTCTGCTGCTGCCTCTGTATCAGAGGCAGCACCACAGGGAGGGAAGAGAGGGGCCTGCATGTAATACAGGCTCATTGGTTAAACACATATACTGTTACATTTTCACATCCCTAAATATGACAATTTATTGCAGCAATGTAGCCACCACAGAATTATCTGACACTTAGCTTAAAGTTTCACTATGTTTAACTTATGTAATACAAATTTAGCTTCTCTCAGAGGTTTCCTCCATCTGTTATCTTACTTACTGTCCTGGCTACATGATTATGAGTAATAGGAACCCAGATTATAGGCTCAAAGAGGGCATTTTCATAGCTATAAAAAACAATTTTAAACACCGGAAAAATATTTCAAGTTTGCTTATATCAGAGAGTGATTTAATGTTGAATTGCATTCTACCTTCCTTAGTGAATCAAAAATATATCAGAAATTATTTCACTTTATGGCTTCAAACCAAACTGGTCAAAAACGCAATAGTGAAAAGATTTGTCAAAATTGTATCTAGAGAAACTCTGAACTACTACACACAAAAAGCTATAGGTAACTCTAGAAAAGTGAAACATGACAATGATAAAAATTAGATCAGTTTGACTGAACTCCTAGGTGTTTAAATGGAATTATTATTGATATTATTGGGATTATTATTAAGTAGGATATTACTGATGGCTGTAAGTCTTCTTAAATTGTAATTACCTCTGAATTACTTAAAATGAAATCTTACCCTTTCCAGTGCTTCTTCTAAGCCAGCTCGACTTTCAAGAGTTAAAGGTTCATCATCAGTTATAGCTTGTTTTTCTGAGGATCCTAGGATGTAACTAGTCATAATGTGAAACAAGGAAATAATCAACTTAAAGGACCTGTTAGCAATAAAAATAGCTCTGACAGAAAGGGAAGTGCTGCAATGATCAAAACATTCATGCTATTAATGTGAGTAAAATACTGATTTTTTTTAATGAACAAAATCAAGTCATACTGGTTTATTTTAACTAACATTTCAATAACTAAATTATGACAACTTATGTTAGGGCACATTAAGTTGAGGCCTATCAAAGTAATACATAGTTGTGAAGTTTTAAAGACTATCAAAATCACTGAACTAATTGAAGTTATTGGACACATCTGGAAACAGTCTACTGAAGTGCTAACCATCTTTAACAGTAGCTTCTTTTGCAGGTATAGAGAATATTTTCCTCATTTTAGTTTCAGTCTAATTGAGTTCAATGACTGACTTTCAAAATTAAACTAATTGGGAGTTGAAAAAAAAAAAAAAAAAAAAAACAATGACACTGTTTTCCTCTTCCAATCTCTGAATAAAAGCTATTTGAGAGAATGAGATAGCCCTTCTATCTAGCCCTTCTATCTAACCTTTACATGACGGTTCTTTGAGATGTGTGGCATGTGTCCATTCCTACGTAGGTGTGTCCATGCCCACAGTACAGTTGCTGGAAATTTTTCCTCTACCAGTATCCACCATGTCAAATCTAGAGAACTCTGGTGCTGAGTGAATATGGAACCAGTATAAAGGAGCCTGCCGACCTTGTTCTTTTAGTTTCCTCTTGACAGCTACCTCCAAAGAGGTTACGGAGAGTGGATCTTGGAATGGACACGTGCAATATTTCTTGAAAAACAACTGTTATAGAAAGGTTAGTATTTTTTTCTCCTTCTGTGTCATTCCCACATAGGTAGCTCACAGGCAGTTGCATAGGAGGTGGGTTTGGAATTCAAGAACAGGCTGACTGCAAGATTGCCCAGCCAAAGACAAAAACATCTCTGGCCTGCTGAACTACCGCACAGTACATTGTTAAGAAGGACCAGAGAATATCAAAATTGGATGGTGTAATCCAGTTTTATTGTGTTGAGGATGCAGAAGTCAAACATGAGCTTAGTACAGGCATCCAAATAGTAAAGGCAATTGGAAAATAAGGAGGGGAGCTGAATCAGATGCAGGGGGATAGCAGTGCCAACATGGAACATGTGAAAACAAGTGTCTTCATTATCCTCAGTGTCCACGTCCAGGTTCAGTGGAGCCTGCTGTTGAGAACAGGAGGAGGAGATCTGCATCTAAACCCCTATTTTTCCTTCTATGTTGGTCCTGCCTAGAAAGCTGATAGAAGTAGCATAGCAGCCTGTCTATTGTGGCCCGTACTGCTTTCTGGACCGTGCCAGCAAGGTCAAGAATCCCTCAGATTGCAAGGTTGCTTTTGAGTCCTTTCGGGACAATGCAGCCTGCTATCCATTTGCTTCAAAAAAGAGCAATATTCCCTCAGATGGGAGGTCCTGATCTTTTGTTGCAACTTGTTAAGTAGTCCCAAGGAAGCAACCATGAACTCCTTTGCATTGTCACCACAGTTGCCATTGACCTGGCTGCAAAATTAGCAGCATAAGCCTCAGAATTCCCTTTCTTGATAAGGAAGGAGAACTCCTGCATGTAGTATTGTAAGAAAAGAGGGTTGGATTTAATCATGAACTCCCACATATTAAAATCATAGCAAACCAACCATTCTTGCTGGGTCATTATCTAGAGTCAAAGAATACATCTCCCATTCAAATGAACCAAGGAAACTGGCCCTCTTCGCCTTAAGCATAGAAGCACTTTATCTGGTGGCAGCCACAACAGGGATCCCAGAGGAGAGTGAGGGGGGAAAAAAACGCAATTCAGAACTTCAGCTGTACAAAATGCTTATGCTCTGTGCACTTTGCTGTCAGAGGGAGGCAGGCAGGGGTTTGACAGAGCCTTGATCAGTTTCATGATGGTATCCTACAGTGTGGCCTTACCTCTGAATGATCTCACTGGTGATAAGGTTCCATTAGACTACGTGCAACCTTCTTGACCACCTCTGCTTGGATACTCACATTTGAAGCTACCTGCTTTCACAAGGCCTATGAGGATTTGTCATCTTGCTGAGGGCTGGCCCTTGGTGTCACTAAGCGCCTTGTCTGGAAAAGCCACTAGGACAGACTGCAGAGTCTCTATAGTTTTCTCCGAATCTGCCAAGACCTACTGGACTTCCTCCTAAGGCTTGGTACCAGTCTCTCTGCATGATGCTGGGGATGGTCTCTCCACCTAAACCTCTTGCTCCACTCATCTGAAGTGGGTTTTGCTCATAATATATATTGTTATTAGTCTTTAAGGTGCTACAGGACCACTCTCTGAAAAATTTCTCTCCTAAACAGAGTACAAGTGCCTCAAGAGGTTGCCTCAAGAAAAGAAAAATCCTCCAGGGTTCCAAGAGGACCACTATATCGTTGGCAGGCCCCATGGATTCTAGCAACAGTGCTTGGGGGCTGTACAGACCTATGTGGGAATGGACATGTGCAAGCACTCAAAGAACTGCTAGTTCTACATTTGAAGGACATTGTGATTAGAACCAGTTCAATTAATTAACTTCACCCAATACTTTATTTACCTTCTTTATCTAAAGGAATTATATTCTGTGCATCTTTAACTAAATCTGAATTTTCACAGAAATAGTGCTTAAATCACAAGTAAAAGATTAACTATATAAATGTACTTTAAGCTATATGACTGGTTAACTGTAGATAGTATATCTCTCTGGTTAGCAAAAAGCACAAAATTTAGTATAAAGGCTACATTTAGTTGCACTTTTCACCATCTCATTGTCATTCTGCTTTTTCCTTGAGTTTAGATAGAACAAATTTTACTTAAGATGGATCTGAATCCATTTGCACTTAGTGAGCAATCACAATGGCATCTGTGTGCAGAGTCTTTCAAATGAGACTGGAAGTAGAGGCACCTTCTGGTTGCGTTGGGCAACTAGTGTAATTTTATACACTTGTGAGTTTTATTATATAAAAGAACACCCAAGAATATGTAAATATCAGATATTGGACAACATTATACATGGAATATTTTCACAACCTTAGTCCTGTGGTAAGGGAGACATTAACATGGGGTGGGCAATAGATGAGGGGCCATTCCAAAAATTTGGGAAGTGGTCAAGAGCTGCACTTTTCTATGTTAATCGAGGGAGTGTGGGATCTGGGATGGAGGTTGAGTGAAGGAGGGAGAGTGGAGTGAGGGACTGGAGTGTAGGAGGGGGTTCAGAAGGTTAGGATTGTGACCAGGGCAGAAAGTTGGGGGGAGGAAGGGGACAGGGTGCCAGGTGCAGGTTCTAACGAGGAGGCACTTACCCTAGGTGACTCCCAGCTAACAGCCTAGCAAGACTTGCATGAGATCCAAGTAGCCAGCGGCTTTAAGTAGGCATCTCTGCACTACACACCTCTCGGGGAAGGGGGAACTTCACACATTTCTAGCCAATTGGAGCTACAAGACTCTGCTGAGGTGCAGGCAGTGAATGAAGCCTCCATGCCCCCACATGGGGCCCTTGGTGCTGTGATGTACAAGCACCAACAGCTGGCCACTTTGAAAGGCACATGGGGGTATAGCAGGCACAGTGCCTATTCAAGGATCAAGACATTGGCGACAGCCCATATTTTGCCTGCTCCACAATACAGAATACTGTTCTTGAACAAAAGGAGATTAGAGGAGTAATCCATAACCTTTCCCAAATACCCTCCCACATACTCACCTTAATACAAGCTTAATAATAAATATCTGATTGCTAAAAGTGTTAAGTAATGAACCCAAACTACCTGGCATTTAATCTAAAAGGCAAAAATCAATTAGCATATTTGACAACTTGAATCATTTGGTCTCATCCTTACCTGTCAATTGAGTCAACACTGAAGCAAAATAAATCTCGCTTATAGTCAAGATGTTTTGGGGTGCATCTGTAGATGTTCCCAAGGGTCATTGAACAGCCAGAGCAGAACAAAGTTTCAATCATGCTATAAGCAAATATATAACCACTTGTTTAGAAAGATGATTTAAATTGATTCTAATTCATTCACTTCTAATCTTACTTCGAAGAGAGTATCCACTACCACTGTGTCAGTAAATCACATTAGGAAAAAAGAGTGAAATGTGGTTATGTAATGCAAAAAATTACACATATTCATGTATATCTGTTTCATTTCATTCTATGAATCAGTATAGTCATGTTAGTCTGCAACTGCAGCATAATGAAAAATGTTTCAAATATGGCAGCTATATCAACACCTGAACTTCAGGCTTTAAGCCAACAAGGCCAATGCATCAGCACACACACATTTTACCATGCATTTGACAAAGTGGTTTGCCCCAATAAATCAGTTAGCCTTTAAGGTGCCACAGGATTCCTCATTTGTTTTACTCATTCCAAATATATAACCCTTGAACCCTATGCATGATCTTAGCAAGGTAAATTACTCAGCTATACAGCAGAATACTTTAGCCTATACTAGATAAAATTGACTTCCAAACTAGTATTTGGATTGAAATTTTTGGTAACTCCCTCCCAAGCAGTAACTAAAAGATCCTTATCCTATTTGGGGTTTTATGATTATGAACTGAATAAGTTTTCTTCCATTTTCATTCACCATTTAAGATTTGTGCAGGAGACATTTGAAGTCACATAATAAAACCCTTCTGATTGGGAGCATCCTTTCAGTGGCATGACCAATAGCAGCACCCATGGTGCACCATTACCCGCTGTTTCAAAGCCAGACCTCAAGAAGGTTCAGTCTGTGGCTGGTATCCACTGTGCCTATTCAGGCTGCACCAACCCAAGGGATATGTGCGTACTGAGGCATTGGCCTTGTTTTGCTTAACGAATCAAGTGCTGACTAGGGATGTAACAGAATAACCATTTAAACAGTTAACTGATCACTCTGGTGTTATCGGTACGGGAACGGTTACATGCAGGTTCCTGCCCCACTCTTGGGGAGTCAGCTGCCATCCTGCACCATGGCCTCTGTATCAGGGCTTACACTGCAGGGTGGCAGCCAGCTCCTTAGGAGCAGGGAGCCAGTACATGTCAGGAGCCGGGAGCCAATGCAGGCTGCAGGTGCGTGGAGCTGCTTAGAAGGTTTTCACCCAGTTACCCGCTTTTTAACATCCCTAGTGTTGATATAGCTACGCCATGGGCAACGCCTCCTGCTTCTCCCGTCCCGCGGCCGCCGTGCCCCGGCTGCTCTCCCCTTCCAGCAGTGGCCGAGGCCAGCGGTAGGGGGCTGGGATACTTCGGGCACGCCCCGGTCGTCATTCAGCGGTGCCCGCGACCCTGGATGTCCCGGCTGCCAGGCCCCTCGGCCCTGCCCACTCACCATCCGCACTCGCCGGGCCGGCTGGAGAGCTTCTGCTCCTTCTCTACCGAAACGTTGGGGGAGGCGCCTGCAAGAGACAGGCGGGACCAACCGTCACTAACGGCCGCGGGCGGGCGGGGGGAGCGGAAGGAACGGGCTCGGAGCCGGCGGGGGCCGGCAGAGATTCGCTTCCCCCGCCAGCCTCGCGCGCGCGGGGACTCACTGCGCAGCAGGACGCAGCCGGTCTCCTCCTCGTTGGCCACCCAGCCCAGCGTGTCCCCCACGGGCCGCTTGCAGCCGGCGCACAGGAACACCATGGGCAGCTCCTCCGGCTCGTCGGGGGCCGCCGTGCCCCGGCTGCTCTCCGCCTCCAGCAGCGACAGCGACGCCTCCAGCGGCACGTATTGCGCGCCCGCCATCCCCCACCTTCAAACCGCCCGCCGCCCGGAAGCGGAAGCGGCGCGCACGAGCGGAGCGCAGAGGGGCAGGGACAAAGAGGAACCCCTGCCGGCGAAGCCCCGCCCCCTTCCCTTGTCTGAGCAGGGCGGGGACGGAGAAGAGCCCCGCCCCTTTCCGGCAGTGGTGGGGGCGGGGCTAAGTTCTCCTGGGTGCCGCGTGTCATATAGGGCCTGTGGCGCGTTTGCCCAGGTGACTGCGCCCCGCGCGCCCCTTGCGGCAGTGGCCCGGCCCGGCCCTGCACTGGCGGGTGGGAGGCGAGGCGAGGGGAGGGGAGGCTGCTGTTGCCCTGCCAGCCTGTTTTCCAGTCTAGGCTGATTTCTGGAACCAGTTTACGGAGACTGTGCCCCACCTGCGCTAGGGCAATCCTGCCACTTCAAGAGCCAAAGAGATCTATCGCCCAGCTGACCATGCCGCGCATGGCCACCCCGCCAGATTGGGCAGGAAAGTGATAGAAATGTAGCCGTGTTAGTCTGGGGTAGTTGAAGCAAAATGCAGGACAATGTAGCACTTTAAAGACTAACAAGATGGTTTATTAGATGATGAGCTTTCGTGGGCCAGACCCACTTCCTCAGATCAAATAGTGGAAGAAAGTAGTCACAACCATATATACCAAAGGATACAATTAAATTGTATCCTTTGGTATATATGGTTGTGACTCTTTCTTCCACTATTTGATCTGAGGAAGTGGGTCTGGCCCACGAAAGCTCATCATCTAATAAACCATCTTGTTAGTCTTTAAAGTGCTACATTGTCCTGCATTGGGCAGGAAGACATTCATCATCATCATCAACAACCACCATGGGCTCAACGCCCGTTGGTGTCTGATGCCTCCACTACCGAGTCACTTAGTTTCTGTAGACTAGCTCCCCACCCATTCTCTGTGCAGTCTGCCTCTCCAATCTGGACTGTCTGTTATGCCGAATACCAGGGTCTTAACTTTTCACTCATTGTTCATTCTGCAGATATGCCCAAATAGCTGTAACTTCCATTGTATAACCTTCTGCAGTAGGTTTTTTTTTTTTGGCTGTATCTAATTCCTCGTTGGTGACCTTCTGCATCCATCATATTCTCAGTATCTTTCTATAACTCCTCTTGAACGCCAATATCCTTCTCTTCGAATCTTTCATTATCACCCATGTCTCACATCCGTAAACATGCTGCTAAATACACACATTTTCAAGATGCTCAATTCCATTCCTAAGCTAATCGCTTTACTTTTCCAGATCTTATCCATCAACTTCAAACTCGCTCTTGCTTTCGCTACTCTAGTGACTATTTCCTTCTTACAGTCTAGATCATATGTAATATTGCTCCCCAAATATTTGAACTTCTCTACATTCTCTAGTTTGATCCCATCTACACTGATCTTCCTTCCTATTTCTTTATCTCCAAATACCATTGTCTTTGTTTTATCAATATTCATAATCAGTCCATACTGCTTCCCTTCCTCATTTAGCACTTGCACTGTTCTCACTAGTTTCTCTTCATCTTCCTCGATAACTATAACATCCGTGAACCTCAAATTGTTAATTCTCATCCCGTGCACCAATATCCCTTCTACCTCTTTCTTGATCTTGTCCATCACTCTCTCTAGGTGCGTGATGAAGATACTCAGCGATATCAGATCTCCTTGTCTCATATTTCTACTCATTCTAAACCAACTTCCCAACTCTCCAGTGCGCTTTTCCAATGCGCTTTTTGCAGTGTGGAGGAGCTTTTGCGCAAGAAGCCTGCGGTCTAGACGTAACATCACTGGGCAAAACACATAGGCAATGTTTATTCTATTAGCTATGATATGTAGCTGTAGTACTGTAGTGCAGATCTTTCCTACATCAATTTCCCTCCTTAGATGTGTTATCAACCTCAATGGAAGAGTTTTTCCACTGATATACATCAAGGCTTATGTTGACCAAAATGCAGTGATCAGAATATGAATTTTTCATAGTCCTGAGTGATGTAGCGAAGTTGATCTACGTTTATACCAGGCCTTAGACCAAGAGTGGGCAATAATTTTTGATGGGGGGCAGGCACTCCCAAGAATTTGGTAAATAGTCAAGAGATGTACTCTTCCATGATATTAATGGAGGAGGTGTGGGATTGGGCATGGAGGTTATGTGTAGATGGGAGTTTGGGGCAAGGGAATGAAGTGCAGGAGGGGAATGGGATCTGAGAGGGAATTTAGGTCCAGGGGATTGTGACCTGGGGCGGGGTACTGGGGCGCAGTGTCCAGAAGGAGATATGGGTGCAGGAGAGGATTCTGACCTGAAGGAGAGGTTTTGGAGGGGGGGTGCAGGTTCTGGGAGGGAAATGTGACCTGGAGCAGGAGTGCAAGAGAGCGAGCAGGGATTTGGATTGTGAAAGGGATAGGGAATTGGGGTTGCTAGCTCTGGGAGGGAGTTGTGACCTGGAGATGGGGTGCAGGAGGTAGTACAGGGTCTGGGAGGGCGTTATCACCTGGGGCAGGGATGCAGGAGGTGTGCAGGGATTTGGGTTGTGACTAGGAGCAGAGGATTTGGGTGGAGGGGCTGGGATGGAGTATGGGTGCAGGAGTGGGAGTGCAAGTGTTTGGATTACATGGCGTAGGGTGAAGGAAGGGGGCATAGGATTGGGGGGAGGCAGGGCTGGAGTGCTGACACAGGCTCTAGCCAGGAGGTGTGTACGTGGGTGGGCTCCCGGCCAGCCTTCCAAGCTCCTGCACGCCGCTCAGAGCCATGTGTATTGCTCTGAACACTGCAAGCCCAGGGGAGTAGTACTTCACATGTAGCCTGTCCTGCAAACAGCTCCCATTGACCAGAAACATGGCAGCTATGAGATTGTGCTGGAGAAGGGGGCAGTGCATGAAACCTCTGCCTGTGCTCACAGCATTCTGAGAAACACACAGGGCAGTTTGTCGGAGCAGGGCAGGCAGGGTTGAGGCTCCTGCTGGCCCGCAGGCCAGATCCAGCCTGCAGGCTGTATTTTGCCTGCCCCTGCCTTAAACCCTGTCTTTTTGAGCACTAAGCACTAAGGTCTCCTCCAGCAAAGCTCACAGCAGGGCCACAGCCAGTTGCAGAAGGTACGGACACTGAGGTCAGCTCTGAGAAGACTCAGCTTATGGGACTTACTATGGTACCCAGTTGTCCATTCCCCTTTGCATATAAACCCAAAGTTATATGACATTTCCCTCCTTCCTTAATGTGAAAGAAGGTATATCAGCCTCTCCCATTCCCCCCTAGAAATTACATAAATTGGGTTACATTCATTATAACAAAAATATGTTTATTAACTAAGAAGACATGTATTTTAAGCAGTTAAAGAAGTGGCAAACAGAACAAAGCAATTACTAAAAATATAATGCAAAATGCATAATCTAAACTAGATTTACTACAGATTTGGTTACGGATAATAATTTCTCACCCAAAATAGTTTTTCAGGTAAAGTCTTTCAGTCAGAGGTGTTCTTTCTGGCCTGTGGCCAGCAATTCTCTCCTCCCCCCCACTCTCTTACACTTTTATTTCCAGATTTCCAGGTTTCTCTTTGGGGTGGGGAGGCAGAAGTAAAACAAGCTGAAGACAATCACTGTTTTCTTTTTTTCCTTACATAAAATTTCCATAAGTCAGGGAAACCTTTGATTCTCCCACCTCCTTTTGGAACAGTTCATAAGAACAAGGAGTTGGTTAGTGTCAGGTGAAGCATTATAGACTCTCTTCCCAGGAAGGCCAAGCCTTTTTACTTTCCAGTGTAGTAGCTGATGAGCCATCAAGTCCATTGTAGCCCCTGATGTGGCAATAGTGGGAATGACCCAGAGCAGCAAATATGAAGTCTAGATACACAGGTCAATATTCTTAACTTCATCTACAAAAATAATACCTGCATACATATGGGATAATCATATTCAGTAAATCATAACCCTTCCAGTGATATCTTACATGAACCATCTTGCATAAAGCATATTTCAGTTCTCATTCTTATAATAAACATTTTCTTAACACATATGGAATGTCATCTCACAATATGTGTCATAGAGTCATTAATTTTTAGCAGAGCTTTTTTCAGTAGGTCAAGAATATCTCTTTCATGCCAAGGGCTTCATTGTTGCTAGTTACTCACTGGGCCTATCAGTTTGGCTTTTGTCCATTCTGTTACTGTTTACTTGGCACTCACGTTAATACAAAGCAGGGTGGGAATTGATAGTATATAATTACCCACCAGCTAGAGAGGATTACATTTGGTGTCTGTCATAGCCTGACTGTCATTTCTGCTAAAAGGTTCTGGTATCTAATCAGTCCTTGGGTTTCAGGATATGAAGACTTCCAGAATGATTTACACAGGCATCAATTATGCAATCTTTATATGAGAACACTGAAGTGTGGTGGAAAATAAAAGATAATTAGAGTGGAGCTCTGAGCTGATTCAAATGCACAATTGAAATGGCTATCAGAACAAACTCATCTGAGTATTATTTGTCTTATGAATATTACTGGGACTATTTGGATCCAGTACCTATAGATGAAAGGAAGTTGAAGGCTAATAAATGTAAGTATCGCATAGTAAGTAGCAGTTGCTGATTTAGTATGTGAAGAGTTTGATAAATAAAATAGGTTGAATAATCTCCCTTAATATCTTCACTGTTGTGTGGCATTCTGTAACATAATGCTATTTACTGGGCTATAGATATGTAATTTGTACAGATGAGCATCTTGAGTTTTTCAACTCAGCACTAATTGGGTTCTATTGTAGGTTAATACTAATACTGCAATATTATTTCATTTACTCTACAATATATACATTTGAGAGAGATTTGTATATTAACCCAGATAACTGGAAAGATAGTAAATTGTTAAAAACAAATCTATGTAAAAGCCTATTTTAAAATGTTTATCAGTAGATTGGTGTATTCCTGTTTGCATGATAGAATAGCAAAATAGCCTTTTGTTACACTATATAGTTTTTTTTGTCAGTAATGGTTGTTTTTTCATGGAATACCATCCTTGCATTAAAACTGGTGTAAGTTTCTGGAGAAGTTAAATTTTGATTAGCCAGGAACAAGAAGCTGAACACACATACTTTTTAATTTCTTTTATCTCTTGTTCATATCTAATCATATTGATGTTTATTGCAGTTACAAAAATGATGCACTATAAAGGTCATCACTGGGTGCTATGAAAACTTATGACCAAAATGGTTGTATGAATCATAGTATGGCCATGATAGTACATTCCTTTACCCTTTGGTATTTTGATATTTTTAGTTGATGAACAAATAAAATGTAATTCTCTTTATCCAATTGTATTAACTCTGTTTGGAGAAAGGTATTTATTATACTCAAAATAGAAACTCTAATGTAATCTTAAATTATTATTTGACATGATAGACCAAGTTCATTCCTAGTGTAACTCCCTAGCTTTATTCAGTGGAAGTCAAAGGATAAATTCACCAGGATGAATTTAAAACTAACATGTATTGGATAGGTAGAATCTATGGAAAATGACAATGGACAAAAATATATTACTGGTTCCTGTTAATTTACAGTTACCAAAGACATTTTGAAATATAAAAGTACAATCTTTAAGGTTAATACAACTTTTCACATTATCATCAATGATCTTGTCTACAAGGAATAAATGATAGTCTTGAAAGACTTTTGCTTATACGTGTAACAACAATACAAGAAACATTCTTTGTAGTGCAAATGATAATATTAAAACTGTAAAATTTAAAAAGCCCTGGGCTTGTCCTCCAGCTGGGAAGGGCTGTGACATAGGAGGATTTTACATCAGTTTCAGCCTATTCTGATTTTAGTGGCTGCTGCTGGGGACTGAATCACCTTGGCACATTAAAATACCTAGCCCCTTCCCCAGTAAGCCTTTAAAATGGCAGGGCAGAGGGAGAGGCTCCTGAATTGGAAGAGAGTGTTCACACTCCAAGCAAGCCTCAAGGGCTTGAAATGAAGAAGAACAGTGCATTGCGTCTAGCAGTTTGCATTCATAAATCCAACACAAACCAAAACTGAAGGGAAAAAAGGGATTGTCCAGCTTCAGTAAGTAAGAATGTTAGTCATGGAACTAGCTACTTACATATGTTTCAGGAATATCTGGGCACGTCTAGATTACTTTTTTTTTCGAAAGGAGATATGGAAATGTGGTGCTAATTTGCATATCATCTTCCACTTGCATTTTCGAAAGCGGGTCTTTCGAAAGTGAAAGTAGTCTGGATGCAGTTTTTTCGGGAAAAAAACCCTTTTTAAAAAAAACGCTCTTCCTAAAAAAAGGTTTACGTGGTTTTTCAAAAAAGGGTTTGTTTGTTTTTCTGAAAAAACGCATCCAGACTACTTTCACTTTCAAAAGACCCGCCTTCAAAAGTGCGATGGAAGATATGCAAATTAGCTCTAAATTTGCATATCTCATTTTGGAAAAAAGCCTTAGTCTAGATGTGCCCTTAGTCTGCTTTAGCAAAAACAACAAGGAGTCTAGTGGCACCTTAAAGGCCAACAAAACTTTGGGAGCCCACTTAGATGCATGAAAAACTGGCATATACAATGGTGTTCTGTGAGTCTGTGGTAGAAACTGAGTTGTGTAATCTGCAAATGGATAAAAGTCTCACACCCCTCGTAAGTGGAATATATTGCTTCCCCAAATATATATGTAATGCTGGTCATCTTAATGAACAGAGTCAATGGCTAGAATTAGGATTACTTTATTTCTACAGATATGCCACATAGTGGTTTGCTATGAGACTTTGGATAGTCACTTGATTAAGTTGTGCCTCAATTTCCCCATCTTGAATAGAGAGAATAATACCATTCAGTGGTGGTGTGCAGTTTAGCTAATTCAATGATTTAAAATGTTTTGAGATAATCAGTTTTATCTACATATTTTTATCTGATACTGTGTCATTGATACTGCATTCTTCTTTCTTCTTTTTTAACAGATTCAATTGTCATCGCCTTTTGGGTTGGACTTGCTGCATTTGTATTGTTTCTGTTCCTTATATTGCTCTATATGTCTCGATCTGGTTCAACACCAGTCAAGTAAGTAAGACTGTTGTGCTGCAGATGAGGTACAAACAACCTGATATGTTTAAGTCACATTATAATTGGCAAGTTACACCTGTTCACCGTTTTACGCTTCTGTTCCACTTCCATGGTGCCCTCTCAGATCTCCAGCTGTCAGTTGTCTCTGAACAGGCACCTTGGTCCCATTTCTTTCAGCCTGGGATTTAAAGTCTGTAGAACCCCCTGACACATTGTCTGATACCCCCAGCAAGTCAGTTTACCTGAAGACCAGAACCTGGTCTGTGCTTTGTGTATGAGGACAAAATCTAACAGCTAGAAGCTGAAGCTAGACATGCAAGCTGGCAGTGGTGCATATAGTTTTAAGTGAGGATAATTAATCACTGGAAGAACAACTTACCAAGGAATATGGTAAATTCTACATCAGTTGTTCTAATTTACCCACAAGTAATTGGGGGAAATCTTATGGACTATTTTATGCAGAAGATCAAACTAGGTAGTCAAATTAGTCCTCTTTGGCTTTAAATGTATGAATGGGCTAAATTATCAGATGGTTTAAACCACTACAGCTGCCCTGAAATCCATGGAACTCTGTTAATTCAGTGGTTTAAGTACTGGCCCAATTTACTTTGCTTTGTTTTCCACATCCTGTCCTGAAAAATGCTCCATTTCCTTTACTTCAGTATTCCTCCCTAACCTCAAAGCCTACAGCTACTGTCCTTCAGGCTGAGCAGGCCTGGATAGAACTTCCTCATGACGTAAAGATAGTCCAGAGGGATAGCTGTGTTAGTCTGTAACTTAAACAAACAAAAAATTAGTAGTCCTATGGCACCTTAGAGGCTAACAAATATATATATATATATGTGTGTGTGTGTGTGTGTGTGTGTGTGTGTGTGTGTGTGTGTGTCAGGAGTTTTCGTGGGCAAATCCACTTCTTCGGATGAGTAGAGTGGAGAAAAAATGGGAGGAACCTCCCAATGTATAACAGAAAAAAGAACGATTTTTTTCAATGGGACTGCTAGAAGACCAAAGTACTGCTCGGTGTAAGAGAGGCAATCTCTTTTAACTGGTTAAAAGACAGGAAACAAAGGGTAGGAATAAATGGTAAGTTTTCAGAATGGAGAGAAGTAACTAGTGGTATCCTCCATGTGTCTTTTCTTGAACCAATCCTATTCAACCTATTTATAAATGATCTCGAGAAAGGAGTTAACAGTGAGGTGGCAAAATTTGCAGATGATACTAAACTGCTCAAAACAGTTAAGATCAAAGTAGACCAAAAACAGTTAAGACCTAAGAGCTTCAAAAAAGATCTCACGAAATTAAGTGATTGGGCAACAAAATGGCAAATGAACTTTAATGTTGATAAATATTAAAGCAATGCACATTGGAAAAATAATCCCAACTATAAATACAATATGATGGGGACCAATTTAGCTATAACTGCTCAAGAGAGAGATCTTGTAGTCATTGTAAATAGTTCTCTGAAAACATCCACTCAGTATGCAGCGGCAGTCAGAATGTTAGGAATCGTTAAAAAAGGGGATAAAGAATAAGACAGAGAACATCTTATTGCCTTCATATAAAACCATGGTACGCCCACATCTTGAATACTGCGTACAGATGTGGTCTCCTCATCTCAGAAAAGTTATATTGGCATTGGAAAAGGTTCAGAAAAGGATAACAAAATGATCAGAGGTTTGGAATGGGTCCCATATGAAGAGAGATTAAAAAGACTGGGACATTTCAGCTTAGAAAAGAGGAGACTAAGGGAGGATATGATAGAGGTCTATAAAATCATGACCGGTGTGGAAAAAGTAAATAAGGAAAAGTTATTTAATTGTTCCCATAACATAAGAACTATGAGTCACCAAATGAAATTAAAAGGTAGCAGGTTTTAAACAAAAAAAAGGAAGTTTTTCTTCATGCAGCGCATAGTCAACCTGTGGAACTCCTTGCCAGAGGAGGTTGTGAAGACCAGGACTTTTATAGGGTTTTAAAAAGAACTAAATACATTTATGAAGGTTAGGTCCATCAATGGCTATTAGACAAGATGGGTAGGAATAGTGTCCCAAGCCTCTGTTTGTCAGATGCTGAAATGGATGGCAGGAGATGGATCACGTGATGATTCCCTGTTCTGTTCACTGCCTCCGGGGTATCTGGCATTGGCCACTGTTGGAAGACAGGTATTGGGCTAGATGGATCTTTGGTCTGACCCATTATGGCTGTTCTTATGTTCTTAATCATGTTCTGAGTTACTGAGTGAAACAGCTGAGCACAATTGATTGTCTCATAAGTCTATATGACAAAGTAGGGTACATTGAGGGAGAGATCACAAATTGGCTCATGTTAGCATTATGCAGTTCATCATTTATGTAAAACTAGATTTGGCAAAGGAGGGATCAACTCTTCAGGAGAAGTAGGTGGACTAGGTGATCTAGCCTTTCATTTTTATAACCTCTGTGACTGTTACATAGACTTATCAGAAAACGTGTTTTGCAGTCTCCTGAAGTAACACTTAAGCAGCACTATGGAATACAACATGAATGTTCTTTTTTACAACAACCTAATGATATAAATCATTCTAGTGACAAAGCCTGACTAAAAGAAAGCAATGCCCATTCACACATAGCACTGCTTTGTTCACAGACCTAGTATTACAGGAGATTTTGAACTTTGCCTAAGTAAGGTTTTTATTTGATGCAGTCCACATTTAGTTTACTTTGCTTGCTGCTGATTTCTTTGGGCAAACAACCTTGTACAAACATGGATGAATTTGGAAGGCTGGGCCCACTGCTTTTCGTAAGCTGATTAGGAGGCAAAAAGTTCAGACCAGCAATTAGGCAGAGACAAACAATAATATAATATAGTAGTAAAAGGGAGTAATAATACAGTCAGAATATCAGCACCGGAAGGTCTCTGGCACATTAACAAAAGGCAACGACAACACAAAAAGGCAGCTTTCCCAAAGAAACCACAAAGCAGGAGATAAGTTAATTTCCAAATAACACAATAATACAAGAAACACATGGAAATCAACATAAAATTACATGGTTACAGAGGCACTTTCCCTTTAATTTACTGTGCCTTAAGAACTGGCAGGAGAAAATTGTGTACAAGTAATAGTCTCTCATGAAAGGGAGATTCCTCTTGGTAACAGAGTACTTGCAAGACTTGCTCAGAAAAGGCTAAACATTAGGAGAGCTTTTATATGGTG
This sequence comes from Pelodiscus sinensis, assembly GCF_052426305.1. NCBI lineage: Eukaryota > Metazoa > Chordata > Testudines > Trionychidae > Pelodiscus > Pelodiscus sinensis. Next base: position 187,510,516 of record NC_143052.1, read on the forward strand.
CTATTGCGAAAGAACATGGAGGATATGTATTGTGCGGTATTACAATATTGTAATAGTGTAAATATTGCCATATTATCTGTAGTGTTGGATATATTTGATATAACCTACTGAAAGTGCTATGGTAACAGCATTCCAGGGCATTTTGTACAAACCACAAGTGTTGATAACTGAAAGGAACAGTAGGTAATGGATTGTTTATTTAGCATTATACATTCATCTTGAATATTGCTTTTCTAGATGTTAGAAAATACCTTAAGAAATGTTAGGAACAAGGCAGTCTATACAGCCCACCACATCTCTTTTTTGATTTACCTGCTACCTGGTTTCCTGCTGTTTCAATTCTTTTCTTATCCAGAAGTAAAACTAAGGTGGGTCTTTTGAACCCATTCTTACTGTTTGTTTCAATGACCTACCCCAAATAATATATTGTTCTCTTTATGAATTATCTCATTTATTATTCTGTACATGAAGTTGTTTTGCCCAAGCTCTCTATTTAATCCTAGTTTCCTAATATTAATAAGATGTTCACTGTAATCCTTTTCCCTTAAGAAAACTAAAAGTTTTAGTTGGTTTCTGAAGTAGTGAGTAGCAACTTTTTTAGAGCTCTTAAGTGTATTTCCCTTTCAGAAAGCTAATGGAAAATATTTATATTTAACACAGATCATCAGGGAGAGATTTCAGATCCATTTTAGACAAGCATTCAGAAAGCATGTAATGATACTTTTATTCCTTTTGTATTTCCTGCCTACCGGTCCCAAGCTCTAACCAAGAGATGAAACCACCTCAGAATGAATCTACCATTCTGCAACTTGCAACCAGCTAGCCATATACATACTGTACTCATTTCCACATGCACTGAATGACACTGCTCCCTATCACCTCTTTGACCACCGTGTGGGAAACCTAATTTCATCCCTTGACTGTTTGCAGTCAGTCATTGGTTAGGATTTTTTTTTACACACCATACCTCCCTCAGAGGAGTCTTGGGCAATGCAGTATGGTCTAGGCTTGAAGGAAAGTCACTTTACAGGTGTCTGATATGTGAGGGAGCCTGGCTGTGCCCTGCAACTAAACCCTCTAAAGGGGATCCACTCGCCGGAGCTGGAACCATGGCATTCCACTCACTGAGGTTAGCACAGCCTCACTGTGCTCCGGCTCCAGCTGGAGCAAAGGGGAGCAGCTGCCAGCCACCACGTGGCCTGGCCAGAACCCACCAGGCCACCACCACCACCACCAGCCTTCGATTGCAATAGGAACATGAGCGGTGGTGAGTGCTGCTGCACGGCTCTGCAAATGAGGTGGGTGGGCTTAAAATTTCTTGTGCACAGCTGCGCAGGCGTGCAGCTTAGAGGGAACCCTGCTTCTATTCAGCCAACCCTCACCACCACCCAGAGCACATTGCCCAGGGCTCTAGCTCCATTTAAAGGTCTCAGGGCTCCTTTTGAATTGCTGGGCCCCAGAGCAGTTGCCCTCTTCTCTCCCCTCTCTTCCACTCCTGACCCCATCAGCAGATCTGCTTACTGTCCAGTAATTAATTCATCTTTAACCATCTTAATGAGGTCCAAAACAGTTACTTCCTGTTGGATGCAATCCCTTTGTGTTAGAAAAATATAATCTATAATTTTTAGAAACTCTAATTCTGTTTATGAGAGATCTGCAGCATGCCTCCTCAGTTAAATTCCTCGATAACAATACTTTGTCTTTCCATATATTACAGACAGGTGCCTGCAGGTAACAGGATAGAACATCTGGAAGGAGGAAGCTCCAATGCTGAGCGGCTGCATTGTCATGATCTCAGCAGTCCGGACTCAGACTTGATCTCTACTGAAATACGCCATTCCCTTTCAGATAAAATTGGCATTCATGGAAGTATCTCTGCTTGAGTTAGAACAGTCTGGAAATGGATTCCTCAAAAGCCAGTCTTAGTAATTCTGGCAGAGACAAGACACAAGAATCTCCTTGTAACCTGCTAACAACTGTGTAAAATTAAATTGAATTAGCCCTGAGAGTGAGAACAAAAATAATTAAAAAAATTAAGGCTAAAATATTCAAACCTAGCTGCCTAATGATCAAAGCTTCTCAAGCCATTCTCAAGCCTAGACTTGCTGATTATCAGAGGTGCTGAATAATCCTAGATCTTGCAAATGTTTACCATTGTATAATTACTCATCTAATAAAAGTAAGAATAACTTAAAAATAACCAGGGACAGATTCTGTTCTCAGTTACATGGGAGCTGTACATTGAGCAACTTTTCTGTTGTGTGAAGCCTGATTTGTCTTGTATACCCAAAGTTTCATGTCACAAACTATTTGCTTACAACATCAGACATAAAAATTCAAGTGTCACAACACTCCATTACTGAAAAATTGCTGAGTTTCTCATTTTTACCATACAATTATAAAATAAATCAATTGGAATATAAATATTGTACTCACTTTTTTCAGTGTATAGAGTAGTACAATATAAACAAATCGTATGAAATGTCAGTTTGTATTGACTTCACTAGTTCTTTTCATGAAGCCTGTAGTAAAATGAGGCAAATATGTAGATGAGTTGCTTACCCCCTGGTAAATATCTGTATACCCCTCATTGAGAGCCATTGCTACCAAAAATCTGGTATAGATTCAACCCTGCAAAACATTATGTATTGTGCTTACCTTTTATGCACTAGATATTGTCTTCAGTTGGACTGTTCATGTTCATGGAGACAAAAATAAAATGTGTAAATCTTTGCAGGCTCAGGATCATAGCTTTTTGTTTTTAATTGGAAAAGAACCCTTTGATTGTATTGGAAAAATTAAAATAAGATTTAAATATTTTTCCTGCAGTACTTATTCCTAATAAGCTCCATCACAACCTTAGTTTTGATCAATCTTATTTCCTTAGGTGCTTGTCCTCAGCTCATCTTCTTGTTGTTGAGCTCACCTTAGCACATTGCAGTATTTTTTTGGCCACTTGTTTGAGCATTGTCAATTTAAAAGCCTTGTGACTGCAGAGCGGAAACTTGCACCAGGCTCCACCAGCTTCAAACTGAGCTCTGCTTGAAAGTACAGCAGAATGTGTTTTATTTACTTGGTTTAATATTGAAAAAATAGCTGGTTACTTTAAAATAAAGTTTGCCTATTTTGTTTAGCCAAATGCTCAAAAGCAGCATTTGTTTTGACAAACAAACTGAAGTGCATTTGTAAATAAAACTGGCAAAATGACACTATTCAGGATCTAGTAGCCATGGGTTCGCCTTCTGAAAGATTGTATAAACCAATTTCTAGTCTCCTTTAATACCAGGAAAATGTTAACACGGAAACACTGCCATTGTTCAGTTGCTACACTGGTGTTAGGATAGAAACTTGCCGACTTTTACTTCTGACTGTTTGCAGTGTTGCCAACTCTCGGGATTTCTTCACAATTAATTAGCTTCAGAGGGGTAACCAAGTTAGTCTGTAACAGGAAATATTTAAAAAACAACAATAGTCTGGTAGCACCTTAAAGACTAACAAAACATATAGATGGTAGCATGAGCTTTCATGGGCACAGCCCACTTCTTCAGATGAGTATAATAAATCTAGGTGCAATTAATGTGATTTTGGCCAGGGCTTGAGCTCATCTGGCAATGACATGAGAATCTGCAGTCCTCAGATGAATTTCAGCCCTGCCTAGAGGAAAATCCCCTTCATATTTCCTGCTTACTGGGGAAGAACAGTCAACGAGAGCTGCTGCAGAAGATGTGTATAACTCTTCCTCCTCCTCCTCTCAGGAGCCAGAGACATTTTGGATTGGGTAGAAGTGAGAGCGAGCAGGTAACACCATCTTGAAGGATAGTGTTAAGGAGGAGAGACGAGAAAGAGACCTGCATCTTAGGAATAATAGGTCACTTCCTCTTTCCTCTTGTGAATAATAGGTCAGTCTGGCCTTGGTTCCTCCTCTTTCTCTTTCCCAGCACCAAGCTTGGAGAGGAAAAGGTGCATGAAGATCCATCGGAGCTAACCCACCCTCAGGCCCAGGAAGGAGGAAAAGGGGCCAGGGAGAGAGGGGTGACGAACTCCTGTGAGTGCAAGATGAGAAGAGGTGATGCTAGCAAGGCCAAGCTGACATGAGGATTTAGGAGCAGTAGTGATGTGAGAGTTGCATAATTAATTGCTGGGATGGTGGGGGGGGCACACAAAATTAATTAGAATTGTGGGGTTTGGAGAGAAGCTGAAAGCTTTGCACCATCAGGCAAACCACAGAATCATCATACTCTACAAATTTAGGAATGGACAACGCTAGTTTCTCTCTCTCACACACTGAAGATGGGGAAGGGCAGTTCAAAAAATCAGATCAAACAGTCAACATAACCTTTCAAAAAAATCTCATGTCTCAGGATGAACTTTGGGGGTGAGCCATCAGTCCTGGATTTACAATGGCACTGCTGATGCCATCACGCCAGTCAAAAGGAGCCCCAGCACAGCTTGCTCCCTTGTGCTGCACCCTAAACCAGCTGGTTCCTCTTCCCTCCTCTGCTTCTCCTCACCCCCGTTCACTCCTTTTGCCTGGCTAGCCAGCTCTCTCCACACCCAGTGGCCCCCTACCCACTGGCTCCTCCCCAGGCAGTGATCCTCCCCCCTGCCCAATGCTTGCTCCTTTCAGCCCTTGGCTGGCTGCCGGCTCTTTTCCACCCCCATTACTGGTAGGCAGCCAGGGACAGAGAGGAGGGGTACTTTGGCCGCATAGGGTTGGGTGGGCCTGTGTGCCCATGGCAACTGCCAGATTATAAACGGTGCCCACACATTGGACAGAGAAGGCCTAGCTGCTCCCTAGCTGGCAGCTCACTCAAGGACCAACCTGCCCTTCTTATTTCCAGTAGGGCACACAAATATGTATGGAGCTGGGCCCACAAAAAATTAATCGAGTCCTGTTGTCGATACCGCAAAGAGTATTTTAGAATACTTTTTAAAGCAAGTCTACCAGCAATAGGCTCAGAAACACCACAGGGTTAAAGTGGGTTGAGTCAGACTGAGTCATGGACCAGGTGAGTGTGGAAATGATTGCAGGAATTCAAGACAGATAGTTAGCAAGAAAATGTCAAAGCCCCTCACTTTCCAATAAGCAAATGGAGATGGCCATGACCGACTTTCCCCTTTTTTCTCAACTGTGCTCCTCTTTTGTTAGACTGGAGAGTACATTTGACACTTGGCAGGGTTCATGGGTTTGGGCTGAACTCCTGACCAAAAGTCAATAGTCTTAAACAGGGCCAAGATTTCACTCTGGATGTTTAGTTGCACCAGTTGCCCTGATCAGGCTGTCAGGCTGAACTGATGTACACTCTCCTCACTGACTAAGAATAGCCTGCCACAGATGTCTAGTTGGTATCAAGAATCATTGTGGATTTCAACGGGATTTCTGAAATATGATAATTGCTCTTACTCATTCCTTGATCACTTGTGTTCTTGTTTAGTTACAATCACAGGACCCAGTTTGCAGCTTTTCCTGGGGGTGCTCCATACCTGCTTTGCCCCAAGGCCCTGCCCCAACCCTACCCCTTCCCAGCTTCTTCCTGTCTCTTCCAGCCCCAGTTCTACCCTCTCCTCCCTTAAATGTGTCCACCCTTGCTCCATCTCTTCCTGCCCCCACTTCTTCCTATCTAGCACTACTCCTGCCACCAAACAGCTGATCGGCAGCAGGCACTGGATGGCTGAGGAGCTGATCAGCAGGGGCCCCCAAACAATTGGTCAGCGAGTATCTGAGGGGTGCTAAGCACCCACTATTTTAGTTCTGTGCATGCTTCAGCCTCAGAACTCCCACATAACTGGCATCTATGGTTACGGTGTAGCATGATTCAAGCATAGACCCACTAAAATAATTTACACTCTTTATTACTCCTGTGGAATTATATGTAACAGTTCAGAGTGCTATGGAAACCAAATATGGATTATTATTATTATATTTTAAACAAAGCCCAAAGAACAAGGAAATAAAATGTTTTAAAATTGAGAAAAATAGCATTATATAAAGAATAAACCAAAACTAAAAAACACTAAACTAATATTAAATATACTGAAACGCAATCTGCCCTTTAAAAATGCTAAATAATTCTGGGAATAGCTTTCCTTCTGGTAAGATTCCTACCTTCTAGGTCTCTCAAATTTACTAACCCTCCTAGTAGGTACTTTTCTTCACAGACTTTTCATCTCAGCAGGAAGACTCAAGTGCAGGCTCTTTATGTGCTTCAAAATCAAGCTGAGCTCCCTCAGAAAAATCTTCATTTCAAATGACTCTGAGGACTCTAATTTCTACTGAATCAGCCTGTTAACGAACCCCCCAACCTAGAGGCCTAAAATTCTTTTCTCTTGTTACTTCAGCAACCCCTTGCAGAATCAGTCAGAAAGCCCCACAGCTGTAGCACTATCATCAAGCCACATCTTTCCTGATCTACTTTAAATCCTAAGAAATACCAACTGTTACTAACATGTCCAAGTGCATTTCACACACTGTACACAAAGGGAAGTACTTTTAGGCCCAATTCAAAGCCCACAGAATGCATCCGTGGACAATGGGATGAGCCCTTTACAGGTCTTGACTCCCACAATGAGAACTATGGGGGACCCTCTGATGAGAAGCCCCACTGACTCTATTGGAAGTCCATCCACACACTTTTCATTTGACCAGTGGCAAAGTTGCAAACTTACTTTCTTTAAAGTGGTGCAAGTCCATAGTTCAAAATGTAGATTAGTTTTCTTGGGCACATTCATTGCACGTTTTTTATGGACATTGCTGTTACATCTTTTAAATATATTTTTAAATGTTAAAATAAATGCCCACCTAAACAGTTTGTTTAGAGAGCATTTATAAAGCGGCAGCTATCATTCAATAGCTTATATGAACTTAAAGATATTTGGCCACTTAATCTGTGTTTTTAAAAGTATTTAATTACTATGAAGAGATTGCCTCTCACTAGCTGGGAATCAGTCCTTATCTTTAAAAAAGTGCTCAAGTGAAGATTTATATAAGCTTCACTGATAAAAGTACATGTGAACTGTACACCCTTCATAGGCTAGACTGTCATAATTTTAACTTGTCTGCTCACTTACATGATAAAGAGATATCTTGTTAATGTTTTTTAAACTAAACAAAGAAATATATACAATCACTCTTTCTGGAGTGTTTCGATAATGGGAATGTTGCTATAGTGAAAAACTGTTAAAGCCAGAAAAAAAAGATCCTTTTGAAATGCCTAAATTAATTACTAAAATCAGAGATAAAGTAGGCACTGCAGGAGTCACTCTAGATTTGCGTTATTGTAACCCACAGCAGATCAACATAGAATCCTAGAATACTAGGACTGGAAGGAACCTCGAAAGGTCATCAAGTCCAGTCCCCTGCCCTCATGGCAGGACCAAATACTGTCTAGACCATCTCTGATAGACATTTATCTAACCTACATCTAACCTACTCTTAAATATCTCTAGAGATGGGGATTCCACAACCTCCAATGTTTAACCACCCTGATAGTTAGGAACTTTTTCCTAATGTCCAACCTAAACCTCCCTTGCTGCAGTTTAAGCCCATTGCTGCTTGTTCTATCCTCAGAGGCCAAGATGAACAAGTTTTCTCCCTCCCCCTTATGTCACCCTTTTAGATACCTGAAAACTGCTATTGTGTCCCCGCTCAATCTTCTCTTTTCTAAACTAAACAAACCCAATTCTTTCAGTCTTCCTTCATAGGTCATGTTCTCTAGAGCTTTAATCATTCTTGTTGCTTTTCTCTGGACCCTCTCCAATTTCTCCACATGTGCGGCTGTGTCTTATCATGTGTAAACTGTAATATGTAGGGACAAACAGGCTTAATGACAGAATGGGGGCAACGCACTGAAAACTGGTCAACTAAAAGTGACTTGATATAACTTTAGCATCTTTCTAAAGGTGTCAAAGCACTTTGCAAAAAAGAAAAGTATTATCACTGTATTTACATGTGCACCTTCACAGTTACTAAGGTGTGCACTTACCCTATTATGCATAAGCAACTGCAGTATATACATGTGCAATCTGCACAACGTGGGTTGAAAATGTGTCCTTTCAACTTAGTAGCCTTTTAAGTTTAGAACTTTATTAGGTGCAAGTGTTATAAAACTTAGTAAAAAAACGTAGCTATTGACAGGATTATGGTTTTTTCGTTATTCTAATTAAGAAGTTACAATATACGTACATTACATAGTGTCAAGTGAGCTGGAAAAAGCTTTCTACAAGACATTTTTAAAGCAGTTGAACAGGGAGTTAAGTGTACAAAGTTAGCGAGAAAATTTCTGCTCAACGCTTCACTACATTGCTTCAAAATTGTAACCCTTAATTTTTTTTAATGCTCTTGACTACATCTATCTATATATGTCATTTCAAATTCATTGATATATTTAATAGAAGATACTTGAACAATTATTCTTTTGCATTTATTTTTTTGTTTTTCCCTTTCCCTTCAAAGACAGGAGATGACTGACTGTCTTTTTTCTTCCAGTGATGGTCCCTGTGTGTGCACACCATGCATCTGAGTCTGGCTGTTGTCCCAGAGCAGTATCCATTGACCCATACATATGCAGTGTTTCGCCTCATGCTCTTAACTGACAGTATGATCTATGGAATTCTAGTGCCCACTTACTGCTACATGGCCAGAATCAGAGCCCTATTCCTCATTTGCTCTTACCTTGGTAAGAGAGATGTATACTTGTGTAAATATTTCAGTGGACCGTAGAATAGAGCCCTTCTAATAGGGGAAGCAATCTCTTGTTACTGGGGACTAAGCCAGGGTCCCAGGCTTCAAGAACTGTGTCTCTTGCCCTTGCTCCTTTTCCATTAATGATGAGCATCAAGGCACCAGGACCTGATGACATTCACCTAAGAGTTCCAAAAGAACTCAATTCTGAAATTGTGAAAGTACTAACTGTGGTATACAACCTATCCTTTACACCAGCTTCTGTACCAAATGACCAGAGGTTAACTAATGTGACACCAGTTTTTAAAAAGGGCTCTCTAGAGGTGATCGTGGCAATTACAGACCAGTAAGTCTATCTTCAGCTGGCCACACTGGTTGAAACTATAGAAATACAGGCAGTCCCCGGGTTACGTACAAGATAGGGACTATAGGTTTGTTCTTAAGTTGAATCTGTATGTAAGTCGGAACTGGCGTCCAGATTCAGCCGCTGCTCAAACTGACCGCCAGTTCTGACTTACATACAGAATCAACTTAAGAACCCCAAGCGTTCCCCAAGTCAGCTGCTGCTGAAACTGATCAGCAGATGATTCCAGGAAGCCCGGGGCAGAGCAACTCTGCCTCGGGCTTCCTGTAGTCAGTGCTGGTCAGTGCTCCTCGGCACTACTGGACCAACCCAGCAGCACCCCATCTGCTCTGCCCCAGGAGTCCTGATTCAGCCGCTGCTGAAACTGACCAGCAGCGGCTGAATCAGGACCAGAGCAGCTGGGGTGCTGCTGGGTTGGACCAGTAGCGCCCAGAGCGGCGCTGCGGGACCAACCGGCAGCACCCCAGCTGCTCTGCCACAGGCGTCCGGAGAAAAGCCTAGTCTGCTGGGGGGGGGGGGGGGGGGGGGGGGCCTACTAGCTGCCCCCCCCCCCCCCACCCCAGCAGACCAGGAAGACACGGGCGGCGGACCGAGATGCACCGCGGTCCCGCCGCCTGGGTCCTCCGTGGCTTTGCTCCCAGTCTCCCTGGTCTGCTGGAGACCAGCAGACCAGGGACACAGGGAGCAAAGCTTCTGAGGACGCCGGCAGCGGAACAGCCGCGGGGCGTCTGGGCTGTCCCGCTGCCGGCTTCCCCCGTGGCTTTGGAAAGCCTCGGGGAAGCCGGCAGCAGAGCAGCTCAGGTGCGCCTGGGGTGCCCCGCTGCCCGAGCCCCCCCCCCCCCGGCTTTGCAAAGCCTTGGGGAAGCCGGCAGCGGGGCACTCCAGGCACGCCTGGGGTACCCCGCTGCCGGCTTCCCCAAGGCTTTGCAAAGCCGCGGGGAGGGGGAGGGGGGGAAGGCAGCGGGCCAGCCCGCTGCCCGAGCCCCTCCGGGGCTTTGCTCTGCGTCTTCCTGGTCTGCAGACCAGGGAGACGCAGAGAAAGCCCTAGAGTATACGGGCGGCAGGACCACGAGGTCCCGCACTCCGTGTACCCTGGGGCAGCCCCGTTCGTAACTGCGGATCCGACATAAGTCGGATCCGCATAAGTCGGGGACTGCCTGTAATAGCATTTACGGGCACATAGATGAATATAATTTTAGGGGAAATCAACATGATTTCTGTAAAGGGAAATCGTACCTCACTAATCTACTAGAATTTCTTTGAGGGGGTCAAGAATCATAGAATACTAAGTCTGGAACGGACCTTGAGAGGTCATCGAGTCCAGTCCCCTGCCCTCATGGCAGGACCAAATACTGTCAAGAAGCATATCACCAAGAGGGATCCAGTGGATATAATGTACTTAGATTTCCAGAAAGCCTTTGACAAGGTTCCTCACAAGGTTCCTTACTTTACTCTTAGTCAAAGTAAGCTTTCATGAGGAAGGTCTTCTCATGGACTGATAACTGGTTAAAAGATAGGAAACAAAAGGTAGGAATAAACAGTCATTTTTCAGAATGACAGAGGTGTCCCACAGGGGTCCATATTGGGACCAATTCTATTCAACATATTCAAAAATGATCTGGAGAAAGGGGTAAACAGTGAGGTGGCAAAATGTGCAGATGATACAAAACTGCTCAAGATAGTTAAGTCCAAACCAGAGTGTAAAGAGCTTCAAAAGGATATCACAAAACTAGGTTACTGGGCAACAAAATAGCAAATAAATTTTAATGTCCGTAAATGAAAAAAAATGCACATTGGAAATAGGGATGTAAGTGAGTAGTCAAGTTGAGTACTCAACTACTCGCTTCCTCCCAGCTGCCTTTGTATCAGAGGCAGCAAGGGAGGAGAAACAGGAGCTGGTGCTGGGGGAAGCCGGCTCCCCCCCCCCAGCACCATCTCCGCGGTGCCGCCTGCCCCTGCCCTGCTGCTGCTGTTGCTATCAGCCAGCCCAGACCGCTGCGAACAGAGGCTGCTGGACCAAGTGCGAGCTGGGACTGAGCAGTCCTCACTCACGCTGGTCCGGGACCTACTCCTGCTGCAGCTCTGTAGTTTAGAAGTAGTAGGGACCAGGCTGCCTGTGCACCCGGCTCCTAGTACATTTAAATTACAGAGCCACAGTAGAGGTAGCTCCTGGACCAGCACAAGCTGGGACACCGTACCTTCCCTTATCAACTAATCGTGTAGTTGATACAAATTGTATAGACTACATAATTAGTTGATTACCCACCTCTTAACATCCTTAATTAGGAGACACAATCCAAACTATCTGCACAAAATGATGGGATATTACCACTCTGCTCCTCTTGGCCCATCCATACTCTGGGACATCCCTGCACCTGAAGATGAATCATTTCTCCTGTTACAGGAAAGGACCTCCTTCCATCTGATTGGGGCTCTCCAGTTCTGACAGAACAGTCATCTGACTCAGAGAAGTCCCATGACAGAGTCTCACTATATCACTCATTATGCAGGAGCCCCAACAGACCAGTGAGGCATCCATACTTACCCTTCCCACAAGGGAGGCCTGGTACTGCTTCCCATGGGGTCCAACCAAACTGACAGACCCCGTGTTTTGGCCTTACTGGAGCCCCCTGGAACCAGTACCACAGATGTCCAAGTGCCATCACAGGGGTCTTATTGGTCCTCCTCCATACACCAGTCAGCTGCATCAGTGTACGAGGATGTGGAGTCGGTGCCCTTAGTACCTTCAATTCTGACTGGAGCCATATTGTTGCTGGAGGAGGCATTTATCCCTTTATCACTCACTCCACTGAAAGATCACTGACACTACCAAGACCTATCTATAGAGAGTGGTCTTACAAATGGCTCTGCCATCAGCCTCTTTGCATCTACCTCCACATCGATCATAAGTTACTCACATGTGGAATGTATGGAGGGACCACCTCTCAAAGAGGAGCAAGAGATTACCTACTGTAACTGAAGATTCTTCAAGATGTGTGATCTCCATCTATATTCCACTACCCTCTCTCTATCTCGTCTGCTCTGCCGTAAAAAAGGAGGAACTGGAGTAGCATCAACCTTCACTGCCTCTTATGCTCTTGTTTGGGAGCACAAGGAGACATATGCAGGTCAACAGATATTGCTTTGAGAAAAGTTCTGGACTCAGGCAAACTCACATGTGTACCGTACATCGCAAAGAGCCTCCGGTTACAGTAAGTAACCACCTCCTCGGTTTTGTTCACTGTGTCTGCACTAGCATAAGCAACAGTAATTCATTAGCAATATGGAAAGGTCTGAGAATAAAGCTTGCTCTTGGTTGCTCACACGTTCTTTTTAGCACACCACAACGAAATGGCAGCTATTGCTTTACTACCTGATTCTTGGCAATAGTGATAGATTTAAGAAAATGATTTTTTTTCCTTAAATTGAAAAGAACATTCCCTGATGCATCTTTTAAAGGTATGTCAAATTTTAGGCTTAAGTTATGTGACAGTACAAGCCTTGATGGGCCCTCTGGAATAAAACATATTTTCATTGAACAAGCAAAGAGAATATTGTATTTTTAAAAAATCATCATTAAATAGACTGATATTATGAATAAAAACTACAAGAATATAAATATTTCAGAATATATTAACATATAAAATATAATTCTAAACCATGATGTGAACATGAAATGTTACACTTGTCCTAAAAATAGATTATATAAACATAAAAAGGAGAGCATATCTCTGATCTTACTTTCAATTAGAAATCTGTACAAAGTACCTATGCATAGCACATATGAGGCATTATAATAAACCCTGTTTTACATGTCACAGCTTGAAATGCAGGATCTGCATGTTCTTATATCTTTGAAATGATACATTAAATCACCCCTTTCAGGTCTTGTGAAAAATCTTAAATTAGATTTCATGGACAACATGCAACAGAATACAATTTTAATTGATGAAGTACAATTTGTTTATGTCTTGTTTTGGTGAATTATACTATTTTTGTCTTAATTTGAAGAAAGCAACCCTTGGATTTAACATAAGTGAAGTTGTAGCATCGAACTGTGCTTCTGCACAGAAAGTAGACAGAAGAACCAATCATTATCCTATTGAAATACAAGTCTTTAGACTGTCCCAATCAGCAGTAGCCTAGCACATGTCACCATTACATAGGAAACTCAGGTTCATATTTCCCCTCTCTTTTATGATGCAGAAGTTGGGTCTGCTTCAGAAACACTCATCCCTGCTGTCTGGAAAAGCAGGGGTTAGCACACAGTAGACCATTCCTCAGCTCTTCAGGGGTGTAAGGAGATAGGTCTTTGCCATAGTTATTTCCATGCTAGGACTTGTGTTATCTGGCAAGTGGTGACAGGAAAGTGAGTTTGGAGGCACTGCAGTAATCAGCTATTTTTCTTTTTGGTATTTTAGAAAGTAAAACATATTTGTTGTATAAATTACATAGTAACTCCAGAGTCCCATCTCTGTCTGCAAAAGAAAGAGCAAAACAGTGCTTGAGTAGACTAGTGCCAGATTCCTCATGTGTAGAGTTCTTTTAAGTCTTGCTCTCTTTCTTAGAGCCTGTACAGTGTATGGAAAACAAATTAATTTTTACATAGTACAATTCAGAGGAGATTTCATTGTTACCAGCAGTGATGACATTGGTTTTGACATTTAAGAGTACGAGTAGGTATAAAGAGTTAATGTCCCAAAATAGCTATATAAATGTCTTTGCAAAGAGACACCATTGCTTCTTCTGCTTTTTTGTGCATTTTCTTGTCATCGCCATTTAATTTACCATGATCTGTACCATGACAGATCAATTTGACATGGCTTATAAACGTATCTGGTTCCTGTGCTCCAAGCCAAATGTCCCCAATGTAAACAGAAGCCAGGAATACACAAGAAGCTGTGAAACAAAAAGAGAAAAAAAAGGAATAAGAATAAAATGGGAAAACATATTTTATCAACATTTCCCTTTCAAAACTCTATTTATACACCTAGCAAAAACTTTTATCTACAAATGGACAGAAATGTAGTCATGCAAACCAGAAAGTGTAATGGGACTCTTAATGCAAGAATATTTTCCCTGCACAACTTCTGCTACCCATGTATAAAATTCAGCAAGCCAAATTTACAACAAAGATGCCAGCTTCTTTTGGGGACTGGGACTAATGTTATCTCAAATATACTTGTGAGGTGAAGACCATATTCTATATTAGCCTGTTGGCCATAAATTATCTTATTGGGAAGGACTTAACTCAATGATCATCCATCTGAGCAAAGACATATTCCGAAAATATTTGCTGAATGAAAAATATTTAACTATATAACTACTGTCATCTGCTCCTCTGCCTTGTTAACTGAGTGTAAGCCAACAATAACTTACCTTTCTTGATCTCATCCTTCTCTTTCATTGCTGACAGACAGAATGTTTTAATCACTTCATGGAAACTGGTGTTAGTCAGCCCCTGAGCAACCATAAAGTGAAGCATGATTGTACTAAACAAACAGAGCTCTTCAATGTGGGATGACTTCTCTTCATTGGCATCACAGATTCTGTTGTAAAGCTTAAAAATACTGCTTTTCAAGGTGGCATCCCTAAGAATCTTCTGCACTACAGGAGGGTAGGGCAAAATGCTATTGTTTAGCCACTTGAGAGTCAAAAGTAAATTTTGTATGTTGAGGCTATGATCAACCATGGACTTCACTAGCCATTTGGTTACTAGGTAAGCAATTGCACATGTAAGACTGACAGTCTCATTCTCTGGATCAGTAGATTCATGCTGTTCCTTTGGAAGATTAGCTATCAGGGCTGGATAAACAGGCTCCCAGTGAAGCAATATAGACTCCAGATGGTCTCTGCATTTCTCTAAGTTTGAAACCTTCAGCTCTGAATCAGTGTCTTCCTCTTGTTCTACCACATCCTTTTTCCGAACATGACGAGATGAAGGCCGAAAAGGGACTTGAGCTTTGTTCTTTTCTTTAATATTTTCTGTAAATGGGAAAAATAAAAAAAAGTCTCAACCCTCCCAGGAACACCTGCCACTATAATGCAATAATACAGGCAGGATAGCCTTGTGTAATACCTGCTGGAAGGTTTCAAGGTACGTGCTTCTGGCCTGATTCAACAACCCAAGCTAAGTGAATGGAAGAATTTGTATGTGTAAAAGTTAGTTACATGCTTAGGTACTTTGCTAAATTAAAGTCTTTATCTGCAAAGGGTTCAATTACTTCATTAGGACCCAACGAAGAGCTCAATGAAGCTAATAGGTGTCTTTCCAATGACTTCAGTGTGCACCAGGTCCACAGGATGTTGTTTATCACTGATCTTGTGAAAGCTTATACTTTTATGTGAGGTTATCTGAAACTTTCAGTTCAGTTCACTGCTAGCCATAGGGATGTTAGATATCGTATCACTGAAAAGTTGTGTAACTGCATGAAACCTTAGTGGTTACATGACTATTCAATAGTCCACAGAGGCAGGGCCGGCAGCCAATGCATTCCTGGCCCCACCTCAGGGAGCCCCCTATATCAGAGGCAACAGCATGTAGTGGCAGGCAGGAGCCGGTCCGCAAGGGGAGCCAGTTTGAAAACCTGCTCCCCACACAGACTGGCTGGTCATAGAGGCAATGGGGGGGGAGAAAGGGAGGGAAGAAAGGAGAGGGGAACAGGCAGCACCGCAGAGCTGGTGCTGGGGGGAACTGGTTTTTAAGCTGGCTTCCACACCACCACCCCCATCACGGGCTCCTGCTTGTCCCTGTCCCCCCCAGGAGGAGGCAGCAAGTGGGAAGAGGGGGCAAGCAGTCTGCAAGAGCAGATACGTGTGGGAAGCTGTCTTGAAAGCAGGCTCCCTGCTCATATTGGCTCCAACCTGCCCCCCTCAACCTCCACACTGCTGCCTCTCTATCAGAGCCAGCAGAGCCATCGGAAGGGTGAGGAGGAGGGGCGGATCCAGTGCTTGTGGGGAGCCTGCTTAAAGCCAGCCCCTCATGGGGGCGGGGGGAGGAAATGTGTGTAGTCAACAAGATTAACTGATAAGTCCAAGTTTATCAATTAATTGTGTATTCGTCTACACAATGACATCCCTAATTACCAAAGCAGTAAAGCTTATAAACAGCAGCAACACATTTATTCTACCACATCAGTACTGAATGGGGTATTGTCAGAGATGCTAATTTTGAAAAATCAGAAACCTCAATTATTTTTCAATTTTGATTACTAAAAAAAAATGAATATCAACTTGAGCAGGTGATTTTAACAGCAACATTTCATGTCAACGTACATTTTTGTGACCATCTTATGAATTACTGAATGCTGGAGAATGAAACTGGACACAATAAGTGATCTTTAACTACAGAAATGGTTATGGATGCAAACATAATTCACTATACTCAAATTTTATGTGTCCCGATATATATATATATATATATAAATATGGCATAGGCAAATACAGTAAACTTCCGATAATCCGGCACCTTTAGGACCCAGGGCGTGCCGGATTATCGGATATGCCGGACTATCAGACGGGGGGGCTATGAGGGGTCTGGAGTGGGGTGGGAGGGGATGCCACCCCAGAACCCTCATAGCCCCCCTTTACGATAGTCCGGCTCTGCCCCGGGTGTCCCTGATTCAGCTGCTGCTGGTCAGTTTCAGCAGCAGCTGAATCGTGGATGCCTGCAATAGAGCAGCTGGGGTGCTGCCGGGTTGGTCCCGCAGCGCCAAGGGGCGGCGCTACGGCACCAACCCAGCAGCACTCCAGCTGCTCTTGGGGACACCTGGGGCACAGCAGCTGGGGTGCTGCCAGCTTGGTCCTGCAGCCCCGAGGGGCAGCGCTATGAGATCAACCTAGCAGCACCCCAGCTGCTCTGCTCCCGGCTTCCCCGATTCAGCTGCTGGTCAGTTTCAGCAGCAGCTGAATGGGGGAAGCCTGTCCGGCTGCCCCAGCATTTCCGGGTTTCTGATGGTGCCGGACCATCAGGAGTCCCGGAGCATTGGATACCGGACTAATGGAGTTTTACTGTATACAGAATTCCTAGAAATACCCAAATGAAAAAAATGTTGACATCTTTTAAAATGTGACGGCCTTTAAATATATTATGCATACTTTGTTAAGTAATAACATATTCTTAAAAAACTACAGTA
This sequence comes from Pelodiscus sinensis, assembly GCF_052426305.1. Classification (NCBI taxonomy): domain Eukaryota; kingdom Metazoa; phylum Chordata; order Testudines; family Trionychidae; genus Pelodiscus; species Pelodiscus sinensis. Next base: position 187,527,695 of record NC_143052.1, read on the forward strand.
TATCCAATCCTGGTATACTGGACTAAAAGATATGCCTCTTTCCCCATCTACCATATCCTTATCTAGTATTAAACCAGAAAGACCAGTAAAAAGTCTAATTTACATTTCACTCATTGTGCTTTTCATTTACTTTGTGTATTTCTCTCAACATGGACAATGAAAATAGACTAGTCAATTTCATTTTTTATTTACACCTAGTTTCAAATTAATTTCCTTTTTAAGTTCTCATGTACTCTCGCAACACTGCAAGACTGACTGAAAACCTTGCAGACCAATGAATGTTTAACAATACTGTTCCCATTGGGCGTTTTGTTTTCTTTTTAAATCATACAAATATTTTGTATTACAAAACGTGCATTTTGGAAAATGTTTACCTCCACAGTGTCTTTTTAATAACAGAAAGAAAAACATATTAACTTTATATATAAAGTGTTTTTTTCTATTTTTATGAAAATAATTCCTTAATGTCCTGCTATGAAACAAAAAAAATCCACTGTGAAAATTATTTTTAAAAAAAGTTAATTTAATAGTGATATAAGAATAATTCTGACGTAAGATTCCAAAAGGTATATGCCAACATTCTGAAATGAGACAACTTTTATTAATTAGACTTTCCAGCAAAAACTGTCCGGGTCAGAATTTCATCATTCTAGCTGATTAACCTACTGGCTTCTTGGTCAGATATTTCTGTTACAAGGTCTTCATTCACAGAGGATATATTTACACTACGGGACAAGGTCGAATTAAGATACACAACTTCAGCTATGTTAATTACGCAGCTGAAGTTGAAGTAACTTAACTCGACTTTTGGCGCTGTCCATACTGCAGAAAGTTGAAGGGAGAAAGAACACTACAGGCAGTCCCCGGGTTACGTACAAGATAGGGACTGTAGGTTTGTTCTTAAGTTGAATCTGTATGTAAGTCAGAACTGGCATCCAGATTCAGCTGCTGCTGAAACTGATCAGTTTCAATAGCGGCTGAATTTGGACGCCAGTTCCGACTTACATACAGATTCAACTTAAGAACCCCAGGCGTCCCCAAGTCAGCTGCTGCTGAAACTGACCAGCAGCTGATTCCAGGAAGCCGGGGGCAGAGCAACTCTGCCTCAGGCTTCCTGTAGTCAGCCACTGGTCAGTTTCAGCAGCGGCTGACTTGGGGACGCCTGGGGCAGAGCAGCTCGGGTGCTGCTGGGTTGGTCCATAGCACGGCCGCTCCTCGGCGCTACTGGACCAACCCAGCAGCACCCCAACTACTCTGCCCCAGGCGTCCTGATTCAGCCACTGCTGAAACTGATCACCAGCGGCTGAATCAGGACTCCTGGGGCAGAGCAGCTGCGGTGCTGCTGGGTTGGCCCAGTAGCGCCAAGGAGCGGTGCTGCGGGACCAACCGGCAGCGCCCCACCTGCTCTACCACAGGCCCCGGGCTTTGCTCCACGTCTCCCTGGTCTGCTGGGGGGGGGGGGGGGCACTAGCTGCGTCCCCCCCCCCAGCAGACCAGGGAGACGGGGAGCAGCTTTTCTCGCCCTGGAGGATGCGGGCGGTGGGACCAGGCGTCCCGCCGCTCCAGTCCTCCGGGGCGAGAAAATCCCTGTTCGTAACTGCGGATCCGACATAAGTCGGATCCGCGTAACTCGGGGACTGCCTGTATTCCTGTAACTGCCCTTACTCCTCATGGAAGCAGAACTACCAGCATCGACCAGAGCTCCCCTCTCAGTTCGAATTAGCGGTCTTAACTAGACCTGCTCATTTGAACCCTGGAAGACTGATAGCAGCCGCTTTGATCTCTATAGTGCAGATATACCTTAAGGGAACATGCAACAAAACCAAACAGGCTGCCAGATCCTCAGAAAATATTGTCCAAACAATTTGCCACAATATTATATCATTCTGCACAAAAAGAATATTTTAAATCACTTCTAGTTTATTATGGCAAACTGATGACTATGCCCCCCACACAATTATTTAAAACTATATTTAATTGTGAAAATATGAAATGTATTTTGCATACCACAATACTTGATTTATAACTGATTTTTTCTTACTATGAAGCTGGCTTCCTTTGGAAATATAGGTTCCTGAAAGCTCCCCACCCTCCTCTTTTATTTGCTTAAACAAAGATAAAAATCACTGCAACCAGTACCACTTTTAAACCCATATTTTGATACTTACTAAGCAAATCTTTGACTTGGTATTTTTGAGCAGTTGTTTGCACATCTTCTTGGAGCTGCAGATTTCTTTCAATGATGCTCCACTTATACAAGAGCATCAGGACATCTTTGTTTGAAAGGACACTCGCATTCACAGTAAATCTGCCCATTTGTCTGAAGGCCTCAACAACAGTAGCTCGGTATCCTAGCACAGAACTGAATGTACTGAAAAACTGAGTGAGTGTTGCAAAATCTAAGTTGGTCCTATATCAAAAAGAAAAAGGAAATTTATATATATGTTAACCAAAAGAAAAAAGCGAAATACACTGCTATTCAAAGTCCCCTTGTTTTTTTACATTTAGTTTCTTAGGATGCAAGAGACATTTAATCTCATTCTGACTGAATTTCTGCTGCTTCTCTCCATTAGTGCCCGATGGGACAGTCGGACAAAAAACCACAATAGCACACATATCACAATTCTTATCTATAGAGCACCAGCAGCCTGGGCAAGGTAACTGTAAAAGCCAGACAGAAAACCATAATGTGGGGAATGCTCTAAACACAGAAGACAAATAATAAATAACAGCAATAAATCCTCATCTGTCACTTGGGTAGAAGATAGCCAGTCCAGAGCCAAGGACATTTGCACCCAACCACCTTCCAGCTGCCAGCACACAGGCATACTTCCCAAGAAGAGAACTACCACAAAAAATGTTTGGTAACATTTTCAGAAGTGACTCAGGCCCATGAAATACTTTAGAAAAGTTTGCCTTGTTCACCTATTCCTCCCTCTACCACTTCCCCTGAGCCTGATTCACCCCCGCAGACTGGGCAGGGGTCCATACTAGGACAAGAAGAGTTGGTTGAATGTACCTAACTACTGCGTGTGGAGGGGGTGGGGTGGCTGGCAGTTAGACTAATGAGATGGAAAGGGAGTGACATGTAGAATGAAGGGGACAAAAGGAGACCAGCCATTGTTTGCTCAGGTGGGCAGACCTGCCCCAGAAGCTGTGGAAATGCCAGCAGTCCCCGCTAGCCAAGGCTGTATCAGATGGTGCATACAAATCCAACTGGGGGGGCAGGGTTTAGGGAGGCATGGACCGACTCTCACAACCTCAGGGGTATTTAGGCACCTAGCGCCCATTGACTTTAGTGGGAGTTTGGGGTCTAAATAGCTTTGAGGATCTGGGCCCAAGCATGAAGTAGAGACCCAGCAGCAGAACTCATACATGAAGACTGCGCCAATCACTGGCCAGACAGTGACCACCGGTTTAGGTAGCATGAGCTTGAAGCTTCATCAGGGAGGATGCCTGCCAGAGAACTAAAGTAACGGATGTAGGCTCTGATCTAGCAAAAGAGGACACATTACATAACGCTCCCTTTTAAAAAACCACCTGTCAAGTGCTTAGAATGTGAGTCACCTTACAGTCACTACTTCATTCTTAACATGTTTAATAGCAAAATCTTTCTGCACAAGTTTCTCCACCAGGGTTCATTTAGCACCATTTAAAATTAAGGGGAAAAGGACTAATTTATTGGAGATTAAGTGAATTTGTGTTGGCATAATATATTTCAAATTGAACAACAACATGATCACATAAGCCTGGAAACCTGATGAAAAAAGACTTACCGGATGTGTTTAACAAGCATGAGCAAAACATACTGAAACTCATTGATAAGCTGAAGAGGAAGGAACTTCTGTTTCTCTTGCAGCTCTTTTTCACAAGGAGTTTGAGGTGACATCACTTTGTTTCCTAAATTTGTTATCCACAGAGTATGGACTAATGAAATGATATTGGTTAGCATCTTGTTCTCCAGAAACCTGGAAGACAAACATAAATGTCTTTATGGAAGGCAGAAACTGACTTGTCAATATCCAATCCATCTCCTAGAAGGAGCCACATGTTAACATTTGGAGACCTCAACACGTAGGCAGGCCTGATGTCAGTGGAGCTCCAGGTGGACTCAGGATTCTACCCAGGTATAACTCATTGCAAGATGGAGCCCTTGGTTGCCCATACACTGAGAACCTTTTTGGGTATCATATAATAAAAAACTCATCTCTATGGATGGCAGTGTAAGCTAGTGGATACAGGGACTCTGCAGACCACGGTTCTATTTCCTGCTCTGCCACTTGCCTACTGAGCGACCTCAGACAAGTCACTTTGTCACTTGGTGCCTCAGTTTCCCCCATCTGAACAACTGGGATACTGACCTATTTTGTTACGCTTTATAAGAGCTACATATTATTATGGAGAACTGACAGTATTTTCTGGCAAAGGCCTTAAATAAAACTAGTTCTTTTTGACTCAACTATATCGTCCATTAAATTTAAATAATTTTCCAAAGCAATCCATAAAATTGCAAGCTACACAATAGGCACCATTTGTTTTACATCAATTACTATTTAAAACAAGAGTTTCCATTATGGTTTGTATTAAGGAATTTTCCCTTGCAGATGACACCGAGCTGGGAGGGGCTGCAAGCTCTTTGGAGAACAGGATTAGAATTCAAAATGACCTTCATGAATTGGAGAATTGATCTGATTTCAACAAGATAAAATTCAATAAAGACAAATGCAAAGAACTTCACTTAGGAAGGAAAAATCAAATGCACAATTACAAAATGGGGGACAACTGTCTACGCAGTAGTAGTTTCAGAGGGGTAGCCAAGTTAGTCTATAACAGGAAAAACTTAAAAAACAACCAATAGTCTAGTAGCACCTTAAAGACTAACAAAACATGTGGATGGTATCATAAGCTTTCACGGGCACAGCCCACTTCTTCAGAAGTGGGTTGTGCCCACAAAAGCACGATACCATCTACATGTTTTGTTAGTCTTTAAGGTGTTATTAGACCATTTGTTGTTTTTTAAGTTTTTCTTTTTACGCAGCAGTGGTATTGAAGGTTACAATGGACCATAAACTCAATAGGAGTTGTCAGTGGGCTGCTGCTGCAAAAAATCTAATATGATGCTGGGGTGTATTAACAAGAACAATATATGTACAATACAGAAATCAATTTTCTCATGCTATTCAGCATTGGTGAGGCCTTAGCTGGAGCTCTACATCCAGTTCAGGATGCAACAATTTAGGAGAGAGAGCGCTCAGAGGAGAGCAACAGAAATTATAAAAGGTCTAGAAAACCTGACCTATTAGGAAAGTTTAAACAACAACTATGTCTAGTCTTGAGAAAAGAAGAGTGAGGGAGGACCTGATAAGTCTTCCAATATGTCAAGGTCTATTATAAAGAGGACAGCGATGAACTGTTCTCCATGACCACTGGAGGTAGGATGAGAAGTTATGGGCTTAGCAGCAAGGGAGATATAGGTTAGATATTAGGAAAAACTTTCTAACTATAAAGGCAGCTAAGTTCTGGAACAGGCTTCAAGGGGAGGTGGGGAAAGGGAGATGTCCCGATCAGTGGAAGCTTTTAAAAATAAATGGAAAAAACACTGGTCAGGGATGGTCTAGGTTTACTTGGTCTGGCTACAGTGCAGGGGGCTGGACTTAATGACTGAGGTCCCTTCCAGTCCTAGATTTGATTTCTATGATACTATTGTTTACAAAAGTAGCAATGCTTTGCAGTACAGCACAGAAGCCAAGATTACATGGTTAATTAAAAGAAAAATCGATTACTATTTCTCCCAAAACAAAGTCATGCCCCCTCAAAAATCCATTTGTTATACTTAGCTAATGGGAAACATCTCAGTAAGAAGGAGCAATCTATCCTCTCTCTCGTCCAAACAGAAAAGGCCCCCAAGCCCTTAAGTGAGTAGAAGTTCCTTAGGAGGACAGGTCATCAATCCTTTTCCATTAAAAGATCTATTATAGGTGTTGGCACTTTGATCATCAGTCGATTGTCTGTGTTTTATGAACACAACAAAAGCTATTCCTATGGTAATTATTCATTACCCTGGAGGTCAGTGACCTGTCCCACATAATTAGAAACCATACTCCTGTTGCTTGATCATAAACAAGGATGACATTTTCCAATCCAATCTAATCACAAAATAAGCATTGTGCATATTGGGCTAAATTCACACTTCCTCTACCAGACATGTGTGAAGAAAGGTGCCCCAAAAAGGAACATAAATAGTTGTGTCACTTGAAAATCCTTCAGAGTGTATGCTCTGCAAATCTCTGCCTAGGTGGGGGCTGGGAGCATGCATGGTCTGTTTTTCCAGATTCCTTGTCTGTACGTAGTAGGAACGATCCATGCAAAAGGACTTTGTCTGCGTTTGTGTATGTGGGGGGTTCAGGACACAGAATCAACTTAACAGCCTTGCAGAGGTCATTGCAGGATTGGATACTGAAGGCAACATTTGAAGAAGTGAGTGGCTAATGAGCTATCCTAATACGCCGTCTTGATATATATGTATGAGAAATGTTTAAAAAACAGCCCTCAAGATTTAAACAGCACTAGGAAGAATATTAGGCTTCCACAAATTCCTCCACCCTAAGGTTCGCATTTGTGTGTGGAAATATCGCAAGTACTGATTGGACACACCTCTGTGCAAGTGTCTCTCATACAAAGATGAAAATAAAAGGGTTTATTCACCCATTTTCAACTGCACACATACTCCTGTTATACACATGCAGCACAACTATTTCTCGTTACACCAATGTCTTCCTTCTATGTACCTTTTCTCCAGAATATATAATATCCAGGTTAAGAGGCTATGGTCTCGTATCAGTTCGTAGGCAGCCTTAGTGATACGTGCAGCATTTTGCAGTATTTCCAAAATGTGACCCTGAAACAGAAAACAAAATACACTTTTATTTCTATAGCCCATATCTGTGGGCTGGTGCACTACTATAAACATTTCGGATTGACAGACTAATAATCTAATTGTTTGGTGAGCTTTTATTCAAATGAAAAACAATGACAAGTCAGCAAGACCACACCATATAGCCTTCCACACAGACATCAGCCGGAGTCACTTCATTCTGATAACATATCACAGATGTAGGCACATGTTCCTCACTGAACTTAACCAGATAAGCAGCATTAAAGCACTGAAGGGACTACTGAAGGCTAGGTACATGCTTAAGTACTTTGCTGAATAGGACCATAGACAGGACGTTTGTCTAGAAGTTAAAAATCAGAAATGGGAGTCAGAAGATATGTCTTCTATGATTAGTTTTTGCTATGTAAGCAGAAGCAAGCTACTTAATTTCAGTACCTCTCAGGTTTCTCCGTCTATAAAATAACAATATTACCTACATTCCAGCGGCGTTGTGAGACATAATGAGTTCATTTTTGTACAGTGTTTTGAGATTTTGCTAAGTGCCTGGATTGCAGTGTTATAAATATTTTATTATTATTGCATCTTTTATAATATACCTGTATTGGGACCACACAGATATGCTTTTAAAAAGTATTTTTGGAGAGACAGCTAATAGAGGCAGCTATTAAAATTCCCACTTGGGGGCTGTGTCTAGACTGGCAAGTTTTTCCACAAAATCATCTGCTTTTGCGGAAAAACTTGCCAGTTGTCTACACTGGCTGGTTGAATTTCCACAAAAGCACTGACGAACTCATGTAAGATTGTCAGTGCTTTTGCTGCTCCCGTTCGGGCAAAAGTCTTTTTCCGAAAGACTTTTGCACAAAAGGGCCAGTGTAGACAGCAGAGATTTCTTTTCCGCAAAAAAGCCCCGATCGCGAAAATGGCGATTGGGGCTTTTTTGCGGAAAAGCGCGTCTAGATTGGCACGGACGCTTTTCCGCAAAAAGTGCTTTTGCAGAAAAGCGTCCCGACAATCTAGACGCTCTTTTCCGCAAATGCTTTTAACGGAAAACTTTTCCATTAAAAGCATTTCCGGAAAATCATGCCAGTGTAGACGTAGCCATACAGAAGTAAATGTAATACAGAAATAAAAATATGAGCTATTTCGAAAAATTAGAGGACAGTATCTACACCCATACAGGCAAATGCTGAAACAAAACATTTCAAATTCTGTAGAACAGCCATAGGACAGCATACTTTCTAGTTCAGATGGATCTATATTTGACTCATTAAAAAAAGAAGCAGTGGCCAGACAGCAAGATTTTTTTTTAATTTTAGGCCAAGATTTTCAAAGGCAATTAGTGATCCTGGATACCTCAATTTCTGAGTGAGACACTGTAAGTGGCCTGATTTTCCAGGAGTGAGTGCTCCACATTTTCTGAAAGTTAAGCTTCTTTAAGATGACGCAAGTCCAAAAATAGAGGGGGGGGGGGGGGAATTGCTCAGTTTTTAAAGTAATGGCATCGGCCTCTACTTGTCTCCATTGTAAGAATGCCCCCCTATGTTATAAGACCAGATATTCATCACAGAAAGAATATCCCCAATATGCTTCTATTCAGAGACAGGTAAAATTAATAAAGGAGTTAGACTGACATCATTGAATTCTGTTTGGCTACTTCCTCAGAATAAAACCAGTACAGTAGCTTACTCTGTCAGCTGGCCACTCCACACCTGCCCATTCCTTGGAAGAATGACAATCATTTTTTGACAAACTTATAAACAGGCTTTATTTCAGGTAAAATGACTCTTGATAACAAAAGAAGCTGTGAATATAATGACATTTTGTTACTTTTTCGAGTACAGTGAAGGTGGAATGCTGGCTTGTGAACCATCCTAAAAAGACGAAGGCCCAACCACTCAACTGAAAGTACAGAAATTACAGTTCTGAATGTTAATTTCAGAGGTGCAGATAAGGCCACTGACCATAACTGTCAGCTGGTGAAAAATGGTTTAAGTCCATGATGAGAATTTGGCCCATAGTCTTGATGTAAGTGGATATTTTCCCCCACACAACTGAACAATCAAAAGTTTTAAAGAAGAGCGTCTACATGTCCCTTCTTAATTTAATTGAAGTTTTACATGTTTTTTCTCTTAATTACCTGGGAGGTTTCATCACACAATGGACTATTAAAGAAGCACAAAATGATATGGAAAATCCTCTGATACTCGTATAGCTCATAGCAGTGCTTATCTCGCAGTCCTTCTCCAAGAAGCCCAAGAACCCAGTCACGTTCTGTTTTGTGCTGGAAACCAAACAGAAAAGTACCACAGTCACTGATGTCAAAGCAAAGCATCCAGGGGAAAGCTTTTCAGCACAAACAATATGGTTTTCTACAAGTGGCTGCATCAACTGCTCCTGACTTCCTCTTTTCAGTTTTCATCACTATGAAAAGTAACCAACAGACAGATTTCTTCAGGACACCACAAATCTAATCAGACACATTTAAAAGGTTACTACAGTAAAACTCCATTAGTCCGGTATCCAATGCTCCAGGACTCCTGATGGTCCGGCACCATCAGGAACCCGGAAGTGCTGGGGCAGCCGGACAGGCTTCCCCCATTCAGCTGCTGCTGAAACTGACCAGCAGCTGAATTGGGGAAGCGGGGAGCAGAGCAGCTGGGGTGCTGCCGGGTTGATCTCGTAGCGCTGTCCCTCGGGGCTGCGGGACCACCCGGCAGCACCCCAGCTGCTCTTGGGGACGGCTGGGGCAGAGCAGCTGGAGTGCTGCTGGGTTGGTCCTGCAGCGCCAAAGGACGACGCTGCGGGACCAACCCAGCAGGACCCCAGCTGCTCTGCCCCAGGGGTCCCCGATTCAGCCGCTGCTGAAACTGACCAGCAGCGGCTGAATCAGGGACGCCTGGGGCAGAGTCAGACTATCGTAAGGGGGGGCTATGAGAGGCCTGGGGTGGCATCCCCTCCCACCTCACTCCAGACCCCTCATAGCCCCCCCTTCTGATAGTCCTGCATATCTGATAATCCAGCACCCCCTGGGTCCTAAAGGTGCCAGATTATCGGAAGTTTACTGTATTTCCAAAATATCTTAACTGAATTCAGAATGAATAATTAAGTTAGATTAGACCTTTGTTAGGTGTTTACATAGCATCTGGCACAATGGGGTTTTGATCTCTGATTGGGCTCATTAGCCACTACCACAATAAAAAAAAATACAAATTTATATGAAAATAAAAATGATACAAAAATACCAATAAATAACAACAAATGTTAAGTAGAAAATTCCTGGGATTTTTTTTGTTCATTGGTAGACACAAACACCTCAATTCATAATCCTAGTAAGGCCAGACATTATGAGATATAAAGGACAGGAATTTCACATTACCTCTAAATCAAAGCTGTAGAAAAGTTGATAAAATCCTGGAACTTTCTTCAAGTCCAAATACTGATGTGACAGAAGGAATTTATTTATCTTTGTGTACATGTGCTCCTCTGTGAACAGATTTGAGTGGTTATTGCTCAGGAGGAAAATTTAACCGTGCATATTCAGAACTTCACTAATGAAGTGGGATGCGCACATTATACTGCCTCAGTGAGTGTCAGGAATATTTCACTGTGTGGCCAGTATGATGTTCCCATATTATAGCAGGGAAGGTATTGTTGATCATCCTTAATTTTTCCTAAAATGATAACCCACGATTACAGAATACATCAAGCAGATGATCACATGAATATATAAATACTGGTCAATTCTCAATACTTCCAAAGTTACTCTTCACTCCAAAATGATAATCTACTACAAAGTTAAGCAAATCCCTTACTGATATTTACAGATTAGCCCTAGGAAATCTCATAAAAATTACAGGATACTAAGCACAGTGAAGAGTATTACAGAAAAAGCAATATCAAAAGAATGGACAAATTCCAAACCATGTAATCATCCATTTTTGCTTACAGAAAAACCATCAGTGCCAAAGAAACACTTCAACTTCAGGCAGCTTTTTCACATGTATATTGTTAATATACGTAAGGCAGGGGTTCTCCAACATTTTACACAGCATGAACCACATCTTAAAAGAGATTCTCTCATGGACAGTTCTGATGCTATTTGCAATACAGCAGATCACCTCTCCTCCCATTCACAATCACATGTGGCAATTACAGTAAGCAATCAAATGGAAAAGTAATGATGGGAAAGTTTTCCAATATTTTTTGCTGTAAGCAGGGAGGGGAGCCAGCACTATGCAATCTATCCGGTCTTGACAGACCACATTTTTTAACTTTTGTGTTACAGCCAAATCTGGTATTGCACATATTAATGCCTGGATTTAGGCATGCAAGTATCCCACCGAGCTCACACAGACATCAGGCTATTTGCACAACTGTCAGGCAGGCACACAAAGCTTCTAAGTCCCCAAAGGACCATTACATCATCTTGTCTGATCTCCTGTATAACATAGGCTATTTATTTTCACCCAGTTATTTCTGTATTGAGCCCAAAATTCGTGAAGAGAATATCCACCTCCTCTGCAACAAATTAGACAGGCTCTGAACGGACAACCACTTGCACACAAAGTGAAACGCTTTCCACTCCTCCAATAAGTCAGTGCATAAGAGTTAGATTCTAATGAAGGTTTTTCCTTAAAACATTTGGAGGGATGTGTGATAGGGTGAGTAAATTCTGTCCCTGACTGGAAAGGATTCATCAACAGCAATTTGAGGCTTAACGGGTCAATGCCTGCTATAGAGGGTTAAGCCTGAAAGGGGAGTTTCAAGGGGGGAGGCCCATTAGCTGGTGGCTGGCGTGGAGGGTGTACAGATGACAGGCTGTCCTGGGGGTGGCAAGGAGTCTGAAGATAGGAGCCATGATGAGCTGCAGCATGCCTCAACCCCTGAGCAGAGCTGGAACTAGCAGAGCAAGTGCTTAGTGCCCGAAGCAGCTCAAGGGAACCCCATTTACTTTGTGAGCCTTTATGTGTGGAGAGGGCCAGTCCTGGACAGTGAGGCTGTTTGAGACACAGGGGCCTGTCCCTCAAAATTCACAGAAGTTGAGGTATGCCTATGAGGAACAGGTGGCCTGCCTGGCTGGGATACATATTTTTGCTGGAATTTTTGTAAGTGTCTCTGAAGCACTGGAAGTAACTGAACTCTGCAAAGTGGTTGGGCCAGGCCACTCACAGCTGGAACAGGTCAAAACACAGTGTAGTAAACTGAAGTACAGTTGCAGCATCGCTACATCTGGCTTCTCGGAGGAAATGCTGGAGCAGCAACTTTGCTATAGCAGGTCCTTGTGGTTGCTATGTTTACCAGTATGCTTTGAATCTGAAGCTTCACTGAAACTAATCATGCTGTGCATTAGTGTTTTCCCTGCTTCAACCCCAGAAGTTAAAACACAGAACATACAATTTAATCTACAATACCTGGCTTCAGCATTTGCTGCGCCACCCTAGCAACGAAGAGGGTCATAGAGAAAGTAAACCTGAGATTCGGTTGTCTGATTCCATTTTGTACAACATCCATAAGATAGAGCAGCTGTAGCACAAGAACAAGGAAAAGAAAGCTCTAGTATTACTCATCATCAGATAATACAGCAGGATATCCCTCAATGGGAGCAAGGGAACACAGGCCTTAATTATATTTGATAAGTAACACATGAAGCCATAATTCCAGCAGAACAACGGCTCTAAGAAGGTTATTTCTTTTAAAGCTCACTGATTATAATCATAATAAATACAGACAGAAGAAAACAGAATAGGAAAGAGGATAACAGATATTTTTTTAAAAATACATGAATTCTATAAATTCTCAAGCACACATTTCTATAGATGGGAATTGCTAACTTTGGGACAAGTGACAGTGTGTGAGAAGCACAATCACATCTTAGATGACAGACTAATAAAACCCTGAATCAGGGCTTGACAGCCTGGTTTGCCTACCCATCCAAGGCCAAGTGAAAATTAGGGATGGTGAATGAGTCCCTTCCAGGAATGCATTTGCCCAACTGTGCCTACCAAGGCAAGTTCTAGTATCATCAGTGAGTTAAATCTGGTACATTCATACCTGTCTCTGTTCTCGAAAGCGAGCTCCGTCCAGATGAGAGCGAAAGGAACCCAGTACGTAGTAAGCTACTGCTCGCACACTGGAGTCATAGCTGCTAAGGGCAGCTACTGTTAGGCCCAAAGCATTCACTTCCACAAATTTATGGCATGCCACTACAAATTCTGTGGATAGGAAAGAAGATAACATTTGCAAAAGCAACAACTTCACATTAACTTCCATTTGAAAACATAATTTCTGAAAGATGAACAACAAAACTGGAACCCTGTAGCAGGAAGCAGAAACAAGGACGACCCAAGACAATGTGGCACCGGACCGTTGAAGTGGAAATGAAGAGCATGAATTACACTTGGGGCACTATTGAGAGGCTGGCCAGAGACAGACAGAAGTGGAGGACCTATGTTGCTGCCCTATACGCCAGTGGGCAAGAAGGACGATGATGAGGATGAAGCAGTGTGTGGTGAACACTCCGCTAGCCAGGCTGGGAAGGAGCATTGTGCAAACACACATCTAAACAGGAATTTTTAATTTCCCTGAAGTGATGTTGGCCACTTCTTAGTGTGCTCAGATGCCCCAAAACTCATCGGCAAGGACATCATAAATAATTCTGCCTGGTACATGAAGTTAGCTAGGCCTGAGGTCAGTAGTGTGGCTTGCTCAATCCATGTTAATAGATTGACAAAAAGTAACTGTAAAGAGGACCAGGCTAAGGATTAATTTAAAGAATGGGATAATTTTAAATCTTGTCCACCTATTTTCTATCCATTGTTCCCTTTTCCCTTCCCTTGATCACCACTGATTTCATTGGGGTTTGAATTGGGCCTCAACTCCATCAATGGGAATTGTAGTCTTGTGAAACCAGTATACAGAGTCAGGTGAACAATGTGTATGGGCACCTACCCGTATGAGGGCATCCCCAAAATGAAGAGGTATTGCAGGTTCAACTGGTCTTATTTAGATCCCATTCTTTGCAATCTGCTGTACTGCTGTCACTTTTTGTAATGAGGGACTCACGGCTGCACATTCCGGGCAATTGTTCCTTTACCGTAGAGCTGCGAGTTAGATTATCATGGAGCCGATTGCTCAAGGGGGAGCTTCAAGAAGCTCTGCTGACATGTTGAGGAGGGATGGGGGCAAGGAGAGGTCAAGCTGGGCCATGACCCTGCTCATTTTGGACTGTCAGGCACTTCAGCACATACAGAGGGGCCAGACCCTGCAATGCAGGGACACAATCTGCACCCCAAGGATACACGAGGGGGCCTCCTTGTGTCCCACCCCCCTTGCACACGTAGAGAGGCAGGGCACAATCCAGTGCTCATTATCTGGGAAGGATATTGCTGTAAGTAGAAGACCATATAAAGGCAGGAGTAAATTCTGGGAAGACTTCGTGGAGCTCAATGTTGAAATTAATTTCAACTGCAGGGGAAAATATAAATTTCTTGGGCATTCCCCATATCCTGCGTCTGAATGAAGAAACAGTGGGGTGAGTAAAAGCACTTCTGAGAGAAGCATCTTTTTAGTGAAATGGATACCAGAATACAACGTGGATCCTCCAGCATAAGCTACTAACCATCGCCAGAGAATCTAGTTGACTAGCTTAATTTACGATGTAAGCCCATCAGCGATTTAAGATGTAAGGCATTTAAACCCACTATACACCCCTTTCACTTTCTGAATAAACCTACCTTCTGCATAACATTTCTCTTGCATAATTCCTCCCCAGCCAGAGCTGAATTTTTTCCAAGGGATTTGGAGGTTAACCAAGACATTTTCAATGAGTTTTTGAACAATTACTAGTTTTTCTATCCACTTGTAACTCCACACTAAATTAATGTAAACACTCCGGACTTCTTGTCTATACCAATCTTGAATGAGAAACAGCAGCAGAGGAGTATTTTTTTTCAGCTGAATAACAAATGTTTTTACTTAGTGCCAACATCCACATTATAACCCTTATAAAAGCCTCAGTGAATGTTTGCCAGCTCTGCTCTCCCTAAACCATGATGTCAAGGTACATTCCTAGGCTTTGATAATTGACAGGACAGATCTGTGAGGGCAATCCCCTTACCATGCGCAAAAAAAAAAAAAAAAAAAAAAAAAAATCAATCACAAATTATATCTGTTTCCACCCCAACTGCTGTGCTCATTTCCTCCCGAGCTGTCAGAATACCTATCTCTTGGATAGCATTTCCACTTGCTGCTCTAAGGTGGGACAGCCAATGGTAGAATCTTCCCCTTCCCACACTGCACCCTGGCCAGCTCTATTCCACATGTGAGGGTTCATCTAAACTACATGGTTCCGTCGACGGAGCCATGTAGATTTGTTTATTTGGCAAAGGGAAATGAAGACGCGATTTAAATGATCGCGGCTTCATTTAAATTTACATGGCTGCCGGGCTGAGCCGACAAACAGCTGATCAGCTGTTAGTCAGCTCAGCGCACTAGTCTGGACGCTCCCCTGCCGACATGAAAGCCTTTTATCGACATCCCCCGTAAACCTCATCCTATGAGGCATAAGGGGGATGTCGATAAAGGACTTTCAGGTCGGCGCGGAGCGTCCAGACTAGCGTGCTGAGCCGGCAAACAGCTGATCAGCTGTTTGTCGGCTCAGCGCGGCAGCCATGTAAATTTAAATGAAGCCGCGATTATTTAAATCGCGGCTTCATTTCCCTCTGCCGATCTGTCTAATCTACATGCCTCCATCGACGGAGGCATGTAGTCTAGACACACCCTTAGAGACTACCTGTGCAACAGCACCACTGAAAATCCA
Organism: Pelodiscus sinensis; assembly: GCF_052426305.1. Classification (NCBI taxonomy): domain Eukaryota; kingdom Metazoa; phylum Chordata; order Testudines; family Trionychidae; genus Pelodiscus; species Pelodiscus sinensis. Next base: position 187,543,408 of record NC_143052.1, read on the forward strand.
TTTCAAAACCATCTGCTGGAGAGATTCAGCACTAATGATTCCTGCACATTTCCTCTTGGCTGCGTTAGAGCCATCACACTGAACTGGCAGTACTCAAAATGCCTCGTTCTCCCCCCACATTAGGGGCTCAATCATGAGCCTGGATGCATGGCTGCCCAGGAGAGCATAAAGAGCCCCCTCACTTATCTGCATGGCATTGCCAAAGCCTACGCAGGGCAGGAACAGCACTTGTGGCCAGGTTGCTCTTATATAGATTGGGAAGGTGGCTGGAGGACCTTTGGCTCTTCCACCTTCTTCCTCAGCACTATGGGCATCACCAGATAGCTGGCAGCACTTCCTTTCCTGCTGGAGCAAAGGGGAAGTAGTAACCATACTTCCAGATTTCAGACACAGTCTGCTCCTTGCCCTCTTCCTGGGGCACACTGGCTATGTTTTGCTCTTTCTCGCACTGGATTGCAGGTTCCAGCACAGCCCAAGGAAAGGAACTTCTCCTGGTGCATTTAATACAAACGCACACTTCAAAAGTATGATCTGAAGCCTAACAGTCTGTAATGGATTCTCTATACACCCCTTCGCAGCAGCTGATCCACAGTTCTTGCCAGTAGTGCAAATCTTAGGCCAGAAGCTCTTTAGAGTAAGGACTGTGCCTTACTCTATGCCAGTGCATAGCCAAACACAATGGAGCCCCAATTCTGAGTGGAGTCTCTGGGCACTACTGTCATATAGAGATTACAAATGCTAATTTCCCATGTTCATAGCCCATAATAAAATCCTATTTCCTTATTTCAAGTATATAATCAGTGCGACTCAGGGAAGGATTTATCTAGAAACTTCTCTTCCACTGAACACATCTCATGGAAACATTTTCAACCAAGCTGCCCTTGGAAACGCCAAACAACAACTTATTGTGAAATAACATGCTACTGAAAAAAAAAAAGTTAAATGTATGTTTGACATCCAGTTTGTTTAAAAAACCTTGGAACCACAGTCAGAAAGCTTTTGATAAGATGCTTATCAGATCTACAGTTAGAGAGAACTAGGTATTTGCACAATTCAAGGTCTTAACTCAGCAAGGAGTAATCCTTTACATGCTTATAATTATGTACTGATGCATGTGACGCTGAACAGAAAGTGCAAGAAGCATGCACAAAAGAGTAGGGGTGAGATTTTCAAAAGCTGCTTAAGTGACTTAGGAGCACACTGGGATCTTAAGTCACACAGGAACTTTTAAAATCCCACCCATAAGTCAATAAAAGCCAAAACACCACACACTAGGCCACAGGTGGGCAATAATTTTTTATGGGAGGCCACTCCAAGAATTTGGTAAGTGGTCAAGGGCCACACCCTTCCATGAGGAGGAGGCGCGGGATCTGGGATGGAGGCTGGTATAGAAGGGAGCTTGGGTAAGGGACTGGGGTGCAGGAGGGGGTGTGGGGTCTGTGAGGAAGTTTAGGTGAAGGGGGGTATAAGGTGAGCAGGGTACTGGGATGTAGGAGGGGGTGCAGGGTCTGGAAAGGTGTATGGGTGCAGAAGAGGATTCTAATCTGGAGGAGGGAGTGCAGCATCTGGGAGGTGGTTGTGACCTTGGGCAGGAGTGCAGGAGGGCAAGCAGGGATTTGGGTTATGACCGGGATACGGGATTCAGGTACAAGGTCTAAGAGAGGTTGTGACCTGGGGCAGGGGACTGGGGTGTAGGAGGGAGTGCAGGAATTTGGGTTGTGACTGGGGGCAGAGGATTTGGGTTCAGAGTCCAAGGAGGGGGGTTAGATGCAGAAGCGGAGGTGCAGAGAGTTGATTACACAGGGCAGGGGGACAAGAGGGAGGGAAGAGGTTGGGGAGAGGCAGGGGCTGGGGTGTCAGAGACAGGTTCTGGCCCAAGTGGCGTTTACTTGGGTAGCTCCTGGCCAGCAGCCCAGCAGGTTCTTCAGCCAGGCTCCCGGCTTTCCATGCCCCTTCACGCCACTCAGAGCAGCCGGTTGCAGAGGCCATGTGTACTGCTCTGACTGCTGTGAGCCCAGGGGGAGAGGTACTTTGCGCACTGCCTGTCTTGCAAACAGGAAGCTATCATTGGCCAGTTTGCGAGATTGTGCTGGGGGCAAGGGCAGTGCGTGAGGCCTCTCCCCTCTTCCTCCCACTTGTGCTTGCAGCATTCAGAGAAACACACTGGGGCAGTGTGCAGGGGCAGGGCAGGCAGGGAGCCAGGCTGTTTCCCACTGGGCCCTGGGCCAGAGCCAGTGGCTTTGCGGGCCAGATTCAGCCTGCAGGCTGTATCTTGCCCACCCCGGCAGTAGGCCATCTAACACTGACCCTGTTAGAACACACAGAGCATCCTGAATTTCTATAGCTTATTTTTTTTAAATATATACAGGGTAACAGTCCATGTTTTCATTACTGTCAAAAGCATTTTGGCTAATTTGAGACACCAATTTAAAAAAGCACCCTTCCCTCCATCCTCATCTATATAGATGCTGTGCTACTCAGATTTAAATTTCTTTTCTTTTCATTTGCACTTCATATTAAACAAATGGCAAGCTGATAATACAATTGCGTTGAAAGGTAGAATAAGATGTTATTGCTACAGCAAACAAAAGCCAGCTGTAGCAATCCAAAGTTTATCCAGAAAAGAACATCATGATGGACATGGAAGAGAGATGGCTGGTAAATCTGCCATGATAAACGTCTCACTTCGATCTTTAAGCATTTTGTAAACAAAAAGACATGAAGCCCCTTTTTCAGTACAGCAGTTGGGTGTGAAGGGAAATGGTGTCATATTAAATTAGAAAAGCAATACTGAGTAAGTGGTTACCAGCATACACAGGGATACAATCAACATTTTCCATTGACTGGAAATGCAGGCATACTACAATGATGGTTTTTTCTAAAAACAGCTCCATCGCTGATGAATTACTTGGTCAAAATTACACTGAATGCTGGACCTCAACATGAATAACTGGTGGTGATTACTTGTTACTTATACCCAGCCATTGCTTAATTATGTAGAGTTCTCTTTCTTTTCACAACATACACCTGGCTTTGCTGTGAATTCTCAGCACCTTTTGTTTGATTTCAATATTAGATGCTCTCAGTAGCTGAATAAATCAATTAGATGGATTTATTTATGAGAGCAAGTATCCGGTAAGAATTACCCTCAGACATAAAGGGACGAATCTTCAGAGCTGTAAACTGATGCAGTTACACTAAACTCAATAGATATCTGTCTGTTCCCACCAGCTGAGGAAATAGCCAACTTCCATTTTACAAATGGAGAGCTCCCATTAACACAGTGGGGCAGATTCTCCATCCAGACCAAACCCTGCTCTTGTGGACAGTGAAGCAGGGGGCTGGAGGACTGTGGTTCCCAGATTCTCAGCCACACAGCCCTAGTACAAATTAGAGCAGTTCGGTCTTACGTCAGTGAAGAACTGGGCATAGTGGAGACCTGATTCCACTGAGTGCCCCACCATTTACCCCGGCCCCACTCTGCATTTGTGCTGAGATGGGTGGGGGGCAGAGAACTGTGTCTGACACAGGAGACAGCTTTGCCCTCCCTATCAGCTTTACATCAGTGAAAAGTTCCCCTTCCACCTGAGGCCCAGCCCCTTACAGGAGCATGGAGCCAGCCTCTCCCTTCCCCCCCACATACACTGTCCAGGGGCTCAGCAATCCTGTCAACTCCCCTGCTTGCACTGGGGAATTCTCCACTAATCATTTCCATTGCTTTCATTTGTACCCTTTAGGTGGGGTGTAGTGACCTTACAATGTCAACCCTGATTTGTCTCTGACACCCCTTTGTCAAACTGCTTCAGGTTACAAATTAAAAATCGCCCCACTACAAGCCCACAAGCAGCCCTTCCCCCAGATCCTCATCACAGCAGCGATGATTTCTCCCACCTGTATTATCTCCCCTTTGCCTCCCTTTCTTGCATAGGGACCATGCATGGCTATAACGAGCTGCTTTGCAGGATCATGACCTCAAACTGGAACTCTATGTATGTTTCTCGTATGCCCAGCACCCTATACACGGGAACTAGAACTCTGCTAAAGGAGCTTCAGAAGCTATGGACTATTTAGGAAATTCTTTCAGTGGCTCTAGAGCTTTTAAAAATATTTTCTGATTACTCTGAAAATGATTAAAACCACAATAGAACTGGTTAAATAATCATAACCTCTCTCCTCTAAAAAATGCTGTAAACTGTTTGTAATAACACTGAATTCTTTCAGATACATGTTTACAGCTCCTGGCAGTCTGGCCAACAGTCTGGCCAAAAATAGGAGCTGACTATATACTTACCTGGTCTGGTTAATTCACTGAAGAGCTGA